>NC_081134.1:42480463-42812310 GCF_958295425.1 Solea solea | reverse complement strand
CATTTCCTTTAGATTAGTGGTGTTTCCTACCTCTTTTTTCTATAAAAGGTGATTCCTCTCTGAAAAAAGGCAATGGCCAAATGCTCATCCTTGCGTATGCTGCAATCAAATGCCTGAAAGAAAAGAAAAACATCAGCTTCCTCTGCAAGAAAACAGAAGCAGTAAAAACAACTTCTTCTTTTTCAGTGACTTACACTTTTCGGTGGTAAAATTCATCTCAATGTTATCAGCTACACGCAAACAAGATTTTACTTTTGGCTGAGTAATAAATGTGTAGCCTACCAGTAAAGTAAAAATTTACCTTTTAAAGCCAGTATCCTGCTGGTGGTCAGACATACCTTTTCAGCAGCATCCAGGTCTTGGTTAATAAGATGGAGACAGCCTATGTCAAAGCTAATTTTGGAGTTTGGTTCTTGGATTGACAGGAAAATCTCAAGTGCTCCTGACAAATCCTGTCTGTCAACATGAGTGACAGCCTCATCCCACTGCCGCAGAGTGTCAACAAAAGACATAGTCACTATAGTTTGGTGTACAATGAACTCAGAGCAGAATGAGGAAGTTCCTTTATATTTGTACCAGTGAAATCAGGAAGTATGATGATGACTGTCATTTCCACTTCCACATCTCATTGCCTGCCTCCACATTGTTGTTTGGCAGGTGTGTGGTTATCGATAAGGTATATGTGTCTACTTGTTTTTGTTACATCTTAATGACCTTTATATATATATATATATATATAGTAGTATAACCCACATTAAAAGAGGTTAAGGCTTTGGTTATGCTGTCCAAATTAATGGAAATCAGTGTCAAATAGCTGCACAAACCTGTGGGTGTGTGAAAATGACAACAAAAACACTTTATAACACAATGAAGGAGTATTTGAAAGAAATACTTTGCACTGAAGGAAATGTCAGATTATTTTTGAAAGCTATGACAGGGTAAACATGTCGATTGTGTAATAAGGACTGAAGTACACAGAGATAAGGATGAAGTTGTGTGTGTTGTTACGATGACGTACAAGCCTCACAGCTGGAGCAACAAGTGGTGTTTTATTTTGGAAGATGCTGTCATTATTCGTCCGTCCTGCTTTTCCAGTCAGTTTTCAGCTTCAGTTATTGTTAGCCATTATATCCAATGAGCGAATATGCACATGACAAAGCGTACGATTGCTTAGGTGATGTTAACGCCACCTCGTTTGGCGCCCAAAGTAAACAAAACTTTTATTTTAAAAGAGCAAATTACGCATTTCCGTTGTTCGTGTGGCTAACTTGCCTCGGTGCTGCCGTCGCTAGTTAAACAAACATGGCTCTGCTACATTATCAGACAACATATCTTAATGATACGTAGGCAAATGATAATGCGACGATCAATGAGGAACGGGCCGACTGTACAGCTGTAGATGGGGACTCGGTGTTTTGTGACGCTAGTTAGCTTGTTGTAGCCTTTTGTGACCGCATTTACACTCAGCTAGGTTAGCTTCCTAGTTGGCTAATGCAAGCTAGCAAAATGGACCTTGGAACAATGTTGTACAACAATTTAAAAGATGTTACGTGGAGCACGACGTCCCTGCCATTGGATCAACTCGTCAGTGCTTACAGACTGCCTCAAATTGTCAAGCTGGACAATGGTTAGTAACTTTCCGACACTGTCACGTTTATAAGCTACAGCCCAGTCGTAGCTAGCAGCTAGTTAACAGCAAGAGTAAACTCAGTTGTTTTACACAACTATGCGGTTTATTTTCTCAACCTGTCTTAACGATTGCCCAACAAAGGTCTCTGGTTAAGGTTCGAAAAGTGTGTTACTGTATAGACAACTGTGCTGTCAAGTGTAACCGTGTAGCTAATCCGAAAACGAACAAGGTATAAATGTGTGGGAGGTGAATAATAGAAAACATTACATAGGTGTTTCATTTTAAAGTGACAACTGTTTGTGAGATATATATTTAGCGTGGGACAACAGTTGGGTTGGAGTACGTCAGTTAACGTTAACTGTTCATTAGTTAAGATTGGGATTCTTGCGAAGAGTGTCTTCTGACTCATTTTGGGGCTCAAATAAGATTTGTTTAACATGACATGACATCAAACGATAGGCGAATTTAATATTTAGTATAGCAATGAAACCATTATGATAAGTAGTGTTTTCGAGAGGTATTGATTAAGGAATTAGTTGAAGTCGATGGACGATAGTGACTTGAGTGCTGTGTGGAGCATCCTGATCCTCATCAATGATGTTTAATTATCTTGGCCAACCATCATGAAGGTTCATTTTAGTTCTGCTCTTACTGCTCACAAACTCAAGTTTAACACCATGAGCTATTATGACATGTCATACAATGATTGTCATAATTTTTTAATTTGTTTTAATATTTTTTGAAGTGATCAGCTGTTGTTACAGTACTCCTCATGTTAAGTAAACTGTTAATAACATTTAGTGACTTCAGGAATAAATGAAGGCATTATTTGTATAGAAATACCGGCATGTATGAAGATATTCTGAAGTATTATTTCATGGGTTGTAAAATATAATTTGTAGAGAGGAAAAAATGAGCTCCATACATTAGATTACATGTATTACATTCCTTGTAATGCAGTTTTAATGAGGCACCATTGTGAGATATGTGTTCTCTCAGACTGAAGTTGCCAGTGGATGTTTCTTTGAAACTGCTGTGAATGGTGTTACAGGGTGTAGACCTCCATTTTTCTGTCTCCACATTTTCTTTGCACCTGCTTGTGTTTAATGAGATGTGAACATCACTTTTCTGGTTTGTTTTTAATCCTGTAGGTCAGTTGGTGGAAGGTTTGAGAGACAATGACTACCTCTTGATTCATTCCTGCCGTCAGTGGACGACTATTACTGCCCACAGTCTTGAGGAGGGACACTATGTCATTGGGCCCAAAATAGAGATCCCAGTGCACTATGAAGGTATGACATATTTATTGACATGCTTCTTCAATTTGCCTGATATAAACCCAATAAGTTGACGTTTCACTTCAGATTTGCAAGTGAAATTTAATTTATAAGTGTTTGTACCCCTAACTTTGTCAAATAGAATAAAGGTTTTATGTGTCATGCTGTGTCTCAAAATACAGTAAGGCTTTACATAAAATTCCAACATGCTTTCACACCAGTAACACGTTTTAACACCAGTAAGAAGCATAAAAACTTATATATGTCTATGGACGTGAACAGCACCACGCCCTGCCAAAAAGATGTTGTTTTGGTTCTGAGTGTTGCACGATCGGGTTAAACTCTCAAAGTCTGACAGTGCAGTAGAGGATGTGCATTGCATATATTGTACTATCATTGTATATTGTCCACTTAATGATCCTTCAGTGTTTTCTTGTCATATTAATAATAATAACCCGCCTTTTCTTCCCTTAGGTCAGTTTAAGCTACTGGAGCAGGACAGAGATGTCAAGGAGCCCGTGCAGTACTTCAACAGTGTGGAAGAGGTGGCCAAAGCATTCCCTGAAAGAGTATATGTCATGGAGGAAATAACTTTCAATGTCAAGGTAGATTGTAGATTACTGTTTGATGAATGACTACTACCATTTCTTATGTCCGGTTCATTCTACATAGATGTTCATTTACATTTAAAAGTTACACACTACAGTTTAAAGCTAGCTGTCACATTTTCTTATCACTCTTATATAAATATTGATGTGTCAGCCTCATAGTAATACTTGTTCATGTTACTGCTGCACAGATGGCTTCAGGGGAATGCAATGAAGACACAGAAGTTTACAACATCACACTTAGCACCGGGGATGAGCTTACATTAATGGGCCAAGCTGAGATCCTCTACGCCAAGACCTCCAAAGAAAAATCAAGATTCAACACCATTTTTAAAAAGATCGGGAAGCTGAACTCCATCAGTAAGATCGGTCGGAGCAAGATGCCTTGCTTGATCTGCATGAACCATCGCACCAACGAAAGCATCAGCCTGCCTTTCCAGTGTAAAGGCAGATTCAGCACTTGTAGTCCTCTGGAGCTTCAGATGCAGGATGGTGAACACATCATCAGGAACATTGTGGAGAAAACCCGTCTACCAGTCAACGTAACGGTACCCAGCACACCGCCTCGCAACCAGCATGACCTCCACCTCATCCGTGAAGGTCATCGCTACAAATTGGTCAACATTCAGACAAAGACGGTGGTTGTGTGCTGCGTTTTGCGAAGCAACAAAATTATCCCCATCCATTTTCCCTTTCACATGGCCATGCCCAGATTTATTATTCCAGAAGAACTGCTGCAAGGAGAGTTGTGGCTAGATACTATGGTGCATCGCTGGTTCTCCTTCTGTCAGGACCAGTTTGACATTGACGACTATTCCCGTGCTGTGCGGGACGTGCGGACAGACTGGAATGATGAGGGTAAGAGTCCAAGGAAAGGCAGCGGTAATGGTAGTTGCAGTGGAAGCAGCGGAGGTAGCAGTACCTCCAACGGGTGTCCCAGCAACATGCAGATTCCCAGCTCTTTATCTTACGCCAGGGATGAGCTCACCCAATCCTTCCACCGACTTTCTGTGTGCGTGTACGGCAGTAATCTACATGGAAACAGTGAGGTCAACTTGCAGGGCTGTATGACACTCTGTGGGGATTGGGCTCTTCTTCCCTCTGATTGCATTCCGTCAGACTCGGGAGAGAATGAACATTTTTTCCCTGAGTTGCTGGACAGCACAAGCCAACAACCGCCCTTCAACAAGTCTGATGTTCCGTATGAGGAGTTGTGGTTGGATCACTTGAGAAGTCAAATCCCCAAACCCTCGTTAAGTGAGGGAATCAGAGGCATTAACAATGGCTGTGGAACAACAGCAGCCATGTCATACCCTGTCACTTGTCCTGTTGGGTCAATAACCAGTTCAGATGTCTCTCTTACTCCACCACCGGTCCCACCAAAGTCTGAAGCTGTGAGTATAATTATTATTTCCACCAAGGAGGTTTTGTGTTTCAGTGCTGTTTGTCTGACTGTTTGCCTTGTAACAAGATTATGCAAGAACTACTAACTCTTCAAGAACCCATTAACTTTTGGAGCAGATTTGATTAAAGGGGACACATTCTTCTTACTTCCATTGGGAGATGAGGCAGTTTTCAGCATTTTCTTGATCTATGGAACAGCGCTAGAGATCATAATGAAACAAATAGTCATGTGTACAGTGTTACTATCTACAGACAGGAATAATTGGATGCAAATCTGGGTAACAAATATGTGTTGAAGGTGGTATGAGCTTCCTGTGTGAACCGAGTCAGTCAAGCTGGCATCAATGAGATTAAAATGTGCTGGATTTTACACATTTACACATTGATTTTTTGTTAACCCCTCCTGCATAGATTGTTAATATGAACCCATCCATAACAATGTCACACTCTGTTTATACTAGGTAAAGTAAATACTAAGCTTTTTGCAAATTAAATGCTGACCATAATTTAAAAGATTTAATAAAATCTAAAAGATTACAACACAAATCGACGACAAAACCGCCACAGAAAAAAATGTTTTTTTAATTGTCAGTCTCACAGTCTGTTCATTTTCTTTCTAGGTGAAGGAAGAATGTCGTCTTTTGAATGCTCCACCAATCCCTCCGCGAGGTTTGAAACAGATGCCGTCTGTGCCCATCCTGTCAAAACCACGACAGAAAGAGACTCGCTCTCCAAGTCCAACCCTCTCTTATTACTCCTCTGGTCTCCATAATATGTAAGAACTCAAAGCATTTCATTGTACAACTGCAACAAACATTACACTTGGTTACCATAACAAAAGAAGACATCTGAAAACTAATTCATATTTAACTCCACACAAGCGAGGTTATATAAACAAAGCATTATTCTCGTTCCAAAAGCTGCAATAGCTCTCTGTGGATTCTGTTTTCACTCCTCCATGCAACTACCCTCTGAAATCCACCTACGTGTTTTTGTATAGATGCAGTAGCTGTGTCCCTCGTGTATTCTCATGATACATTTTAGTGCAGATGAAAAGAAATTGACCTGTGGATTTAAGTTTCTCCTGAGCCGGCATTCTTTTCTTTAACAGCTGTAAAACATGTCAGTGTTAACTATCTAAACCATCATCAGACTTACCAGGGGGTTTCCTGTTCTACCATATAATAACAATATGTTTTCGTCACCAGAAGTGGAGCGTGTGAACAAGAAGCAGCCGACCCACAAGAGCAAAGCCATGTGTGCTACCCGTGTAACTGGGGTAAATCCAACAGCACCGAGCCAAATACTTTGCCCAGCAGCAGCCTGCCATCAGACGGGATGTCATCCAGATTGTCTTGGCCAAATAACTTCAGCGGAGGAGAATCACACTGCATGGAGGAATTTCTACCGAGCAGCTGTCGGAGTTACTACAGTTATCCCAGAAAAAGGTCCCCGAGCACCCCAAAAACCTGCACGTCGAGTCTCGTCGACTTTGATGGCCGAGAACACGCACTGAGCAGTAAAGACTTTCGGTTGCAGAACGCCTCTCTGAGTCAAGTCTGCACAAAATCCTCAAGTTACAATTCAGAAGTGTACAGAGACAAGCCGATAGAAGAATCCAACACTAAGCAGAGCCTCTCCTGTCCCATCTTACCCCCGAGGACGCCAAAATCAAACGCTGTAAAGAAGTGCACAGACGCGCCGTCAGCGCCGGGCTGTGACAGTCAGCAGGACAACACAGAATGTTCACTTACACAACACGAGCAGAGCACCAAAGAGATTTATTCCATCTCTAACTCATTAACTCCAGAGAGTCCGTCCTTGTCGCCCACTACACAGTGGCAGCCCCCGTCCAGCCTGGCAGGCCTCTCCATCGAAGAGGTGTCGAAATCCCTGAGATTTATTGGCCTGACAGACGACATTGTCTCCCTTTTTGTGTCGGAGAAGATCGATGGGAATTTACTGCTGCAGCTCACCGACGAGATCTTGTCGGAGGACTTCAAGTTAAGCAAACTGCAGGTGAAGAAACTCATGCAGTTCATAAATGGATGGAGGCCCAAGATCTAACTTATTAACGACACTAAATCCTGCTGTGATGCGGAGTCATGCCTTCAGTATATATGCTATGCACACAACGCCACAAAGAATTTCTTTTGTTGATATTCATTTTATGTTTCTTACGATATTGTGGAGAAGATTGTTGGGTTCTTCCCAGCCCACTTAAAAGTTCTGTAACTCTATGAAATCATGTGGCACTTTCATGAAGACATTGTCATATTTTTCCATTCATGGCCGCTGTAGTGTTCGTGTCATTACGCAAACCATCAATTTTAATCGAAAATAAAAACACTATTTAGACGAGGATAGAGAAAAAAAAATAATAAGAAGAATCTAATTGACGAGGACTTGTTCTTAAAGGGGATTATTAAAGAATATATATTTTTTCAATTCAAATAGCTTTATTTGCATAAAGAAATAATATGTCTCTTATATGACTTTTAAAAGGGCACAAACCAGAGAATGGGCTTTGACATTATTGTGTAATTTACACATGAAAACCAATATATAAACACTTTGCAGGTACTTTTATCTTCACCCACCCCAAGGCATTAATCTTACATCTCTTCTTTTGTATGCATATGTATGCATTTACTTAGTATTTTGTATGGGATTTGTTCTTGCATGTTTTTAATGACACTAAAGTTACTGGAAATCAAATTTGTGAACTTGACAAATGCAAACAGTCGATTTAATTCACGACTGTGTATTCAAATATTTGTGGTCTTTTAAAAGTCTACTACCCCTTTAAGCTTGTCTCACGCTGAGCTCCATCAGAATCTGAAAATCTGTTTTGTTTGACTTTTACAAATCACAAAACTCTGCCTTCATCCTACAAACCTGTGGTATCTTATTAATGTATTATTCATTTGGCAGTTTGTAAAATTGAAGTGGGTCAGTGGCCGTGCCGGTAAAGAAGAGTTTTTCTCTATAAAGAAATTGTGTATGAATTATTTTTTAAAGCTAAAACAAAACCCACATTTCTTTTGTACTTCAGTCTGGTATCACTTTGCACCATTACGGTTTACGGTCTCCTTTTTACAAGATGAGTTGCTGCACACTTTTAACACAATTGGGCTTTTGTTAGAAATCTTAGTGTGATGTCGTTCTATTCAGAACTATGGTAATTAAGTGTGAGCTAAATCAAACGATTGTCTTTGTCAACTCTTCTCATTCAAGCTCTTATTTCCCTTTAATGCCTTTTTGTTGTTGTTAAATACAGCAACTATACTAATTACTCTAACCTGAGAAGAGTCTCCACTAACTGGATGTCTAAAGTCCTCACTCGAACACTAACGTGGTTGTTCTACGTTAACTACAAATTACGCATCATGCACTTTGTTAGATTTCAGTCTAATTAACTGCAATTATGGTCATTAAATATAAAAAGAAGAAGTGTCTATGAAGAGAGAGAGAAAGAGAGAAGGGGGGGTGAATGCACTACATTTTCAAAATTAAAACGGTACGTCTCCTCATTGTATGTATTACAAGTGTACTCTAATACAAGACATGAGGAAAAGCTTTTCTGCGCCTTAACCCAGAGACCTTAAAATATGTTATTTCATCTTGGCTTAACATTTTCATTTTGCCCGTGTTTCAACATCTCACTGAGGGAATGTTAAGTTTGCATTATGACCCTCGGAGGCATGCAAACCTAAGTAGAAAATTATCTGCTCATGTATTTGGTACATTTTGTCTGTAGCTTCGATTCGATTTGAGTCGATTTATTTATGCAGTTATTTAAGACAACAAAATATGCAGAAAAGTTATTCTGTGGCCATGTTTAGGGCTGATTTTATTGAAGGTGCCTCAGTCACAATGGCTTCTATAAAACCCCAGGTCTCATCTGTGTTGGCTGTTGTTTTCTGTCACTTTTTTTGCAGTGGGTTGTTACATGTTGTACTTGGTATTTTCATTTTGTATGTAAAATGTAAGTTTAAAAAAAAAAAAAAAAAAAATATTGTTGAAATTATTTTTACAGAGGAAAAAGCTTCGTTCAAATTCGTTTTTTTGTTGTTTTTTTACTCTGAAAAACTTGGGTTGTACTTGGGTTTACATAAATGCACGCATTAAAGCAACGGTCACTGATCAAGAAGAAGAAGAAAAAACAAAACCTGCCAGTCTCAATCACACTACATGGACAGTGACCCCTCTCACAAAAAAAACAAACCAAATGTTAATAAGCCACGTGTCCAGTTTATTTTCTAACTTAGTCACAGTATGGATGTTTTCATGGGGAATGGTATGTGTCTGTGGACACTGTGATTGTATGGTGGTTTATTTCCTATGCAAGAAACATGGGACTCATAAGAGACCATGGAGTGGAACAACAGAGCAGCAGTGGAGTCTTTGTACGTGTTGAAATAGCCACAGTGTTAATTTCAGCAGCTAGTCTGGAATTTTACTTGAATATTTTAATTGAATAATTCTAAGATATGAACTGTGAACACACGCCTGTTGACATACACTACCGTCATCACACAGTGAATGCTGAAGGGCTTTCCATGTTGGTGACACCTGTCGGCTCTGGGCTGAGGCTGAGATTAGTTTTTTTTTGTTGTTGCCATTTTGGTGCAAAACAAGAGGGAAAGTGCTGTGACACTGGGTTTGTTAACATTTAAAGGGGAGTTATGAACAGTTCTCTATCAACTTAACTCTCGTTGCCTTGTATTTGATTGAATAATCTATTAAAAATGGATTAACTGACGTCTGTGTTTGTTCACGTGAGATGCATTTAGAAAGGGACAAAACGTGTGGGGACTTTTGATCTGAATATTGTTCAAATCAGTCACATCGTCTTGGTATAATCATACACAAAGGATTAATCTAATCTTGGCACACTCAAATTAAGTGTGCATGAAGTCAGCAGCGAGGGAAATTACTGTATGCTGCTTGGTCCAAGAGCTACAACATATAATAGATGATTAACCCTTAGAACACAGAGCGTTACGGCTGCTTTTTTCCATTACTATGTTTAAATGTACAGTTTATACAGAGGCAATATCTGGCTTATATCCTTTATTTCAGCACAACTTATAGGCAATCTGATGGAAAACATTTTTTCACCAACTATATGAACACACTTTCATATAGTTTCAGAGAAAATTAAAACCGTCTATTTTGTGAATTCTTATTGCTACTTCATATCACTACTAAAAATGTGATATAAAATGAATCATAACATCCCCCCAGGATGTCCATATAAGGAGTTGGGTATTATTCCCATGGCAATTTACCATAGGTGCACCTGAGCACTAGGGGTTAATTAACCAATCAACTGAAAATTGATCATTAAAACACACTTTCTAATCAGGAATGTCAAACAGTAGACATTTTTACCTCCTTGGATGTACGACTGATGATCTCTCGCTCTCTAGGTTGTTGTGATTTGCATTAACCACCTGTTCATTTTGTTTTCTGTAATTGGGGTGGAGTGGCTCAGTGGTTAAGACCGGTACCCTGTGAGAAAGACTTCATGGTCGCAAGTTTGACTCCACCCCTGGCTGATTGTGCTCAATTCCATTGTAAGTTGCTTTGGATAAAAGCATCTGCTAAATGACATGTAATGTAATTTAATAATTGGTTAAAATGAATGATTTACCAGTTTGTTGCAGCCCTGCAGGTTTTTTTGTCTTCTCCATAAGGGCCTCATAAGTAGGAACTTATTGCAGACGACAGTTTCAGAAACCAGTTAGTACGACATCGCATCTGGTTGTGTGAGGACATGCAGCCACTGTTTCCTGCCTTTACACAAATCTGGTTAGTGTCTCGCAGTTCAAAGATAACAGTTCTGCTTTTTTTGTTTTTTTTGTCCCCTGAGGTAATAAAATGAGTTATGAAGACAGAAAGACGCACTGAATCGCAAAATTTACAGCATGTACTGTACGGAAACAGAAACTGCTTTGTACATACAGCAGGTAAAATAATGATAATAAAAAAAACCCCATAAAGATACAGATCTGCCTGCTGGCGACATGCAACCCATTATGCAACATTCAGAACCAAAGCGAGGCCATTTTGTCGTCCGTAGACCTTTATATAACCTGCAACATACACAACAGGCAACATATGCCAGGAAACTCCATGTCTTTGCCAGCTGTATTCATAAAAAAGTGAACATGGTGGACAGATGTTGTCCTGAGAGACAGAAGAGTTGGATCACTGCCATAAAACATAGAGAATGGAACAATGGGAACTCACAGGCAACAGATTCCACTCGGAATTCACAAGGAGGGAAAGTTTACTAAAAAGTTTGAGATGTAGGGTGACTGCAGGTCTGAGATAATGTCTCTTCTGGTTGTTTTCATACACAAGGAAAAACACTGGGGTCATTATTAAGGGTCACTTATAGATAGTCAGGTTTTGTGGTATATTGCTCAAGTTCTGTGGAAGTTACGTGCATAGAGAAGCCAAATGTTTTCCTGCCAACATGGTGTAAACGGTGTCATGTCAAGTGACGCCCAGAGCTCTATAGCGCAGGTTTACAAACGTGTTCACCCTCAAAATGACCTTTTTAGGTGCAGTTAAACACTTGAAAGTCTAGTTTTAAGATATTATAGGGCTGCAACTCATGATTATTTGCATAATTGCTTAATGTTTGCTGACAAAGTGTTATTTTGTCAGCAAACCCAAATGAATTTCATGATTTCTTTGTGATATGAAGAAAACTAGAAAACATTTAGATTTAAGAAGCTGAAAAATCAGAGCTTGTTTTGAATGAATTATTAAAATAGTTAACACTATTCGTCACCTAGATATGATTGAACTCCCCCACTTTTTTGCAAAAGTGCAAGAAATGATGAACCGACACTGTCTCAGATTTATTAACAAACGTTTTTAATATTGTCACAAGTGCTTTGGTCATGACACAAAACATGAAAACACTTCTTCAATATCAGAAGACATTTGAGAATACAAGAAACTCCCAGGACAAGACCAACCAAAAAAAAGATGGACAACCATCTTTTCCTTCATATTTTCTACACATTTGTGCGATCCATTACGATGAAGAAATCTTCCACTAATCCAAGACTCAGAACCATGGCTCCCAGCCCGCCCAAACCCTGCCAAGAACATTTGGATCTGTGGCCTGGTCAATAAGACAGTCCACCTGCTTCTCCACTGACAAGTCTGCAGCTGGAAGTTTTGCACGGATGTTGTGCTCCTCTGTTCCCAAGACCACAGACTGCATTCCCTGGAAGGCAGCGTCCTTCTCGAAGCCCAGCTTCAGCTCCTCACTGACGAAACAAAGCAAACCAGGGATAATTGTATCAGGAATCTGTGATAACAATTTGTTTTAATAGATACTGCATGAACTTATGATCATTTTGAACACAATTATATCACAGTTAAAGGTCTAGTGTGTAAAATGAAGGTTCAGTTATGTTTATTTGACATAAATTGAAAACAGAAAACACTTTTAAAACAGTTTTTATGAAGTGTACAATCACCTTGATCCATGACTGTGACAGAGACATAACAAGTGTTATTAGTTCAGTATTAGACCTATTCATTTTGATTATATTTGAATCAATATTTCACCATACTTGATGTTAACAATGCCTTTTATTTTAATATATTTAATTAAAAATCCCGATGACTACATGACTCAGTGTGTTTTACCTGGTGATCGTAGCTGGATTCGCTCCTTCTAGTTTCCTTCTGGCGAAGTTCACCTTCTGTAACGGGTACCAGTTGATTTCTTTGGTGTTTGTGTTTTCTGTCCATGTGCCTCCTTTCTTCAGTTGTTTCAGCTCAAAGTTCTGCGCCACAGCAATGAGAAACATCACTTAACAAAGTTACATTAATGAACAATATTTCTTTGCAAAATTATATAACTATAAAAATATAAAGGTGCAGAAATCAACACCTCAGCACATAAAAGATCCTATATCTCCTTCATCTGTCAGACAGTACAGTTCATGGCATCTTTGTTACCTTCCAGTCCAGCGAAGGCTCCTTGACAAACACGTCCATGGTGTTCAGCAGAAGATCTGGCTCGGACCTGAAGGCACGCAGTGAGTGGACCATGACGCTCTGGATCAAACCCGACTCCTTCAAGGGTTGCATCAGATTCACAAATTGTCTGGTCAGGCGGAAAGGCATGAGCTCCGGGACAGGAAGGAACTGTGTGGGCAGAGATTCTATTATTTATTTATTTATTTAGATGTCAACAATGAACAGTTGATGAAAAGTACAGGATCATATAACCCTAAAACGTTCCCCTCTTCCTTCATTTATATTTGTATTTATATCAGTTTCATAGCTGCTGTGCGTCTCATGTGGTTAAAGCTATACTTGCTGTTTACACATTTAAAACTCCTTGTGTTGGACAATAATGTGAGTCAAGTTGAAAACTGTCCAAAATAAAACCAGTTGCTGTGTCATCTAGAGGAATCTGAACTCCCTTTATTGTAGTTCACAGGCGTCACCTGCAAACAGACACGTGTTAGACGATACCAGCTGTCAGTCACACAGGTCTGCACTTATATTTGACAATATTTTATCATCCATTTTCAGCTAGATGAGAACAAAATTTACAAAACTAACATCATATTCTATTGAAGAAGAGCTGAAACTAGTAATTGGGACTACTAACTCCTCAGGAAAATGTTTACCGACATTTTAAATCAAGTGAAAGTTGCTATTTTGGTTCGGGGGGAACCTGAATATAAGGTCTATGGTTTTCTCTTGACTAACCTGTGTGGCTGAACCAAATGCATGACCAAAGTCGATGCCAATCATGCCTCCCGTCTCCATGTTGATCATGAAGTTGGAGAGATGCCGGTCTCCGATGCCCAGGATCCAGTGGCTGACACACAGCAAAGCATGAGAGCTGATGAAGTGAGAGCGCAGGAAAAGAAAGGCCTCGGGACTGTTGCACATCTTCAGGAAAGCTCTCCTACACGAGAGGGAAAACACGTCTTATTCGACCATCATCGGCACCTTCATTATCCGCAGTCTTTACTTACCTCAGCAGATCACTGGGCACATGCTGCAACACTTTCAAAAAGTTGTTGACTGCGTCGGCACGTTTCGCTTTCCTGCAAAGGAAAAAAAATAAAAATACATATTTCACACTTCACAGCACGAGGACAGAGAAAGAGTGGTAACATGACAAACTGGAATCAACAAAACCTTTCACAAATCTGCTGTAATTAATAACTGCAACAACAAACTAGTGCTCTATGAAATAAAATCATCAGGAAGGAGAGACACAGTACCTGTAAGCACAACTATACGACACAACACCCTTCTGTGGCTCAAAGGTTGACAGCCATGTGTTGTAGACTTCAGGACACCTTTAAGAGGAGAAATCAACTAGTTTATTAAAAGAATAGATACACAAAAGTACCACAATAGGGAGGCGATGATACTGGACTTTTTGCAGGTACCTGATTCTTGCACAAAAGATCAAGATCACATAATCTATATTGATAATATAAAATATGAATATGTCTACTTTATAGTGCGTTGTGAAGGTCAAGGTGATTATTTTTGGCAAATTGCTGTTGCTAGATTAACATGAATCCAAAATAAATCATCACTTCTTATGCATTTTTAACAAATGACCTTAAAATGAAATGAGCTTTTATTAAAAACAAACACACAAGACACACAGTCAAGTAAAGATGTAAGAGAAAGGCAACAATATTTTGTTTATTTTTGTAATAATCTATGCACACTAAGGCGATGGAGAGAGCGTAATCGTAGGTCTGTAAGAGTGTGGTGTATACGTCGTACCTCTTTGCACTCTGCTGTTCATCATCAGTCATTGTGCTGTTCAGGAACTCCTTGAGAGTCGTCGTATTCTCCATCCATTCAATTAGACCGATTCTGTGAACGCACACAATTACAGCGATATTTTGTACAACACAGTATCAAAGAATACATATTTAAGTGTAACTAAACCCCTAAAACCACTTTTTAGGGGTTTGCAAATCCTCTGTGGTCAAACACCAGTTACTGCATTTAAATTTGGCCATTGTCTTTCTTAGTCCAGACAAATAAGTTTTCAACTAAACTTAGAGAAGTGGACGACAACAACAAGCCAAGTACCTCGTGTTTATGGGAATGACCTGGTAGGTGCGGAGCTGCAAGCCCCTGCGTGTGCAGGCGGCGTCGTGACTCAGCAAAATGTTCATGACGGAGAAGAGCTGCTCGATGCGTTGGTCCTGACGCAGGTCCTCCCCGCCCTTCACCAGAAAAGGGTGGTCGCGCTCATCATCCCCTCGGATGATCAGACGTTTGGGACGACGGATGGAGGTCATCACTTTCACCTGCAGGATGAAGATTCACATCGAATTAAACAGTCCGAGCATGCAAAGTGATACCATACGTATAATCGAACCCTTAACTGTCCAACTGTAATAAAACATACCCTTTCATCAAAGCCTGTTATTTTCGCATGATACTCAGGCAAAGGTTTAGATCTGCCATCGTACTGTCCTACAAAAAAAAGAGAGGAACATTTTCTAGGACATTTTCTAAGGCTCAGATTACCCTGTTATTCATTTTTAATCTACTGACCTGGGATTTCCAGTTCATTACTGAATGGGTCTGCTTTAAATCCACTTAGCCAGGGGGAGTATTCCTTCAGGTTCCCGGGTGGTACCGCCTTGTTGGTGGTAACATCACGCATATTTCCGGCCAGTTGCTCCACCTGCCGGACAAAGTCTTTGCTTTTCCTCTTCTCAAACAGTTTGCTGCCTTTAGATCCAAGCAGATTCTCCACATCTTTAGCAAACTTCTGTGATAACGAAGGAAAAACAAGGGGAGCAATGAATACAACAGCAGAGTATTACATGTTTGTGTTGCCAATTACAGGTTTTATTGAACAATCCCTGCAAACCTGGATGAATTTCTTGCGAAACGCCCCGTGACCAGGTTTGTCACGATCCCCGAGCGAAGAGCGCATCTCGTCATACATGTTGCCCATCTGCTCCTTGTTGAAGCTCGGTTTTTCCATTTCATTTTTCACATAATCCCACCAGTCCTGTGTGAAACAAATGCAAACAGTCAAAATAACGGGTCCCAAAACAGGATGGGGCTTAGTTGGTGTCTGATCTTGTTACCCTGAAGATCATGTCAGGATTTGTGAGCTGCTGCAGTGCATCCACAAATTTCTTCACAGCTCCTCTCTCATCCAGCATGCTCCGGAGTCTGTTGACACAGAAACAATATTCATAATCAAACATGCTGTAATGTCGTTTATCTTTGTTTCCCCATAAGACAGTTCACCTGTTGACAAATTCCTGCTGCCGGTGTCCTGTGGCCGAGTCCTCAAACTGGAAACTCTCGCTGCTGATCATGAGAGCGTAAACCAGGGCCTGAGGGTAGCACTCTGCTATCCGCTCAATGCAATGCTGCACTGCCACGGCTTCTGGCTTGTCCAACAGGGCAACCATTTGACTGATCCAGCCGATCAGCATCCAGCAGGGAACTGATGTCATCTAGGTACAGACAGACATTGCCCTCATGACTTCAAAAATAAGCACATGCACAATGAAAAATACTTGTGTCAGGAGGTAATAAAACTGTCGAAACCTCAAAATGATGCTGTTTATGTCTTGATGTTGTCCACAGAACAAAATTAATCAGAAATAGTGTTTCTTTTCTAACTAAAAAAAATAGAGAACTTGTTTTGATTATTGAAAATACACTTGTATCAAAATAGTTGATGATTCATTAACATTTCTGTATTTATATTGTGCTTTTCATGTATTTTCTCGACCACTCAAAGCTGCTTTACACTACAGCAGCTTGCCATTCCATCCATTCACTCTCACATTCTCGGCATATCTATCACATCTATTTCTATCACAGGCTCTAAGGAAATGTTCCTGCGGATGTGATATTATATGTCTTTTCTTGAGTGTTTCCAATCGTCTACTGTTGTCTACTGCTTCTACATTTCTTAATATTATAATAGTTATCGTTATAGTTTTGTAGATACTTAACCAGCAATCAAATGGGACATTTCAGAAGGTGTGGGGTCCTTAATGTGGCATAGAGACTGTACTATGCTGAATAAACTGGCAGTGACTGGGGAGGGATTATCATTTTATACGTTCTCTTCCTTTTTGTTGAAACTTGCACCTTCCTGTTACCTTATTTTCTAAATTCTTTCACAATCCATCCCACGTAGTGACCATTTATCACTGCACTTTAGTAACACTGAGAAACCTTCCCCAAAAGGACGTTTAGTAATAATCAAAGGACATGTTTTCTACCAGTGGAAAAAGGCGGTTAAATCTATGCACATGCAAATAAACTCAGTAGGGGAAGTATTTGTCCTCCGCTTTATCGCTGGTCTGCACACACTAACCTCTTTTGTCATGAGGTCCAGCGTCTCGGACGGGTACAACTCAATGACCTGCAGCAGACGTGGAAACTTGAGACGAGCTTCCTCAGAGTTCATCTTCAGCGCTTTCAGCATGCTCTCCACGACATGAACAGGAAGAGCCAGGAGGTCTGGGAACTGGCTTGCTGCTACATCACAGGAAAAACAGAGGAAATAATATAGAAAATACATTTTTTTTTTTAAATTTTTTTAGGTAAATCAACACATGATCACTTAAAGTATAATCTCCGTCATATCTCTGGGTGTTTGAGGTTACTGGTTCATGTCAATGAGTTTTTCCAGCAATTATGTCGCTAATACAAGATAGTGTTTGTGACATTTAACCTTTGTTTGATAACTGGCAGCAGATCAAACAATGAGGATTTAGTTTGACAAATGCTGGGGTTCTTGAGCCAGACGTGTTTTAGGGTCAGATCACTGAGCGATCTGCCATTTAGAATGACAATGCTGGAGTGTGGGCGGTGGTGAATCTGTAAAATAATCTGTGAAACAAAGTCGCACATTTAGTCAATAATCGTGACTCACCGGCATCACCCTGCTCCTCGTCACGAAGTCGTTTGTCACAGAAATTTGCCAGAGTCATGTACGTCTCAGAGATGCTGCTACTTTCCACACACTCCTGAGTGTAAGACTGAAGTTCTTCATCAGCCTTTCTGGTGGCACCGCACAGCAGCTTCAGTGCTCGTAGCTGCAGCCCCACTTCAACTTTCTGCAGCACAGACATCGTGTGGTGGCCAAAAGCCGTCATTTTGTTACCACGGACATAACAGAACACTATCAGCTGTGTCTGATTCTAATTTAAATACATGGATCAATTACAGCACTACCACAACCAGTGAGAGGTGAAAACACCATTTACGCTTGTAAGAATGCTCTTACACTGGTGTTTTTAAATGCACACGATATATGTAACATTTAAATGAGTTCACACAATGCTGATTATTTTACGTCACGACTGAGCAGGTGAGCCCAATTGGAGCTGCCCGACTATGAAAATCAATCATAGCTGCTGCTGTTTCCTTCATCATGCGGCTCCAATTATGTTTCCTGGAAGTAGGCCCAACAAGTGACGCTACATTAAGGAACACATATCAGAAGACTGCATTGCCTGTGTGAGAGTGGATAGGGGTGGGGTAGAATAAACCGGGTGATTTTGTCATGACATATGACACATACCTTTGGATTTTTATTGGACAAAGCAGCTCCAGAAAGCTCTACAACTCTCGCTGCTTTATCAGCATCAATAGTTCCCAGGACTGAGGGGCTTCTGCTCACAGCTGTGGCCAGGATGTCGAAGGACGTACCCTGGAGCGTCTTTTGATATCTGAATACTTTGGCTGTGGCTCTCTCGCAGTCCGACTGAAGGTCCTCTGCAGAGAGAAGAGAAACAATAGGGAACAATAGACAACAAGACCAGCCTAAGCCACCTCCAACAGAAGGAAAAGTTTAATAAAAAGTTTGGCCAGTAGAGGAGCTATGGAGCACTGTTACTAAAATGTATCCATGTGCATAATTCTGCTGACAGGCTGTAACACACACAGGTTCTTTTCTTTCTTACCCAGGAGAGGGATAGTCTTTAGCATGTTACTGATTTGCTCCACAGGACCCTGAGTCTGGCAGCGTTTATGGCTGAAGTGGCTAAAACTGTGCACCCACGGCAACAACAAGCTTCTGTTTGTTTTGGCTTCTCTGTGAAGTTCCTTCAGCAGCTTAGTAGCGACGGCAAAGTTATTCTGCAACAACATTAGTGATTCAAAATAAGTTAAAGGTGGATTTCACAGTTTCAAACAAATACGAAACAAACAATTTTTTTTTACCTGTTTCTGTGCACTATTAGCCATATGTAGCTTCATGTTGAACTTGCAGTCATTTACTAATATGTCGACCTCCCCTGCCGGGTCCTCCGAACCATCAACCTCCATACTGTCAGTAGTAGCGTGGCCTCTGAGCTTTTCCCTGATCTTGTCCAAGAAGAAGCATCTGAATCGTGGACATTCAGTTTGAGGCTGTGTCACATTTGCCATTTAACAATTTCATGGATTTGTATCAGCTCATCTTACCGAGATGTAATGATATCGTCCCATACGTTCATTGGATCTACTTTAGCATCAGGATACCGCTCAGTCCATAATCTGATGAGGCGTTTGAGGGCACTCACAGACACTAATGAATGAAATAATAATTGAAGTTGAGACCAAAACTTCAAAGTATTACAAGAGGAAAAACTTGTAGTTTTAAATGTTATAAAGAAAACATCCACACACCCTCTCCTGTGATGAAGAGCAGGAAATCCTGGATCTCAGTTAAGGCCTGCACTGACTGCAGGATGGTCAGTCGACTTTGAGTAAGGAGTGTATCCACACTGGAGTAACTCTGTATGAAGCAAAGACATTAAGTGCACACTAGGCGACACCAAGATCTTAGGCGATACACAATAACATCTGTAATGGCAAACCTCAATAAAGAGCTGCATGGCATATTTGGTGTAGTATTTAGCGCGGTCGTAGTCCTCCTGCAGGATGTAGAGCAAGCTGAGCTCCTGGCTGTAATGACTTTCCAGGAGTTTCTTGCTCTCCTCCACTCTCATGGCTTTGTCGACAAAGGTGAGGAGAGTTTGGTCCCGCTCGCCCTGCTGCAGCTGCTTCAGCATGCTGCGAATCATGTGCTGTAGGTACATTTCCTGGCACAAACGAAACAAACTCACGTTGGCAAAGCGTCATTTTCACAAACCTGATAGCAACAAAAATAACACAACTTAAAAAGGACATCAGCATGCCCTCTGTAACAGTCATTACCAGAGACTTATCATTTATGGCCCGAAAAAATACATTTGCTTAGTTTGTTTTCAGCGTTTTACAAAAGGTTTATTAAATACCACTATATGCAAAATAACATTTTGATTAATTAATCAAACATATTGCTTATCTCTTCAAAATGTCTGATTTACCTATTCAATATAATACGAGGTTTCACAGAAATGTTATTGTGTACAAATTTGTTATTGCATAATATATATACACACACACACAGAATTCCCTGCACTGTCACTCTTGTTACCTGGTAGAAAGGCTCTGACCACACCTTCTCCAGGTTGGGTGGGGAGTTTTCATCTAAATTCACAGTGGAGCAATACTGAAGAGATTTCCACTCAGTCAACTGACTGTAGGCCTCCATGGCGGCAGTTTCCCAGAAATCCTTCTCTGCGTCAGTGGGCTCACCATCTCTCCAGTCCTCAGTGTTGATGGCCTGCCAGTGAGGAAGACAGCGGTGCACTCTTCTCAGCCTTTTCCCCAGTCTCACACATTGTGCTTAAGTTTACACACACACAGAGCTAGTGACGTGTAAATGATCTTTTCACAAAAACTCTCGGTGGAGAAAATTACCTCATTGTAAAGCTTCACAGCTTCTGCTAAGTCGGCGTTGGCTTCGGATTCAAGCGCGGCACAGGTGATCGACTTGGTCCCAACTTTACTACCGAAGATGCTGCGCACAACATCGTAATCCTCCAACGACCTGTAAAGCCTAGAGAACAGAGGAAACAGAGCGCACATTAAGTATCACATTGAATTAAGGCAATTTAAATGATGTTAATTATGCCTGTAAATATCAGGGAGCTCTTGTCAGTTTTAACGTAGGAATGTGGGCCTCCATGAGAAAAAAGGAAACCTTGAACATGAGAAAATCTACTTTACGGTCTGATATCCACAAATAGTATTGTCCCCACTAGGTAAATGTACAGTATATATACAATAGGTTGCAGAGTGTGTTGCTAATTTCCTTAAACTGCTTTTGAAGGTGCACTGAAGAGAAGACGTTTTCTTGAGTGAATGTATTTGAGAATGTTAATGTCTGCAATAGTTGCTCCAGACATTCTCCTGCCAGCTTCCGCCTGAATGCTCTAGAGTTTGGTTGTAGTTGTGAATGTGTTATTAGAAGCCTCTGCACAATATATGGCTTAACAATTGACTACACGTCGATTGTAGGACTACCACTGTTATACCTCGCAAGGTGGATCCATTTATTAGTGTCTGGTGGGATTTCCCTGCGTCCTCTTGACCGTTTGGCGGGAGGTTCCTCTTTGACACAAGTGTGCAACAGGCTCTCCTCCAGCAGCAGAATGCCTGATGGCTGTTGGAGGCTCACCAGGCATGTGGAGCTGATGGCTGCTGGATCGAGCTGCTGCAGCTCCCTGTGTTGGCGGCACATGTCCTAAGGATGGGCAGAACATCAATATGAGCTCAACATGTCTGCTTTTAGCTTAACAGTTTGAGGCTGAAAGCCAGGCCATACACTATATGGATCATTTGCATGGCAAATGTTATTTCTTGCCAATTTCTTATCGGTTCTCCAGTATTTCACTACAGCTGGAATACATGATACATGTGTTTTCCTATATGTAAAAAAACTGGAATATTAACATAAAGGTCCTAAATCCTAGTAATATTAATATATTAACCTTCATTAAACGGCCATGAAAAGGGAGGTTTGTGGAAATCAATACATTTTAACAGCATTAGTGAATGATTCTGTGATTTTACAGAAGCTTTGCCAGGTGAATCAAAAGATGCTGTTGGGTCGTACCTGAACACAGGCTACGAACGGAGGGAAGCACAGTGTGCTCTTGCTCAGGAACGTGTTCATTTTGCACCGAAGCTCTTCTTTAATCCTCGCACTCTCTCCTCCTTTGAGTTTATCCATTTCATGAAGGACACCAGCAAACAGGGAGCTGAAGAGCTGTTTGGCTAAAAGTGGGTCTCTCTTTGGGGAACATGCATATGGAAAAACATAAATAATAGTATATATACATATACACACACAACCTGAGCACACAGTGGGAGGGATAAAAAAAGGAAGCAGAGGCGATGCTACCTGGGCTAGTGTCTGTAGGGGGGCGATGAGGTTGCTGTGTGGGATCTGGATGTCTGGAAAGTCTCCCACTCTGTAGCTACGATAGAGAGTCACCTGAGCCTCTTTTCGCAGCCTTTGATCAGACTTCTCCACCTGTGGGACACACAACAGAACCCCTGGATTATGGACTAATCACTAGTGAAACTTTTTTGCTGCTGCCATCCATCAGTCTGTTGCTTGTTACCTTTTTCTGCTTCTGCTGTTGGATCTCTCTTTGTGCATAGTTCAAACTGACTTTCTCCTGATCCTTGAGAAATCGGCGCCTCAGTCTCAGGATGTTGTTGCGTTGTTCATTCGCTGCTGTTGGCACACAGACACAAAAGGGGGTCACTTTAACCGAGATTCGGCGGTAGTTAACAGAGAATCTAACAGCTGTGAACGGCAGAGCAGCGTTCTGTATCAAACAATCATCACAATAGTGTTGAACACAGATTAAAATCATGACTGTAGGATCTTACTGAATAGATTTTTACCAAGTTTTTTCAGTTTCATAAAGTAAATATCTCGAATCACAGTACATTTCAGCCTTGTAATAGGTCAGATCCATTAATGCTGAAGAACCATCAACTACTTAACAGCTCATGCCAATGGATCAAAGCTATATCTTCAACAAAAAGCTTCAGTTCCCTTTGTACTGTGATTTATTTACACAAATTAGCACATGCTTTCACTATTAAACTAAAAATGCGCATAAAAAAACAAAGAATTCTCTGTCGGAACAAATGAAATAGTGTGAAGTGAAGAATCATATTTTTATTGTGGATATTAAAACGTGTGTGCTGTCTTTGTCTCTCAGAGACTAACCTCTTGTGCGACTGTCCAACTCATCGGTTGGCGCAGCAAGTCGCTTCAGGCCGAATCCTTCCCCGACATGTCTTCTTGTTGCCATTCGCCTCTCTGCTTTCTTATCAAACACCAACAGTGAAGACAGCGACTCGGAGCCCGGCGTGTACTCTGCTAGTGTATCCACACTGCTGCCTGTCAGCCAGTTATACGCCATGCCTCGACCTTGTGGGGGGAGAGAAAACACCATTGTTGCCTGTTCGCCAAATGGTTGCGCTCGTATCCAAACAGCATGTATAAAATATGGAAACCGTGTGCACAAATATTCTCTAAAGTATCTAATTCTGGACATGTTTCAGTCATTATAATGAGCTGCAGTGGTACCTGATGTTTGGGTTTGAGTAAACTCCAGGGAAGTCTGAGTGGCTCTGAGCTTCCCCTTAATGGCTCCAGTCTGGGTCGCTGTTGCACTCTCCAGGCCTTGAGAGGTTTGGGTTTCAGCAAACATCGGAGTCATCACTGTGCTCCTGAAGCGCCAGTTGGAATCAATAACATAGTCCTGAAGAAAAAAAAAAAAGGGAAAATATTCACACATTAAGCTTATCGTCATCTTAAACAAGAGCTTTTTTAAAAAGAGGAGCGGCCTACCTGGAAAGTACACTCAGACAGAGGATACTCAAACATGCTTCGTGTGAAGTCAGGACTCTGGCTGGTCATTTCCAGCAGCAGATTGGTCACCAAGCTTAAGAAACACCTTTCTATCTGACACGAGTACAGGGACTGAAGCACCGCCAACATCCGGTCAAGGGTCGCGGTGGGAAGGCGCTTCTCCTGACTCCAGAAGTTACGGACATAAAGCCTGAAAATGTCACGCGGAGTCATTGGGATCACACTCCTCTGCACAATAACAAAGGACAACGTACGATACAGTGAGAGGTGAGGAATAAAGGGTCTTTACTGGAGGCCTTGGTTTTCTTCAGACAGTCCGTGGAGTAGTGTTTCTTTAGCTGCATTCAAAACCTCTACCGAGGTGTTGTCTTCCATGCTCTCTGCATCACTAAAACATATAAAGAAACAGAGATCATTACATATGGACTTCTACTAAAACTAGGAATTGATTAATAAATGACCGAACACTGGGCTATTCAAACAAAACTGATTTTTGTCTTGAATTCTTTTTTTGTCTTTTTTTCTTGAATTAAAAAGCAAAAGAATAAATACTCATGACCACTTTTAAAGAAGTTATTTTGCCCAATACTGGTTCATAGTTTTATGTAAGTAGTCACCCTTCAAAAACATGACTAATGCTGGTTAACACTTCTTTATCATTATATAAGTGATCTATATAACAACAGTGAGTGGGATGTAATGGACTATGTCAGAACAGGGGCCCATAAGACTGACCTGTAATTGTCCTGGATCCACATGAGGATAGCATACATCCTCTCTCTGCACACGGGTGAAGGGTGGGACACAAAAGCTGTGACGGCTCCCAGGAACTCCTGTAGCTGAACGGGAGTCAGCAGGCCAATTATCTTGTGGATAATATCCAGACACACTCTCTGTCTTGCTTCGTCCCTGAGTGAAAAACAAGGCAACACAGAAAAACAGTGATTGACCTACATTTTCCATTTTCCAATGTTTTGCATGTAGTGTTAACAGGTGTCAACTAGAGGCCAGAGAGATTAAAAAAAACCTGGTGTGTAGTCAGTACCCACCTGTGGCCCATCATCTGAATGAAGCCTGTGACCTTGAGCTGCATGAAGATGTCCGGGATCACTTCAGCGCGGCTCAACACGCACTCCAAACAATCAGTCTTTAAGATGCCATGCAGCCTCGGCAGGAGGGAAAACACATGATTGACAAACCTGAAAATGAAGAGCGTTAAAAGAAATGTACATGAAATGACAACCATGATTTATATTGGGAAAAAAAAAACCCAACTCAACAGGAAATATGGTTGAAAAAATTAACTCACCGATCCATAAATGGGGGAAAGTGTTTTGACACTTTGTTCAAGCAAATAACAAACTTGTCATCCATGTTATTTTTCTTCAGGTTTGTAATCTTCGTTGCAGCAAGACTGAGAAGTTGCAGATGTTCCTGTGACAAGAATAAAATGTTACATGCACAAGATGTCCATCCATCCATTTTCTACCACTCCATCCTTTAACTACACTCCCTTGGCGGGAACAGGTGAGATATGATGAGACATGAAGTAAAGCGTAAGGTGAGGCTCGTACATTCTCCATTTCAGTCATGTTCTTCAGGATGAGGCCGATAATTTCAGCAGCAGCCGAATAGACATCTTTATACTTTACAAAGGACAAGTTGTTGGTGAGAGAGTTGATGTACCTGAAAAATAGAATAAAAAAAACCCCACCACACTCAAATGATTTAGGACAATCTGTCAGAATGTGAGCTACATATTTGTAAAGAAGCCATAAATGTATTAAAACACCATTGCTGCCAGTTGCTTATCCTCACCTGAACCTGCAGCTTGCAAATAAAAAATATTTTCTACATTTGTATGAACAAGGGTAAGGGCTGTCACAGATTTTTACCTCTCATATTCAATTCCACATAAAGCATCATAAGCGGGGAGGTTGTTGGCCAGGATGATTCCCAGCAGCTGAAGTCCCACTGAGTTGTCTTTGCTGTTTGGGTCGGTGCCACAAAATCTCTCAAAAATCACACTGTTAAGGCAAGAACACGGACAGGTTTATTTCCATTCTGGAAAGTTAAAAACACATAATCATAAATCTGCTCAAAGAAAAAACAAAAACTTTGTCAGAATGTCTTTGTTTTTATTCTAAATAATTAAGCTCAACTTTTTTTCCATTCCATTTCCAGTCATTTTACAAGTTTAAATGAGATGACAGAAGATAAAAAAACCCAAAAAACAATAATGATAACTTTAATTACAGCAGTGAAGCAGACAGGAAACACTATTTGTTGCATGCTGAGATTCTATCCAGGACCAATCACTCCACTTTTCTGTACAGTACAACTATGTGCAGTCACTACCTGTAAGGCACATGCAGACAGTCCTTCCAGCACTCCACCAGAGTACGAATGATCTCCAAGTTGTGTCGGAAAACAGCCCTCTTTGAGTGGAAGCTGTGCTTCATCAGGAACTCCAGCAGCCGGTTGGCGAGAATCTCATCTCTGGGGTTACCCTGAGACACGAAAACTCAATCTCAGATGATTTTTTTTTTTTTTTTGCAGTTAAATTATTTATTTCAGTCGATAGCATTTTAGTCGTTTTACAACCTTGGGACTGGCCAGACTTATCCAAGAGAGCACAGTGACCACAATATCCACCACCATGAAATGGATCCCCTCTCCTCCATTATTTCCAGAGACGACGAGCTGCAGGAGTGGCCCCAGCCAGTGTTTGGCATATGGTCGAAACACCTGGTAAGAGGCAAAGATTTAACCCATTAAGAATTAAATAAACCCGGAGGAAGACACATTTTTGTTTATTTTAAAACTGAAAAATGACATTAAATCACTCACCTCCTCTGTGTTGATGATCAGCTTCGAAATGAAGAGTCGAATATTCAGCGGCGTCGCTGGATTTGAAAGTTTGACATGAAGAAATTTCATCCACGGAGGAAGGTCACTTGGCATGTTTCCCTATTTTATAGACAAAGAACGGAGCAAAGTGAAAGACACTGTATCTGAACACAGAATAGTCAGCAATCATATTTATGGATAAAAAGATTCATGGAAGAAAACAAGGTTCTACAAATACAGAGCCAAAACCTGCTCCATTCTTCTTCTTCAGCACCACTGACCTGTTCAATTTTGGGGGTTATGCCGTTTCTTTGCATGTGTCCAATAAGAGCCGTCATGGTTGCCATGCATTCATGCTGATTCAGCTCATCCATTTCTAGATCCACCATTGCATCCTGGGAGGGACTCGTCTCCTCTGTCTCCTACATTTTTAGATTAAATTAGAAGAGTTGGATAAATTAGATGAGGGGTGTGTATGACTTCCCTAAATCCTGACACATCCGTCAATAACAATGCCTTTTATTACACAGATATATAAGAGGAAATGGCACGACTAACTTTTCTCGCCACGCTCCGTTTGGTTCCCTCTGGGTTTTGGGAGCTGAAGGAAAAGCTTTGCACCCCGGTGGAGAAATCAAACTGACTCATCTCCTCACTCAGGCTGCTGTCGGCCATGTATGACTGGGACGACAAGTAAACCGGTGCTTCTGTGGCAACATTAAGATAAGTAACATGAGTTTGCATGACCAACTTAAAAAGAACTGGAATTGTAACTGGATTGAACTAAAACCCATCACCTTCTAATTCGTTGTGAAAAACATTAACACACTGCACAACATGAGGTTGTGTGACGCCGGTGACCAAACTATACCTCCACTCTCCTCGTTGACTTCTTTTCGAATCATAACATACTTCTTTTTTCTCTCAAGTGGGACCTATATTGATGAAAAGAGTAAAAACAAATCAATGAACTACAACAGAAACTCATCAAACTACACCGTTAGACAAACTACAAGCATACCTCGATCTCAACTGGAAAGTTGTACGTCCTGCCAACATCTATGATATTTTCCAGAATAAACTGATTCTGTGAAAGACAAGAGGGGAACGTTGTTGTTCTGCAACCTGTGTCTTCCTCCTTGTGAAAACACAAAATTATAAATGTGAAGCATATGGGGGTTTACGGTACCTTCTCTGCTTTCTCATTGAAGAGGAAGCCCTGGTAGAACTTGGCCTCGTTGAAGCTGCAGCTGATGACGGCGATGGCACAGTTATACGCGGCACAGTGGTTCTGTCTCCTGAGTTCCAGGAGCTGAGTCTCGCCAGCCATGTTCTCAGTGAAAGCTTCAAAACAGGACCTAAATCAGAAGACAATTAAGATCCATGTGTCACGTCACATCACCGTCATGTCACATCTTGAACTTTGAGTGTCGAGGAGTCTCACTTGATCAACGTCTTGGACATCTCATTCCCCTCAGTTTTGTCTGAGCGACAGAAGGCTTGATTAATGCGGGACTCCTTGGAGTAAACCTCTTCCTTGGGAAGCCGAGAATATAGCAGCTCGATCAGCTTGTAACAGCCGCTCTTCTTCAGCAACTGGAGCTCAAATGCCGTTTCACTCGACTGAAATTTAAAAAATATATGAACTTTTAATTGAATTCCAGTGTGTGTTCCTCCAATCCAAACTATACCAGCAGTGGCAATCTAGTAGTGGCACTAATGTGGAATACTAAAAATAAACTTTCCACAATGTGAAAAGGTACCATGGACAAAGTGAAGGGTTACATCTACTAAACCTTGGTCAGGCGACTGAGCAGCAAAGCAATGATGTCAGAGACGTTGGCCACAAAGAAGTCGACGAGCGCCGCTGTGCTGCAGTTAGAGGCAAGCGGGAGTAAAACTCTCTCCATCATGGCCTGCAGCATGGAGTTCACCGGCACATCTCCCTGCTGGATTACTCCATACACTGTACAGAGCAGCTGGAGCTGCCGCTCTCTGCTCGACCTGATCAAGCAGTGAAAGACACAGGGAGAGGACAGAGGTCAAATTCACCATCACCAACTGCATTATAAGGGTGTAAGGGAGCATTATATGGACAGCATGTAAAGCCAAAGTATCTGGAGTGCCCCCTGTTGGCTTGTTGCAGTATTGTTAGCAGATGGGTCACAGGAAAAAGTCACACCATAAAACCTATCGTATAACAGAGAAACACTGACTAGTAGCACTAGTAGTAAGCCCAGTCATTTCAGTTCTACACTAAATGAGTCTAAATTGCCTATTTGACAAGTGATATAAACACTCTATGCCCATTCTAAAATGCTACACCTAGGAAAGAAACCTCATATAATTGTCAATAATTGTGGAGACTTTACTTACCGCTTCATCACTCTTTGGAAACAGGTTTGGAACTGTTCCTCCATGATGTGTTTTCTGTCTCGACACAGAATCCCTGACAGCACTTTGAGCAGAAGAGGACTCTGAGAAAGCTCCAGGGCATCGAGCATCTAAAAGCAACAACAGTTTTAGTAAATTTACAAATTCACAAAACATCAATTTCTATTAAAAACAAAAAGCTCTAATCAGAACAGTATGCTTCAAGTAAAATTGCACTGTGCTGTATAAAAACTCAAAGTTTCTCCCACGGCAGAAGAAAGGCACACTTCACCTTGCGAACACAGTCCATGTAGTTGTTGCGGTGCAGTGAGCCTTTAGCAAACTCATCAGACTGCATGGGGAAGTGCGACACCACCAGGGCGTCAAGAGCTCTCTGCAGCTCAGCCAGCGGCTCATCTGGGAGGATTGTGAAGAAGGGCAACACCAACAGAGCCTGACTCTGAACACGGGAGAAAATCCAAACATTCACTTTAATAATTCATTTTTAATAACACATAAAAATGGTAAAGTTAATTGGAGTAATCTTGTACTCTATTGTATTCTTACCTTGAGATTCAGTGGCAGATTCATGTCCATCAGCAGCACAGTGAAAGTGGAAAACACCTGTCTGAATGCTTCGTGGTTGACATTGGAACAAACAGAAGAATCGATCTGATGACAGAGAAGTAATTCACTGTCACAGAAAATTCTGAAAACAGTATGTAGGCAAGGGATAGATAGATAATTAGTTTAAAAACAATGTTAGAGACAAAATAAATGTTCACAATTCATATATTTTCTCATGGTGGAGTGTTGCAAAATCAAAGACTGGCCTGGCAGAAGGATAAAGTGGTAAAAAATGAATGAATAAAAGTTCTCATCCTCTCATTAAAGTATATCCATCTTATTTTAATACTATAACTAAGTAAATGTTATTCTGAAAAATTATATTACAACTCAAAATCCATTTGCAATATAATGCAAGTCAGAAAAATCACAAAATAAACCCAAGTTATTTGTTCAGCCCTGTTAAAAACTTGCATTGTGATTACAACTTAAGGTTGTTGAAGGTCATTCTGGTACACTCCAGCTTCATTATACCTGCAGGAGCTTGGAGAGCAGTAAGAGAGTAGCAGTTTTGCTCTCTGGGGTGGAAGAGTCTCCTTCCCACCATGACTGCAGACTGCTCCACCTTCTTAGCACCTCTTCAACCAGCTGTTTTCCCTGGGTCTTCCTCACCGAGCGCTCTCTAAAGCTGTGGTCCAGCATGCCATTCAGCAACACACTCACCTGATGAAAACATTCAACACAGAAAAAGAAAACATGATCCTTTTCAAGCAACATTGTTGAAAGCTAATAAAAACATTCTAACAAGTAAGAGCTACCATAGCAGGATTTTGGGAGGAAGCGGTCATGAGGCGTGGAACTGCGGTGTCAAGACTTCGGAGCAGCTCGGTGTTGACGGTCATGTTGAAGAGGCTGTAGAAGTACTCGCCGTGGGAGAAGTTCAGGACATTTTTGGTGTGACTTCCAGATATTGGCACAGATAGTGTGATGGTGTTCAACAGCAAGTCCACCAGCTGCTCACTCTGCATAGAACAAGTAATGTGCGAGAGCGGGCAGCAAAGATTAAAACACAAAACGGAACTCCCCTGGAGTTAATCCACTACTCTCCTTCTCATATGTATTTGCATCCTACTGCAGCTTTCTGGTAAAGTTAGTTCAGCAACACTCTCACTGACCTGCTGACTGAGAGAAAAAGCAAGCTGAAGCAGGCCATCTGCAACCCTCCTGGTGTTTACGTCCAGTGATGGAAGAGCCTTCCTGTCCTCGCCAGGTGCTATGCCTTTATACACCGTCATTAGAAGTCTGGACCCGAGGGATTTGACATATGCTGGATCCTTTTAGAATGACGTAAAAACAAAGAAATGCGTGACAGGAGAACAAGCACCAACATATGGCACCAGAATTTAAACCAGTCATTCACCAGAGACTGTGTAGGGACTCTCAGTGGCCAGAGATCAGGTGATTTTCTTCCCCAAATCATTAATTAAAGATTTATATGTATACTTTAAACAGCATGTACAAAATTACACTGTGATTACTTTTTCTAACATATCTCTTGGAAATGTCTGTATAATAAAAATTGTTACATGTTGCTCTTGGCACAATGTACATAGCGAATTGGTTCATGATTAGTTTATCATTTTTAAAAAAATGGGCTCCCAAATAAGCGTTTGAGAAACACTGCTTTATGCATTTTACTTATGTTCCCTTTTCTTCGAGTGCTTGGTGATTGTGTGACTAAAATATTCAACCTGTTTTGGGTTAATGTTAAAAAAAAATACCTGGCTGTGCAGGATGGAGCTGAGGAAGTCAGCTTTGTTGATCTGTTTACATGAGGACAGAAGCATTTCCATCTGCTCATGGTGGCTCACGGTGCCTAAACTGTAGAAGTCTACAGCACACAACTCCTCTACACTATGGAGACAAAAAAAGGAAACAGTGAGTGGGGTGTTAAGAAGACTGCAATTAAACGTAATGCCTCAGCAGACAAAAATAAATAAAAGCACTCATTAACGATGACTACACCTTGTCCGTGTGATCTTTGTTCGCAGGCTGCTTTCAAGACGAGTGCGGTATGTTGAGTTCAGCAAGGCCTTCAGTAGAGGAACACACACTTCTGGTAGGTTCTTCATTACCTCCACATCGGCCATGTTAAAACCAACAGTGGATGGTTCACACACCACCAGTGCAGTCAAATCGAAGAAAACTGCGCAAAACACATCTTGTTCCAAAAGCTGTAAATGAAATTAAGAACTAATGAGCAAATAACCTTTTTTTTTGTGCCTGACTGAGTCTGAAATTCAGTTTTACCTTAATAAACTCCGGGTCTCCCTTGACAAGGATCATTGTGGCAAATTCCAGCAAGCGAACAGTGATGGTGCACTTGCTGTAGTTGTACTGGTCCACCTCTCTCGGGCTGAAGTGAGAACTCCGCTCCCTGAGAGGGAAACAGCTCTCGGCGGCCGCCAGGTCATGGGTCGCAAGCTCGGTCAAAAAGAAATGTGTGGATTTCAGAAAGCTTGACTTGTCTTTCGAGCCTGGGAAAAGTGGGGGAAAAACAATTATCAGAGTAACGCTACGGCAATTTTTTTTATCAAAAGAACTGTCATGGTTTTGATTCTGGGAATAAGAGTTTTGAGTTTTGAAATCCAGAAGTAAGAGGAAAGCAAGAAAAAAAAAATCAATACTGATATTAAAGATAATATTTCCTGGTCTGCATATGTGGGATATAGTCATTTTATGATATTTGTGACAGTCCTGGGACTTACTTAGCATGTGCTGAGGCTTGATGATGTGTAAGCTGATGAAGGTGTTGTAGCAGTCCAGAGCAGCCAGCAGCAGATCCATCCACTGCAGCGTGGCTCGGACACTGAAAGGACCGGTCAGGTCCCTGAGAGTGGGCTGAGCGAGGAGCCCTCCACCCTCAAACCGCGAGATCAGGAAGCTTACACCGTTATCTTTCAGCATAGCGTCCAGCCACTGAGATGGAGATGGCTTTTCTATGTTCAGTCACACAAACGGGAACAAATTCATTCAAAGTAATCACCACGGCATTTATGACAACTGTAAAAAAAACTTAATTATGATCTATTTCTTTCTCTTCATCAAGGACAAGGTGCAGCGGGTAGAAGGTGCTCACCTGGAAGCAGAGGAACAAACTCATAGAAGAGCTCCATGCATTTGTGGCGACACTCAGTCTGAGGGCGGCCACATTGTTCCAGCAGCCATAAAACCACATCAGAGAGGAGGAGCTTTTCATCAGGAGGGAAGCCCCTGACAGACACAAACATCATCATCGATACGCTTCTCTATGAAAACTAACGCTGCTTTATCATATAATTTATGTCTTTATGAGACTGATTCACATGAACACAAACGACTGACCTTGGAACACGTCTCTTGACATTGTGCTGACTGAGACTGGGAGCCTTGTATTTGATGATTCTTTTCAGATGGTCGATGGCACTTCTACACTGCTGCAGTGAACCTGAGGGCAGGGGAGTGGGAGGGGACACTTCAACACTCACAAAATAATGAGAGTCAGCTTCAATCACTGCACATTTTACTTTGATGTGCAAAGCAGGCTCTTTAGAATTAATTTATGAAAACAATAGAAGACATCTGAATTACAATTACAGGGTACACATGTCTATGCCAAGCACGTCTGTCTTAATTTTTTTTTACGTGAATTTCCCCTAAATAAAGTTTATCTTATCTTAAAACTGATTCATGTTGTTTTGTAGACAACATTAGACATTTGCAGATATCATAATTTCAAAGTTTGGGAAGCAATGATCAAAACTTTTTCAACATTTACTCAGTTAATCAAGAAAATAATCCACAGATTCATTGATTATAAGAAATATTCATAAGTTGCAGCACTAATATACAGAGGCATCACCTTTGAAGCTTAGACTGATGATAGAAACCATCTACACATGTCCCTCACAATCCATTTATTTAACACACTGATATGTTGGCCAGTAGAATGTTCTCTCTGTAAAGCCGAAGTGGAAGAATGATTACCCATTGAACGCTCGTCTGAGTGAGCAAGGGCCAGACTTTCGACAAATACTACAAGGACTTCAAAGACAAACTGCTCCACCAAGGAATTCTCTTCCCTACAGAGACAAACACATCAGCAATGAGCAAATATCATGATGCACATCGGTCAATAAGGTCATTTTTTTTAATAGACCCATCTGTGTGTGTCTGTGATCATACAGGAATCTTACCTGAAATGTCTGTAGATACTGTTGAAAGCTAACGCAGCGCCAAGTCTTTTGAAGCCATTCGGGTGCAGTGCCAAGCTGTAGATCCGCTTAAACAACGACTTCATATTAGTGGGGCTCTTCTCCTGCTGCTTGGGGGTGGTTTGTTTGATTGACCATTTGACAAACTCTTCAATGCAGCGGCCACAGAAGTCTCGCAGGGTGCTGTCCATGGGGTCAACCACGCCGTCCTGCACAAAAACAGTGAGGCAGAGAACCGTGTGTATATTTTAGATGGTGAAAAAGTGTGTGAATTGCAGTTGACAAAGTGGATGAATTCAATTTTCACACGGATGGAACATGGGTGTTGTGCAATCATCTTCTCTGTAAGGGGGTAAGCATTTGAATGCAGATCTGGTTTAAATCCAGGAAAGGAAGTGGGCTTGTAACCCTCAAATCCAGACATCAAGGCCTGGGGTGCCCCTCAGCTAGGCACCACATCCCCATTGTTCAATGGGCGCAGGCAAGTTCACTATCACTAATTCTAATTCTTTAATAATCCGGCAGTGATTAACTATAAGAGGTTTTTCTTGTATGCTGTGCAGCAGGTAAAGGGTGTTTTAGAAGGGCAACAAGCCAAGCTTTTGCTAATGTTTTCTCCACTTGTTCTGATAATAAAAGGTGCAGACATATGATGACTATTCTTTGGATAAATGGATAAAAAAAAAGTCTTCTGTCAGACAATCACGTGGCTGACTAAAAAGGGATGAAACTGTCGTCTTGATTAAAATTGCAAAACATTTAGGACAACAAATGTATACAAATCAACAACTTATACAACACAGGTCCAACTATTTCTGGTCATTATAATAAAGAAATTATACACCTTTAATTCATGCTTGTAAATGAATACTAGATGTATAAACTGACGCCAGCCTTACCAGTATGGCCTCCAGAACAGCTACCGTGTCCTGGCTTTCAAATTTCTTGTTGTTGGTGAACCAGTGAATCAGCTGCATGACCAGTGGTTCAAAGAGCTGCCTGGTTACCTGGACAAAAAAATAAAACTCAGATCCATTGTCCGTGTATTCACTCATTTGCTCGTGTGAAACTAACGTGGTTGGCACAAGATGCAATAACTGAGGTAAATTTCAAATGTTTATACAAGCAGCAGCAGCTTTGTCCATGAATACAATTTCAACATTTTCACAAGAGAAACCTTAAATTCAATTCAAGAAATATTTAAGAATTAGATTAGAATTAGAACATCAAAACACACTTATAAATATGTTGTAAAGGCAATTTAAAAGAGGATAAAGGACACATACCTGATCAACATCACAGGCCAGACGCAGTAGAACCGGAAATAACCTCTTGTGCAGTTTGTACATAGGTGGCAAACTACTCTTCCCTTCCACCATCTGAGCACTTTTCCCAACCATGTAGACCACTAAGCTGTGGAGCAGCTCACACGCTGCCACCTGCATAAAAGTTAAGAGCCATCAGGTTTTAACATTCGCTCGCAGGCAGCTGAATCTGTGATGTTAAACGACATACTTTGGTTTGTCTGTCACTTGTGGACAGAGCCAGTTCGCTGATGCGGGGCAGAAATGGGTCGAGGTAGATGACTGGCTTCATGTCGGCGAAGGGCACGGCAAAACTCAGCCTCTTCTCTGTGTCCCAGGCAACAAATTTCTTCATCGTTTCCTCAGAGGAGACCACTGTGGGTACAACAACAAGCAGCCAACGTCTTACGATGCTCTCGTAATGGACCAAACAAAAAAAAACTTTGGGAGTCCTCACCATTTACGAGGTTCCTGTTCAGCTTTCCTCCCAGGTGACCGAGCAGTTTCACCACACGGAGCCTCACCGCGACAAGAGGAGCATCTTCCTGCAGTCACATAAAAGGAACAGGTGAACTATATACACACATATATAATAACAAACAATATATAACTTAATATACACTTAACATTAAACATCAGAAATAGAATATGAGATCTATTGATTAAAAAATACATAGACTCGACAAAATTATATGTATGAAAAAGTCACTTAATAACACTTCTTTCTAATTATTTGTGTAAAAAAAACGCAAGGTATTATCTGAAATGAAAGGGAAGCACAAACATCTCAAAAGAAAACTTTTCTTGAGCCCAGAGAAATAACCTGTGTGCAGCTTTATATCGCGATATATCTCTTATATCAGGATATAGCCTCAAGATACTGAGATATTATTTATAAGCCATATCGCCAAGCAGAAATTAAATGACTACTGCAGGAATCTGTAAATCCCAGCACTCAACAGAAAGCATGTTTCTTGCTTTATCAGGAGTCACTACTCAATTTTATGGACTATATAATACAGTAATACAGTACATTCTCAGGGTAGCAACTGCAACCAATGGATTCTTAAAATAGCTTGTTACATTATAGTCTCACTTAAGGAAACAGTGACGACACAGTAAACCTGGAAATACTTAATGTAAAAATACAAGTGAAAAGTAGTACCAAAAAATATCAAGCTGCCAAATTTCTGAGTGTTCATTTTGAAACTTAAACTTTTGGCTCTGTGTCTCTTCCACACACTTCTTTCTATATTTCTTCTAAATCTGCTTACGGTTAAAGAGAGATTTTGCTCTTTAGGCAAAAAAACCCAAAACGTTTATTTGATCAAATACTTGTATCTTTGCGGTCTAAAAAAAAGGACTAATCTATGCAAAAGCAAGCAAGTAAACGTTAAATGAGAAATTACTCCCACAATACTCAAACATTTTATCCAAGTTTGCGCATCAATTACCATAGTGAACTGTTTGGATTGCTTCAGAAGCCTCGTCATCACTTTGCCGTATCCTCTGTCGCTTCTTGAAGACGAAGACATCACTTCCCAGCTGCCATCATCTTTGTCTAAAGTCAACAACATGAGAATTACCTCATCCATCACCTCAAAAAACAACAACTAGTGCTCGACCGTCACAGTGATGTTGGACTGGCTTACTGTTGCCGGAGGTGGTTTTCAGGTATCCGTCCAGAAGAGGGAGGATGTTGGTGTAGCAGGACTGCAGAGTTTCCAGAGGAAGGTGGGAGGACCAGTCCTCAAGAGCATCTAAGGCTGCGTTGGCCAAAGGAGCATGACTCAGACCCAGTTTCAGAGCCGCCTGAATGCAACATTCACACATACACACAGACAAACACAATTATACTCTTTTATTGTTATGATACTCTGAGTGGCGGATGTCGTTATTTGTTTGAACTACATATGTATGTATTTATTGACCGTCCTCCATCCAACCATCTTTAGCTCGTTTGAAACAAAGAGAAGAATTGCACCTCCAGAGCAGGACAGTAGGCCTTGATGTCCACAGCCACAATGTTGTGGTGCAGAGAGAGGACGAATGTCAAGCAGGACGACAGCAGCTCGTCTTTGTACTGCTTCATTCTCACACACACCTAGTGGGAAACCATACGTCACTCACTTTATTCTGCACATAGAGCTCCACAATGTCTCTGTTATTATAGTCACATGAAATGCAAGAGAGAGTCTTCCTACCTCTTTTCCAAACTTTGAGAGGAGTGCAAAACAAGCACTTTTCACCGAGTCACTCTGAGGGCATGTCGAGCTTCTTAGGCCAACTCCCTGTTTTAAAGCAGATTGGTTTTGTTTTTATTACGTTATGTTATCAAAGTGAGGAGGGCACTGCACGACTTCTTTGTTCAATACTTGAATACTGTTTTTCAATGATTCTCACTGGCTTTGATTTGCTCTAAATTCACTACAAACCATGTTGGATTGTGGAAACACAGTCAAACACTTACAAATATCTACTTTCAAAGAAGTGCTGGGATATTAAACTGAAGAAAACTGTGACCTGTCAAGATGATTTGTAAAATGTACAAAGTCATACTGGAGCTAGACCGGCTATGCAGCCATCAAGCACACACCCCGCCTACCAAGTACACACAAGCCTGACCCAGGGCTTTACCATTCCAAACTGTACCCTACTGTACCAAACCGAACCACACCATGACGGAAACACGGCAATAGAAAAAGCTTTGCATCACTAGCCATGTTACCTGGTAGTACTTGATTCTCTTGGCAATTTTCATGGTGACAGAGAGCAGCTTGTAAAAGCCACTGACAAGTGGGTTGCGTATGGAGTGGAGGATGAGTTCATGGCTTAGGGGATACATCCAGGACTCAAAATACTCCACATGTTTAGTTCGCAACAGCTCACTGCAGGGGAATAAAAACAAACAACATGAATTTTACTGTCATCCTGTCAAACCAACCAGCTCTTCACTAACAGGATCAAAAGAGCCACAGATGTGAGTCACATGCAGCTGCAGGGAGTGTGTGTGTGTTGTGTCTGTATCACCTGCAGAATTCAACCAGGTTGATGAAGGCCGTGAAGTCTTTGACCCGATTGGGCAGCAGATGAGCCGTGGGGTCAGAAGAGGGCAGGGCGTGGGCGGTGTCGTCTGGAGCCTGAGAGACAAGGAGACAATCACAGGAAGGACCTTGAGGTGCCATCTAATAGAATGTTACAACTCACCACTGACATAAGCTGACATAAACGGTATGAAAAGATCTGACACACAAGACAGACAGATGGTATAGAGGGTGTCTTATGCAATGTCAAAAAAAAGTGGGACCCGTGGAAACCTCACCTCCTCGCCTGTGGCCACTTTCTGCACAGACAAGTCCAACTTCTCCACAATTCTGAGAATCGATTTCACCAACTCATCATAGAGGAGGCGGCTCAGTGACACGAGAGCAGAGTTCTGACTTTGAAAAGCTCCATCCAAGAACCCTGAATCCTACACAGGACACAGGACACAGCCACATTAATCCAATAGTTTTCTAGTAGGTTATACATCAGGAAAAAATATCGACATACTATAAAACACACAAAATACACCATACAACAGACTATGTCAAACATGTACCTTTAAATGGTCACAGTCTAAAAGTTCTTTGAACAGGCCGAGGTAGTTTTCACTCGATGGAACTTTCCACTTTCCAGTACGAACTTGGGAAGACTGAGAGTTATCTTTTCCATCTTCATTGTTCTAGGACAAAAATTCAGATCGTTAAATCACACATCAGTTTTCTATGAGTCACTGTTATAAATAGGCATCACTTTTTTGAAAGCAACATATGAGAATTTGCATCTGACCTCAGGGAGCATGATGGGTTTCGAACACACTCGGATCAAGCCCTGGTGCACTGAAAAAGACGTTCACCATAAATGAAATAAATAAATAAATAAAATTCACACTGCAGAAACAAACTTTGCGATATAACTGATTTAAACACTTCTCAATGATGTGGAAGTGGAAGAAATAAGTAGGTTGTGGTTCTGAGGAAGATCACAATCAAACCACAATCCACTTATGTCTTCCACTTTCAATCAGGGGTAACTGATAATTATAATAATTGTGACCATATAACCAAGACCTACATTCAAGTATCGAGTACATACGTGCGTATAGTAAACACAAATTTGCACCGCATACTCTCTTCTCTGAATTCTGTACCTTCAACAGCTAGCAGACTAGATTTCACACCTTACATGTGATGCTATAGGTCTTCATAAAACAATTCTCCCTTGACACTCAATCTCAGCAGGTACAGCTAAAAACAGTAGCAGCCTCTACACATCATTTTCACTTTGGCCATTGGGTTCAGACGCACTGCGTTCATGATCAACGTACCCACTGAGCCAATAAAACTCCACAGCACAGGTCCTTTTGAGGCTATGGCCACCAGCACCTTCAGGATGGACCTGCAACAAGCTTTCTGCATTCTCTCGCTGTACTGAGGAAAAGTGTCAATCTGCACCACAAGGAGACGCTCGAGCAGAGGCGTGTACACTTCTGGGACCTGAGGGCATGGACGCAAAGCAGGAATTCAAACATGACACATATAATTAGTAGGCAGTTGGCCGTGTGGGATGTAAGTGTGTATTTGTCACCTTGTCCAGGTGAATCAGGACACTGGCTATGGAGTCCAAGAAGCTGGGCAGCTGGTAGAAGCTGTCATCCTCCCCTTCAGACTCCGTCAGGTACATCTGCTTACAGCGCTGAATCAGCTCTGTGTACATCAGGTCCACGTCTTGTGGGCAAACTTTCTTGCATGGCTTCAAAGGAAAATGTTATATGTTATATATGTTATAAGATTCAACTTAGGCTTTGGCTACTGGCTCGAGACAAATACACAATAATGCTAAGAGCAAACAAAGCGGCACACGTACAGCTGCAAAGAATCCGTATCCACGAATGGCGATGGAAAGCTCTTTTTGTGTGGACTCCATGGTCTTTATGATCCCGCAGAACTTCTGCATGAAGAACTTCAGCTTACTTTTATGCTCCTCCGTGTTGTCAGCCACCAGCATTGCAACCTGGAAAATGATCAGAGCAGCGTTGTTGGATTTCAGGATGAGAGGAGACTTTTCAGGAGACTTTGTTACGTCGTTACTGCGTGTATAAGAAGCCTTGAAGTGTTTACCTGTTTGAGGAAGGCCTCAAGTGCATAGTAACTCGTCTTCTTCATCTCAGCGTTGATGTGTCCGCAGAGCTTGGACATGATGTCAAACAGAGTCTTGTAGTGATCCATCAGGCAGCTGCTGAACTGGGACGCATGTCTGCCTAATAACCTCAGTCCAGCTGTGTAAAACACAGAGTCACAGATGTTTTTAGTTTAGTACAAGGAGATCTGGCTTCATCATGTTGCTGTGGAGAAGGCAGGTCTTACCAAATGTGACGGCATAGCGAGTCATTGTCATCTATATGGGAAAAAAACAACAGGCAAACACATTACATTCGTATACATTTCATGTTAAGGTCTATTTTATATTTATCTGCTGCTAATATTGTGTTTTCCTATTCTTAGTATTATTTTAATTCTGAAGGAGCATATGCAACACCCAATTTCCCTGCAGGGATTATTATTATTCTGATATTCTGACACCATGTATCGCTGTATAGTTTTAATCGCACTATTTCAGCTAAAGTCCAGATGTCCAGTGTTTCATCACTTTACAAACAAGAGCCACGACAAGCTCTGTGTTGGACAGGGTGACATTTACCTGGGGACTGATCGCCTTCAGAGCAAACTGAAAAATCTCTTGACATGTTGCTGGATCTGCAAGACAGTGACAGACAATGGGTGACCAACTGATCATAGACACACAAGTGGGAAGCCTTGTGTTGTACATGACCTCAATGGAAAATAAATATACGAAAACACACACACACAAACCTTCTTCCATGGTTTTAGTGAAGTTGACCATTAGAGCACTGATTCCTGTCAAACATCCAGCAACAACAACAAGTTTTGGTTCCTTTGTTGAAGACATCATCTGAAAAAAAAAACACAATCACCATCAGTTTAGATAAGTGGATGCACTTTCATCATGTCAACAGCTGCAGCATTTGAACTGCTTGCCCTGGTCAAAATACTTGGACTGGAAAGTTGTTGGTATCAGCCATAAAATAAAAATGTGGTCTTCATTTGATCTATGATTGACTGATTAATCATCTGAGCAGCAAACCTGGTCCTTCAGCTCCCCTAGATAAGCTTTGTAGAGTTTGTCAGAGTTGTTGGCCATCTCACTAGGATGAACCTCTGCAAGAACTCCCAGCAACTCGTAAATTTTGCCAAGAACTATTCCAAAAAAACAGAAAAAAAAAGAAAAAGAGATTAGTGTTTCAGTAACTGAAAGAGAGTTTTTTTTTTTCCTTTCCCGCTTACCTGAGTCTGGTAGTTTGCTCTTCTGACAAAGCTCGCTGTAGAATCTGGTGAACATATCACCGATTCTAAAATCTGCAGCCACACTCGAGGTCTTTGTTTTTTGGAGAACCTATGAGAAGGATTTAACAAAATGAAAATATTCTCTAGTCAGTTATCATAGGAGGAATCTCCTTCACGTCTGGAGCAAGGAAACGCACAACATGGCAAGAAAAACCAACCTTAATGAGAAGCTCAAGCACTGGAGTCCTACATTTAGCCAATTTGTCCTTAATATACACAACCATGCATGTGTCCTGTATTGAAAATAGAAAAAGGAAAATATCATATGTATGAAACTGTGTGTGTGCATGTGCACAGTCTGTACATTACTCACTTTCAGGTCGATGGCGTATGTCTTCTCCCAACCTTTGACTCTGAACGAAACGTTGTCCAAGAATGTTCCCAAAAATAGCAGGATCTTGACTCGAGTGTCCCTGAGCTGTGAAACACAGGTCTGTGTCAAAGACATCAGATTTTTAAAATCACAGTGTTGATCTTTCATGAGAATGGCTCCTTGACACCCACCTCATCTGACTGCATGGACTTCCTAAGGAAGCTGAGCAGACCGTCGTCCTTGGAGAACAACAAGGATGTCTGTAAAACTGCAGGGAGGAATCATATGGACACGTTATGACTTGCTTTTTTTCATAATCTTTTATGTGACGACAATGCATAGTTGATTACCAGAAAAGGTTTATTTAGTATTTAAGCTGTAAACCATACATTGAAAAAACAGATGTCGTTTTTCAGTTTTTTCACTGAAGCCAACCTGGAAGAGACTATATACTCAAGAGCCGCCAGGGGCCAACTCTACTGGTTGCAAGGAGAACTCCTTTTTGAGTGGAAGTCTATGGGAAAAATAACGTACATCCCACTTGATTTACAAAGTATGTAAGCATTTTCCCGAGGAATTTATGGTCTCAACTGCTAATTTCAGGTCTTCTTCGATAGAACATATAGATTTTGTGGGAACATAACATACATTCCCATTTGGGAGGAAAATTGATGATGGCAAATTTGAATGGACATCTGTGTGATTGACAGCTGGTATCATCCAATAAAAGCCTGAATGCTGGTGACACCTGTGAACTTCCATTTACAACATGGCAGTGGCCAAGTTGCTAATCTCAAGGCTTCAAAATGGGAGTTCAGCTCCCGATCGCTTGTTGGAAATAGGTTTTCGGCTATTTGGCTCCCTTCCCTCCTTCCACTTTTCTCACTAGACAGAGAAAACTGGCTACTGTTTATGCTTCAACATTGTTATTTTATCAATTAAAGTTTGATTTTCTTTGAGGGAAAAATGACATTGCTTTAAATATCTGGATATATTGCAATGTGTCGTATCATCACTCTTGTATATGTATCATATATATCGCCATATTGTTGCCAATACACATTCTTACTGCAATCTGATGCTTTCAGGTGCACATTTGAAAAACTGACTGAAAAGGGCACCATGGAGGCAATCTTTGATTATCCTTGTGCAGACTGTACAACTTTTTATGTACCACAAGTGTGCACAGTTAGTACACTCACTGCACAACTCCAGGGAAGCCATAACAAAAGACTCTACGTCTAATGCTACTGCGAGCTGTGATTTGATCTTCAGACTCACGTGTACATGAGTTACCGCCCACCACTGAGTTTTGGCGGAAGATGCATTCAACCAAAATAAATTGTATTTTAAAGAAGTTGTGAACATTTTTGAAATGTTTATTATAAGCCGAGCTGACGAGGAGCTTCTAAAGGTGATTTAACCGCCATATCCTGTTATGAATTTGCCGCTCATCAACAACAAAGGCGCAGTTCAACCTTAAAGCTGTCAGACCGTGAACGGAGTTTGGTGCTAATTCAAACCCGTCTCTGTGAACTCATTGAGGACAGTGCGATTGGACTTCTGAGTCTTACCCAGCTCATTTTCGGTGGATGTTAACATGCACTCGTGCCCCAAGTCACCCACTATATCTTGACATGTCAAAGCCGCGGATCGGCTGTCTTCGTCTGAGAGAGACTCGTGAAGTTTGAGGAGGAGACCGTGAATCCCTCCACTTGCTCCGCTGTGGGAAGACATCACGACACCGACTTCACCTCCCCGAGAGAATGGACACCCACTGTGCTCCGTGAAACAGAGGGGAGCCTACGCACTGTCATTCAGAATCACATCAGGAACTACACAACAGGATCAGGAGGATACCGGAAAATACAACCAAGAGCTTCAAATTAAAAGCTCCTTCTTCTCCTTCAAAATAAACCTCGTGAAATTACAGAATCCACTTCCTGTCAACAAATGCATTCGCCGGAAGTTTTACGTTGCTAATATGTTATGCTATAATGCTAGTTTATTATTGTTTCTGTATTGTTTTACTACTTTTTCTTTTTAAATTAAATAACATTAATTTATTTTATCTTTCATATAATGTATCAATATCTGTGGTCGACGGCATTGTGAGTATTGACATCTAGTGGTCTTTGCCTAGAAATGTATGTACCCCACTGGCACCCTCACAACACAAAAGCATAGAAGTACTTCCGGTCAAACCTTGTAAATAAAACAAGGTTGTAGTAACACAAAATGACCACTGGGTCGCAGCATATCGTCGTTCCCACTGTCAAGGTACCGTCAACATAACGTTACACTCGACTTTGTTACACGTACGTGCACAGTCAACCTCGAAATTTAAATAAATAAATAAATAATTGAATAAATAATACAAGCTTCAAAGGATTATTTTCATTTTTTTACAAGAATAACAGCGGTTGGGCGCTTTCAGAACACTCACTACCATTACATCAAAATAAAACAAGGTTGTAGTACACAAAATGACCACTGGGTCGCAGCATATCAGCGTTCCCACTGTCAACGTAACGTTACACTCGACTTTGTTACACGTAGCTACGTGCGCAGTCAACCTCGAAAAAAAAATAAATAAATGAATAAATAATACAAGCTTAAAAGGATTATTTTCATTTTTTTACAAGAATAAGAGCGGTTCAGAACACCTGCTACCATTACATCAAAAATCACGTTTTATTTTTATTTTGCATGTATCACAGCTACCTTCATTTACACTGTTTATAATTGTATCAGTGTTAACTTTTAGTGCTGCTGATTGAACAATACATTTTCAAAGTTCTGCTTATTTTGTGTCTGTTTTGACGCAAGGCAAACATTTATAACTCCTTATGTTACGTTTATGTGTTTCATTAATAAAGAAAAACGAACACACATTACAAATGCAGCAATTACATACGTAGACACTTGAACTTTATTTTGACAGGAATTACAGGATGTTGTTTGTTGGTCATTATGGAAAGCTTGGAATTGTAAAACTCCAGACACCTGTTGTAACGTGGGAACGCGACACACACGAGCACGCACCGAGATAGAGACAGACCACAGTCTATGAAACACACACACACACACAAACAGCACATGGAGAGGGGAGCTGTGTGAATGAGTGAGTCAATGAGTGAGTGAGAGAGCGGGGCGGACATCAGCTGTGGAGGAGAGGACCGACAACTCTGATTCAAAAGGATTCATTTTTCGCACACTTTTCCTGCGTTTGGAGTTTTTCTTCTTCGGCTGCGATGCTTCGGGAACCAGCGGCAGGTGCGTGTTTATCCGTCTGATAAATCTTCACTTCTTTTGGGAAACATTATCCGCAGGCAAACTGCTTCTTTATAAAAAAAATAAAAATACAGCCTAACTTTACCCTAACATTTACAGAGACCTATCTTCCCAAGAATTTCGCTTACTTTAAACTTCGCACCACGCGTCTGCTTTGTTCTTTTGTAGGAAAATGCCGTTTTTCTCTACAATCTTTAGTTCAATTAGATCACATCAAATCGGCATTGGTTCTGTTTTTGTTCACGAAATTTATTTTCGAACTTTTCGGCGGCTAACGACTATCGTGACTAGTAAGCAGAGATTTTAATTTCAGGGGTGTTGCTTGCTCTACTTGAAAGATGCCGAACGATTTAGTCGACTCTTTATCCTCCGAAGGATTGAAGTGGATTAAACTAATCTCATTATATTCAGCAATAAGATGAAATCTTATATATAGTCATATATGCTTTTAGTAGGTGTTGTATTGCTCTGCAGGGACCTGTAGTGGGGGGAGATGTGGTTTAACACATAAATCAACGATCTGATTTCCTTCTTCCAGGCCACACATCTAGACAATTTATGTTGTGATAATTATAATCTAAATAATTGAGTGTCATTTCCGAATATTAAATCATTTATAATGACACAAATGTGTTGCAGCAGGAACGTCAATAAAGATGGATGTGTTGTGGTTCGAGATAAGCCATGCATACATTCTGAACCTTGATTAAATTATCTCACAAAACACAGTTTTATTTTAAATTTTCTATTTAAAGATAAATATGTGAAATGCTGTGATATTTCATTTTGACAATGGATCTAGGAGGAACAACACTGTGAGGAACCTAAACATGAAGCATAATGAAGACTAGTCTGATTTTACCTATATATTTTAAACGACTTATCTTATTTATGCTTTTAATGTAAAGCGACTTGTATATATAACGTGTATTATTGTTGTTGTTGTTGTTGTCATACATGTGAATCAGTCTGTAATGCAACTGCCACAGCATTAAGGGTCTTCTCTTTCTTTGACAGTGCCCTTCATCCTTGTCGTGGTGTAGTACCAGGCCTGAGAACGGAGCTGAACAGTCACCAGGCCTAAGGGCCACAAGACAATTTAAAAATGCTGGCTGCCATCATGCGCCAGAGCAGTGGCGGAGGATCAGGCAGCAGCAGCAGCAGCAGTGGTGGTGGTGGAGGAACCAAACTCTCTATAGGTATCCCCCGCCTCTCTGGCACCAGCTTGGGCTCATCAAGCCCTGCTAGGATCTCTAAGAGCAGCTTGGCAATCACAGACAGCCCGGAAAGCCCCACCTCAGACCCACACTACATCATGCAGCTTGTCAGTGATGTGCGCAAGTTTGCTGATGTGCTTCTGCAACTCAAAGAAGTTTTCAACTCCAAAGGTATGTCTTGGTAAAGTAAAAACGTCATTTTCTGCTGCGGATTATAAAAAGAAGTGGGAAGAACAGCGTGGTCTTAAAACAGAACAATGCATGTTTTGGGCGCTGATGTCTCACACTTGAATTGACAATTCTTGTCCATTGTTGTTTATTCACTGTAAAAAAGAGTCGATCACCAGCTCTGCGGCTTTTTTATCCTGAGTGTCTGTGAATGGATCCTGTTAATGATTTGTTGCCACAACAGCTGACTCCTGTGGATGTGATGTGGGTGTTTCATTCAGTTACCCGTATTAGCAGTGCCATCGTGTCCTGTTCCGGTGATGACATGAACACGGAATGGTGGTTGGAGGCCACCTTCAGTGATTCACATTCTTTCTTGATGTCTCATAAACAAGATGCACATATCTGACCTTTTGAGAGGGAAAAAGTTAAACATAAGGTGTAACTGTAAACTGTAAGCATGGCTGGGGAGATTTTTTTTTTAAATGTTGCTGCCAGTCAAATCTTGTGCACACACTGTTGCTTTCACCACAGTGTACACAGTCCCAGACCTACAGTATCTGCCTGTTTGTCCCACTGTGGCCTTGGCTGCACGGCCAGTCAACCAGCCTTATCACCCAATCTCTAGGTTGGTTTTTGGACTCTTTCTGTAAAGTAGAAAGCAATGCACTCTCAGTGGCTTCTGTTTTTCATAAGGATTTAAAACACAAAGATAATAATGCAGTCAAGTCAAAGCATTCAGGACTGCTACATTTTGAGACGGAACCACAACAAATTGCAAATTATTAGGCCTCACTGTGTGATAGTTTCCAAGTTTAGAGGTTGTTTCAAGACTTACTGCTCATCTGTATGTTTGTGTTACTCTTGATTGGTGTGGCATTGGCCATGTTAGTTAATCCCCAGAGCTGGTAAAGCTGGTTTAAATAAAACCAGGGGTTAACATGCATGTTGTGATGGGAATGGTGGCACCATTACCCCCCCCCCATTAAGATTGTGACATAACACCCAAACCTTAGGGGCAGGAATCCCCAGCCCCTTTGTCTGAAGAGGTCCTGTCAACCTGCCACAGATCAAAGCAGAGTATCATCATGTGCAGGAGATCAACGTCTGCACCCCCCCCCCCAAAAAAAAAATTTAAATTAGAATTATGCTTTGTAATTCTTCAACATAATTATTTTTTGATTGTGTATGAGATCAACCAAATTTTAAAAACTATAATGTCTCTTTAATGACCTCTTGGATCGACAGCATAAGTGCACTTCCGGGTTGTTGTTTTTTTATGTCATGAGGTTGCATAGCTGTCATACGAGACATTCTGCTCTCGTTGTTCATCATCAAAACCAGTTTATAATTTGTGCTCTTCGAAACAGTGTTGCACATACTGTGTGTACAAGTAAAATCAGGGCTGGGCAATAATTCAATAACAATAGTTTTGTGAGAGAATTATCTTCATTTTATTTTTTACCTTTTTTGTCCGTTAACTAGATGTTAAGTGAAGGATTCCTCTTTTTGTTGCCGTCTCACCTATAGATGTCATTAATTCCTATATGCTGTCTTATATACCATTAAACCTTTCCTTAAATTTAACCCTGAATTAATACAATATACATTTATCGTATAACGTTTTTTGGCCATATCATCTAACCCCAAGTAACTTGCATAGACCTTACCAGGATGACTGTCAGTTCGCTCTCCTGTGAGTAACTGCTCATAGTTTACAGGTCCACTATGCTCAATTATGCAACTGCAGTCAATGAGATACAAACATGTGATAGACAAGCAGAGGAATCCTTTTTAGACACTTTATTTTGGATAAATACAGGAAATGGCTGATTTCAGACAACATATCCATTTACTGTGCAGGGAAAGTGTCTGTAAGTGTTTTTTAAACTCCCGGAAATATCTAATAGTTATAGCTAAATACAAGAAAGCTGACCAGACGTGGTAACATGTAATGTAATCTTTACAGCAGAGTGTGTCTACAGGCTGTTGAGAAGCTTTGACTTGTAGTGTGACTGGATGGGGTTTGAATCCCCCAATAATTTATGGCTGTATTGTCTTTGCGTTGCCCCCTCACAATAGTTCTGACCTCTCATTACCCTGGCTATTGACTTTTTTTTACCATGCAGGGCCAATAATCAGGTGCAATATTCAGCTGTGCCCCTCTCAACATGGCCTGTATTCACTGTCAACGATGTGAGTCTGACACCTATTGTCCAAGGAGGCATCTAAGGACTAGCACGCTGCTGCTAACTGGCAGCTTTTACTGAAATGATACTTTCCCAAGTAATGAATAGTTGTGGTTTGCAGGATTTGTCTCAGGAGAGGAGGGAAGGGAGGGTGGTCTTTAACTCCATTCCTTTTAAAATGTTCTATTTATAAAGAACAAGCAGTAAAACATTTTCTAGCGATGCCTTAAATGGTAATTATTACGAGGTGGCTCCTCAGTCCCAGTCCATGACGCATGACTGACTTGTTTTTCAGCTCAAGCCGGAGAAGAAACTGTTTATGCACCTTCATTGTTGTCAGGTCAACATTAAGGACCTGTCTCAGCATCTCCTCAGTGGGACAGATGTGGACATTCTATTTTGAGGCCGCGACCTTGTCCAGCGTCCACTCATGAAGGGCATGTATGTAATTGGTGGGGATTATTATCTCGGAGCTTGATCCTAACCGGGGTCAGTGAGGACGTTTGGAGCTGTGGAGGTGGTCCTTGTGGCTTTTGTGTTTGATGGTAAGTGGGGCCTCTGTGGCTCTCCATCATAAGATTAGTGGAACAAACATTTGGCCCTGGTGTGGAGGCTGCCTTCATTCAGCAAGCCCTGCGGTAGATTGTTGTTGTGCGTCTTCTTCTCGTCTGTTTCACGAGTGAGGGTGTATTAGGCTGCGTGTGTGGCTGGAACAGGTGTGTCATCAGTGTTTTCATGCTCTGGCTTTGCCAAGCAGAATGATAGCCAATTTTGTGTGTCAGCTGCCTTAGAGAGAAAATTGCTTCATCAAGCAACTGAGTCAGTGGAGCTGAACACAAGAGTGAGTTACAGTCAAGCTTTTTACACTGCATGTATACTATTATCTATCTATAATCACAGAAAGACCTTATTATGGAGGAGGACAGTTTCTTTTAATTGAGTGACTTGTTGCTGTTTACCTGAAGCTACGCATGTGTTCATGCATCAGCTTAATTTGCACACTTTTTCTCTTGTGTGTCGATGCTGACGTATTGTCACCACGGTAAATTTACACCTTTCCTTGTGGTTATGGATTTGATTCCCAGCTATGTGTCAATCATGTATTCAATCATCCATTTGTTTTTGCATTGAAAAGTCAAAGGTGTAACATTAAGGCAGACATCACTGGCCAAAATTTAATATGTTACCCATACATATGTTTCTAGAAGTGTATAATCTTTTGAAAATAACAATTTCAAAGTTTTTGCAGCCTTAGAGTAAGCCTTTTATTTATACTTAGGCAAGGGACTTGCATCATGTGTCGTTATGGTTCTACAGTGGCTCATCGCATTTTTACGCCGAAGCTTACTACACACAAGCAAAGAACAACGTTGTTTCTGGCATGCAAAGGCCACTGTAGTTCCCTCACCAGACCTTTTAATGACATACAGCAACATAGCACGCGAATGACTGCCATTCTGTCAGATACTGCACGTTTATGACCAGTCTTTATATAGATAGATAGAGAGATAGATACTTTATTGATCCTGAAGGAAATTCAAGAATATGAAGGACTGCTGTTCATAAAAAAAAAAACACAGCTTATACCACAGCTCCATCACCATTAGTCACAGAGATGAGTTGTCAGTGTTAATGTGTCTCATAAGAACCCACCTCTTTTAAGTCAGCTGAGTGTTTCGCTTTGAGTCACAAATGTCCTCAGTTAATCAGTAACAAGTGCTAAAAATGCCCCGCATGTGTTGTGTAATGTACGATGATACACTGTAATGCAGCCGGTGTGCTTACTCGCAGTGAGTAACTGTTTTGTGGCAAACCAAAACTGTTAGTGCAGTCATTTTACTGATGTTAAACTTGTTTTTTTGTCTGAAATAAGTATCTGCTATTCATTTTGGATGTCTGCCTCTGACTCCAAAAGCTTTGTGGGAAAGTGATTTCGTTCCGTGTCCTCAGAGAAAGCCTAAATGCTATTTTGGTGATTTGTATTCTAAATCACCCCCTATGAAATAGCGGCCTAAAATTAGCCTTACTTGGCCTTTTCACTATCCATTCCAGTCTTTCTTAATAGCTGTAAATGTGCTGTGTTTAGACAGCCTGTCCCTCTGGGTCTGGGATCCACTGTAAAGTACTGCAAGCTTCTTCTTGCCTCCAAAAAGTTCCTTTTATGGTTGCTTTGCTTTGCCCATATTAAGAGCCACTGTAGATTATCCCAAGCTCGAGCCAACTATCTTTTCTGGCTTTAAAATCATCTCTTGAAGCTCCAGTTACGTCAATAGTTCCTAGATTAAATTTTCCAAAGATCTGGGTTTATTACTGTCTGCATACCATCTAAGCCGTCTCACAGGGTTGATTACATTACCTAAATTGTTTTGGGTCATCCTTGTTTAACAGCACAGAGATTGTTTTAGCATTAGTCGCTGTGGTATAGGGTTTAATCTTTGGATTGTTACCCACCAGGATTAAATTGCACAGTATTGTGATATATGGCAGGTCCATTTATATCCTCCGCCTGAGGAAACAAAACATGAACTATTTATTGTCCCAGACACCATCAGCTAAAAAGCAGTCTTCTGGCAAACTACTATGTGATGGCACGCTGTATACAGGTGGCAAAACGATGCTGACCTGCCAAGTTTAATGGCCTAACTCCACTTGAAGATTTGTAAGTTCTTTTCAAGTTGAAGCTCCCTCTCTCTGTGTCTCATCTCCCTTTGCAGCGATTTATGGTTATGCTTTGTCCTGTTGATGTCTGCTAAACACTAAGACGGAGCTCCAGGATTCCCACACTGGACATGACGAACTAAGGATTGTGGGCTGGGCTCAGATAAGGGACTGGGTTTGAAAATGTACCCAGTTGTGAGATTTCTGTGGATTACTGGAAAGGAGAATGGATACAGTATTGAATTATAGGGAATGATACCAAGGTCCTTTGTTTTTTAATGCATTTATCTGAAAAAAAAAACCCAAACGAACCTGCAAGGTTTAACCAGAAACCTCTGCTTTTTATGTGATCAGAAGGCCTCCCTTTGCCTGTCTCAGATTAGCACTGCGACATAGATTGCAAATTGATCCTCTATATGAACTTAACTGGCCCCTGAAGCTGTGGCATCAGTCCCTGCATTGGATTAAAATTATAGCCATGGTACCGTTCATCAACAATACAGCTATTTTAGATTTGATACAGTATATAAAGCACACCCAAACTAATAAAATAAAACAGTACTATACAAACAAGTAAAATAAAAAGCTACATGTTTGCTAGCAGTGACAATTGCCTTTGCTTTTGTTGTTACATGTTGTCTTTAAAATAGAACCCTGAGTAACATAAGCAGTTGGCTTTACAGTAAAGAGCACTGGGTCATTCAGGAAAACAATTACCCTAATTCAAGTTTTTGCACTTTTTGTATAAGAGCAAATCTAAAATGCTGAGATGCTGCAGGTGACAGGTGCTTATTCGGTTGTCTGCAGCTGTTTAGGTGTCTACAATGCTGTTCTTTCCATGAAAAACCCATGTGGACAGTTCTCTTGTGGTCTCATGGTCACAGAATAAATATCCAAGCCTCATTGTTCTCTTAGGAGCAACTTTTTGTGGAAGGTTTATCAGTTTGAACAGTTCATCTTAATTATCGTCACCATCTGTTGTCGTAAATCCCTCTGTAGCAAGGGCAGTATTCAGCACAACTGGCCTTGTTTTTTTTTTGCTAGAGCCAACCTTAGGTCATGCTTGCATGTGACTGGGTTAGCCCCATGCTGGGCACAGCTCATAACCTTTAATGGCCAAATAAGCTGATGGGAGCCATTGTTTTTGTTTAGGAACTCAGTTGCTGTACTCAATGAAAGAAAGAGAGCTCCTGTTTGATGTGGATGTAAACAGACTGAGCGTGAAGCACGGCCTGGATCAGCTGGGGTCCTGCGACTCAAATGAGGTCCCATTGGGGTGTAGAACGGGCATAAAAGAAAAGTGGAGCTACTGAGGTGGGACTGAAGCTGACAAATATTGTGGCAAATGCCTTAATCTCTGGTTTTCTTCTAAAAACCGGAGATAACTTTCTTGAACACTATGATTTTTCATCTCACCAGTTAACACATAAATCAAGGGCCTTTAAATCTTTCATAACTGGGGCCCATTGATACACAAGGAGCGTTGGCATTACAATGTTTGTTATAGCATTGCCTCCATGGTCTGGAGCTCTTGAGATGTTTTATCTGCAGCTTTTGCATTTGTATGATGTTAAAACAAGAAATTATCCTCAAGCCCTCAAGGTAACTTAAATACATACATGCTTGGAATTAGAAAAAGGTTTTCTACTCGTTGTCTTTGGGTCATTTCAATTGCTAGACAGTTATAGTTTGAATAGTTGTGTTTTTAAGGTCTTTTTTCTTACAAGCTTTCAAGAAAAGCCCATTTTCTGAGGATTAGGATGCATGTAAAGCTGAACAGTGTCCTCTTGTTCTCACTGCAGTGTTTGCTCTCCAACCGCAGCTCCCTGCAATCCTAGTTCTGCCCCTTGACAGGTGTAGTAAAGGGGCCCATCTTGGTGCTTGGTGGACAGATCTCCCACCTCCTCGGCCGGCTGATGTTTCTTGTGCCTACATTACACAGCTTGATGAGTGTCTACATTCTCTTCAGTCGAATACTGACATGTTTGGAAGCCAACTGGAGGTTGCACTGTGGGAGGATTTGCAGTTTCTCTTAAAGAAAGCATAGCTGGAATGCCAGCCTTCGGAGCTTTGCATCAACAGCAGGCTGTGGCTGCAGAGATGGTGGTGGTGGTCTGTGTGGATATCTGGAGATGTCTGTCTTTCCTCACTGTGAGAAACCAAGAGAGGGTAAACATTCTTAATTCCACACTGGATATTTGATTTATATGCAAATGATTACGGAAATAAATATCAGCAATAAACCTGTCTGTGTACCTGTTGGGAAATTTTGACCAAGGATTTAAGAGTAATTGAACTTTTAAAAACTTTTTATAAAAACCAACTGGTCAGCATGAGATAAGTTTATGATTAAAGTTTGGAATATGTGGTTATGAATAAAATCCTCTCTATGAGACAGACTTATATCAGACCTTTATTCTTTTAAGCCTTCATCAAGCATAATTTTTCATTGGCTTTTGGTTTCCTGAGCTAACGGCTAACAAGCCCGACAAAGGCCATAGCCTGCAGAGTGGGAACATAAAAGCCCCCCCACCTTGGTGGAAGGTGCTGTGTGTCTTGCCCAGGGCTTTTTTTAAATGGCAGGTCTTTGTGTGCGCAGTCATGGGAAAAAGAGCTTCAAAGGTGAATCAACAGGGAATGCCTCGGTATGAGCACAGAAGTCTTGGAAGGCAAAGTTCCCCTGCCTTTTTCCAGCTGCATGTAATCTGTTAATCCATAGTGTGGACCACCGGTGGTCTGTCGACAGAGGTGGACCAGGGCCACTGACCACAGGAAGTATGTTGAGAAGGGAGATATCAAGGGGTGGGTGGGGGCCACCCATTGCAATGACCCTGCCCAAGTGTTAAAGGTTAAGTGGGCCCATTTTGCATGACCCTCTTATTATAGAGCAAATAGTTTAAATTTTGACTTGAAATGAAAGGGTAATTTTTACCTTTTAGATCTCATACTAGCGAGACGAAAATGTGAAAGAATGTGGCATTTCACCTTGGCCAATTGAGGAAGACTTCATCTGAACAAAACAAGGGTTATGAGTCACACAGTGATTGATCATTAGACCCAGATTTAGTCGCTCGTCTTCTGAAGTCTCAAAGGAACCCCTTGAAACCTAGCCTTACTTGCTTTTGATGAATACACATTTTCTTTGAAACAACTGCAAAGTCCTGGTTGGTTATTTTTTGGCTGAGTAGCTGGAATGTCCAGCTGTGACCTGACTCTAAAGGACACATGGAGAGATTTTGATTGACATTAGTCATGGTTACCCTGTCCAACATCCTATTTAGCCTCCTCTGTGGTGGGCTGCTTCAGTTTGATCGGACCTCTGCAGACCCAGTTGTGACATGTTTAGTGATTCACACTTGCCTTGTGGCAATAAGCACCCCTCCATTCTCTCAAATTTTTTGAAGCATATATAATACATTGCTCCCATGATTTGCAATGCATGACTGAGCATAGCTAGGGTCACAAAAAGAATGTTGCCATGTCATATTGTGTCAGACATATGTGGAAGTTTTGAGCCTCAGAGAGTTCAGCTAAATATGGAAAATTAGTACTTTTATGTTAGTACTAATGTTGCACATTAGGAAAAACATCAGCATCTTTTTTTGTTTTATTCTTGTTAGGCTAAACCCAATTGAAACCGCCTGAGCTTGTTTGTCTCACAAATACCTTGTTTTTTGTAGTAAGTCAATTTTAAAAAAAAGTTTTAAGAGCAAATGCAAAGACCTCAAACATAAAGCACAGATTATCCTTTGTTTAGTAGTCTCCACAAGTGTTATCGTATGATGCTCTGTAGCCTTATATCTGCACGTTTGTAGGTCTGTGACATGTTGATGTTAGGGAGGCTCTGCTCCAGAGCAGCATCAGAATGCTTTGGTATTGATGTGTCATCTCACTGGTGAATGATCTGACAATGTTTTCATTATGGATCCCCCTCCACCCCTCACCCCTTCAACTCCCATCCCCGCTCCCAAACAAGAGGCTGGAATGTTGGGTTTCCATGACGCTAATGAAGTAAAAACCTGGCAATGTGTTGCTGGCAGCCTCTGAGCAGCTCCTGATCTGCGGCCTCCTTCTCATCAGGATCAGAGTCTGATCCCCCTGTAGCCTTCATTCACCAGGGCTTATTATACCCAGGAATGTCTCTCTCTCTCTCATACCCTGCGCTGAAGCAGGGATGTGGGGTGCAGGGGTAAATTTGGGACAAATCCCAAGGGAGCGTACTACCCCAAATCACACACAACCCCCTTCCTCCTCCCCTGTCACTCCTTACTATTCTCCCACCTCTTGCTATCTCACATGGACAAAGACACACACACACTCTCCAATCCTTTCCCGAGAAAAGTGAAAAGCTGCCGCTGTGATTTATTGTTCCATAAATGCCTCATGTGGCAGGCCCATGAGGCGACCAGTCCCTCTGTTTGCTAGTGGCCCCAGGGACAACGGTGAGTTCCCGGCAGTCAAACAAGTCCTCAATTATAATGGAGAGGATCCCTCTGTTATAAGCAACTTGCAAGTTTTTATGTTTTTAGATTCCGCCCAAAACCTCTATCATTGCATTTTTTTTTTACACATGAGAGACCTCTCCAAGCTCTACTGCCTTAAAAATGATGAAATTGAAACAAAATGCTCTACTTGGATGTTCCCTTAACCACCTTTCCCTGGTGGGAACAATTCTTCTTCCCTTTGTCTCTTGCCCTGAATGGCAGTTGAGGGGTTAAATAATCAGTCTCTGTACATTATCTTGTGTCCTGCTGGGCCGGTGGATGCAATCATAATGTCTTGCTAATTAGCCTCCATTTGGGACGGTCCAATAGGGCACACAGCCACCATTGAAGAGTGAGGCCTATGGAGCTTTGCAAAGTAGGACCCTCTGCCTTGAGTCATGGGCATTCAAGGTTTGGGCTTGTCCTTAATAAACCTCTAGCATGTGAAGGCTTGGTGTATCCAGGACGTAGGATTTAGTTACTTGGTCACTGAATGGGGGCGTACAGCCTGTGTGCGAATGATTTAGGCTATTGTATGCATTTTGGCATTCAACATATAATGCCCATAAATGGGATCTAAACTGACCAGAACCAATTAAAAGCTTAAGGGGTGAGCAACTTGTTGTAAACGTTGACCCTTATAAAATCATTGTGGTTTGAGGGTGCCCAAGTGAGCGTTTTGTGAAGACTGTACTCGGTGAACAGTAAAAAGATACACATTGCATAAAAAGACTTTGTCTGTTTAGTAAAACAAAAAGTAATTTAGGCAACCATCAAAGGTAATGAACGTCTTTCCACACCCATGTAAATTGTTTTCATAGACTTAAATATAGAGTCTTCAGTTGATGTGTGGTTGTGCCCGTAGCACACCCTGGATCCTTTTCCTCCCTTGCGGGTACTTGGGCAGCTGATACAAAGGGAAGCGAGGCTTTCATCATCAAAACACCAACATGTTCTCTGTACTGGAAAGAGCTGCACATGACATCTGATGAAGATGGATGTAGATGGTTGCTATGGAGAAGGATAGGACTCTCCAGGTCCTGTGGAGATGTTGGCAATGAGTAATTCAAGTCGTGGTGGAATGGTCTGGAAATTGTGCTTGTCCTATGTTCATTTACTACTTTATTTTACACGTGCAATGCATATTTTCTCCTTCTTCTTGCAGCCTCTCCCTTTAGGGGTCGCTATAGCGGATCATCTGCCTCCACCTTGCCCTATCCCCTTTGTCCTCTTCTGTTAAACACATGCATATAATAACATTTATCTTAATATGCCACTTAGTTTCTTGTCCACATTACAACAGTGTTTCTGAAAGCAAGATTAGAATAAAACACAGTTACTACAGGTGTAATTTGTAACTTAGCAAAACATGTAATGAACATTAATACATTTATTAGATAGGAGAAACATATTAAGCAGCATTTAAAATATTATAATGTCATGGATGTAGTTGTCTGCATGAAGTAGCAAGCAAGATATGGCTTGAATGAAAACTCCATCCCTTCGCATTGCTGTGTCCATCTCCATCCAATCATATTCTTTAATTTTGATGCCCTTGTGAATCAGAACAAATCTGGTTCAAGAGTATTCTAATGCCATGTCCCCATTGTGTTGTCAGAATGCAGACAGTGGTGCTCAGAAAACCACTGTGCGACATTGGCCACCGAATCATTAAAATGGTGATTAGGAGCTACAGCTACTTGAGCGAAGTACTTGATGTGAACCTAGTAGAACCGGTTCCCATCAAGGTCAAATAAGTTCATTTGGTTGTATTGCTTTGTGTTGTCCTGTAAGCTTAAACATTTTTAAGTGTGTCGTCAATCTGTTTGCTGAGTTGATTGGTTTGTGTCAAGTGCTTGTTGTTAATCTGGAATTATCTCTTGACCTCCTTGTTGGGTTATTTCCTATAGATATTGCACTTTATCCCAATCACTCGAGGTCTTTTGGGTTTGTGTAAAGTGACCCATTTTTGATGAGAAGTTGTCAGTAAAGCAGCAGCTTGTTTGGTCATTTGCACAATTTCACTGCTGTGTCTCATTCATGAAGTGATAAACAGTCTGAAAACTTGAAACATGTGTATACATAAAACACATAAATTGCACAGTCACAATCACAGTTGGATTGGGCTTAATATTGAGTCCCTTTTTAACACTTAATGCCTCCTCTTTGATTATCTATTGATGTTGTGACCTGTTTGGTCAGTGTGAACCTGTCACATGCTGGTCAGTTGCATGATTCTCTGTGTCGGGCCTCAGCTAGCATTGTCACAGCAGCCACACAGACCCAGCATTATCAGTCCCTCTGGCGGCACTATTTGTCCGACTCCAAAAAGAGGGCTGATGAATAAAGGAAAAAATGGGAGACAGCTAAAGTCTTTCTGATCCCCTTTTCCATGAAGAGGTAATCCAACGGTGATGGTCAGCACAAAATGTGGCTGTGACTGCCTCTATTAATGCTGTATATGTGTGTTTGTTTGTGTGTGTGTGCATGTTTGTGTGAATTGTGTTTTTTTATGACTTTACTAAAGGGAAGATTTGAACAAAAAAAGAAAGAAATCAGTTTAATTCAAATTCATTTTTTTATTGACGTCACAACATGTGTAACATTGAAACTGCAAAATGAGAACAACCTGTTTGTTGTGATTGCACTCTATGGCCTGGAACATTTAGTCATAATTGCAATTACGTCTGCAAGTCTTAACTACCCAACACGCACCAAACAACTGTCATTAAGTAGTGAAAACGCCTTTGACGCAGGCCATGTACCCATTTACTTTATATTTTCTCATGCCTCAGCCACTAAAGCAAATTATTTAGAAGTAAATTTTCTGCATGGTGCATTGTGTCCTTTTAAACAGAACCACATCCCTGATATACCATACTCTCTTTGGTTAACTAATTAGTTGAAAGTTAATTAGAGAAAGTGTACAAACGAGTTATGAGTAAGATGTGACTACAGTGTTGACTAGAGCTGCTGTGAATGGATGGCTGTACCCTGACATGGCTGCAGCGTTCACCATTTCAAACAAAGCTGGAATGTCATGTAGTAATCCTGTTGCCAGTGCGGCTGCATCATTCATTTAAAGAAGGGAGATTATTTAAAAAAGCTGGAATCTATGCTATCTATCTGCCCAGGATTTATAGCATATGATGAATTTTTAATCGTTGTCTGATCAAAGTTGTACCTTGAAAAGCTTTTTTTTTTTCTTTTTTTTTTTTTCTCCACACCTGCGTTGCATGTTCTACAATGTAAAGTTGCTTCGTTGTGCATTGATTTGCCATCATTGTGACAGAGCAACACCGGAACAACACTGATCTCTTATCGTCATATCGGTTAAAGGTTAACAAGGCTAATGGATCATGTAGTAGCTGTCAATGCGCTCTTGAAGCTTGATAGTGACATGTTTTAAAACAAAGAGTATGTAATGACATCCAGCTGGAAACACTGCAGACAGTGTTGACCTTGCCGTTAAGCTTTGCTTACATAATGTTGAGTATGTTTTCACAAGGGTTGACAATACATTACTTCCATATTCCCCGCGTGACATGATGATCTGAAACTTCCATCTCTAAAAGGTGTTCTTTGAATTACTCTGAATATTGCAGTTTTGAATTGTTGATTTATTTAGTGTTTAAGTCTAGTCTATTTGTTTATTCAGGTTATAAATAATACCCATGGTCAAAACCTTTTATTTGATATAGGAATTACCTTTTCAGCTATCAGCATTTTAATATATCAGGGCTGCTGGTGCCAAGCTCAGCTGACATAGGGTGAATGGCCCGGTACAACCTGGACGTGTCGCCAGCCAGTCCATCACAGCACCAACATATGGAGACGAACAGCCAACTCACAGACTCATACTTAAGGACAATTTAGAGGGTGGTAGACATTGGAGAACCAAGAGAAAACCCACACACAAACACAGGGAAAACAGCTTTTTAATATATAGAATTGCTTAAATGATGCATTAACTTAGCAATCCAGGTCTACTGCTATAGTTACAAGAATGTAACTTTAATGATGATGATTTTATGTCTGAGTATACGAAGGTGGCGTCAAAAAAAAAATCTATATTTACATTCCAGAGCACCAGGACTGCCTCCATCATGCCGTGCATGAGCGACTTGGGGAGCTGCTGCGAGTCTTGAAGGCCATAATCAGCAAACACCAGAGCCTCAACTCGGTGGACATCCTCAGTACAGCTGGAACCGTCATCACCACTGTCAAAGGTGAGCTGCTCTCCCTTATGCACAAACACGCATAACTCACAGTTTTCCTGCAAAACATACCAGCTACTCCTCCACTCTTCCTTTGGTCTGTTTTCTGTCTCTGCTTATCTAATCCCCCCCCCCACTTCTCCCTTGACAGTCTTCTTCCCTGGACAGTCACCGTAACTGTGCCCTCGCTCTCACACTTTCCTCCAAGTCTTCAAATGAGCTTTCCAGGGAATGTATAGCCTCAAAGCAATGCAGGTTTTTTCAGACCCCATACAGAAAGTAAGAAAATAAAATTTGGGAGTCGGATTATTCCTGATTTAAGAGGCAGAGAGAAGCGGGTGTCCTTTGTGCTTTGTCTGCCAGTCCTGAGGGGACTACACTGAGGAATCCTTTTACAATCTCTCATTCACTGAGATTATGATCTGGCATGCAGGTCAATTCTTAACTTGGCCGCCACACAAGAATCTCCAGAGTATACCTCGTCTCGAATTTGCATCGCAAAGAGAAGTACTGAGGAGCTGCATAGCTTTTTGCGAAGCTTTTATGTAATATGGACCGGTGACATAGGGAAAGGAGCACAGTCTGAGTTGTGACTGCAATGTCAATAGCAGCAGAAATGACTTAATGGTTAGTGAAAGAGTAAAGATAAAATAAGTACTGAATTTTATTTTAGTTTTTTAAATCTAGTAATTGCTCTAAAACTACTAACCACTGTTTGTGATACAGGTTTAGCCTTTACAGTAGCCCTGATTATGTTTTCTTGCAGAATTATATACAAGGAAGCATGCTGTATTACCTCTATGCCACTAGGTGGCCAGAATTGGTCACATCTTGACCCCCACACAGCAATACATTGTTATCAGTTTTGGATGTCACACATTTATTATTAACATCATGTGATCAAGTTATTTTGTTCTGACTTTTTTTCCTTTTACAGGAAATAGATAGAAAATGTATGGTCTGCATGGATGAGAGGACACTTTTGTAGTCGCATTTGCATTCTCTGTGTTTGTGTTTAATCGTGCTTTAACATAGTGTCAACACAACATCAAACAGTTGTTCTACTTTCTACATCCTGTGTTGCTTCAGTACCAGTCGCGTACCTCGCCACGTCTTCGTTTTACTCTTTGTTGGAATGAAAGTCCCTCGTAGACCTGGACCTAGACCAGCGTAGTGCTGTACAGCTGACAAGTGTATCACGAGTATTGTGCTTTTCCATCGAAACAATACCATTTTTCCCCGATGATGTAACTTCCATGTTTGGACCACTGGTTGGGGCCTGAGCAAGTACTGGCATTGTATTCCAGCAAGCCTCAGGATGTCCTGTTGGGGGTAGGGGTTTGGACAGGAGAGGAGATGTAACAGCACAAGAGAATTGCGCGCTTTAAATGGCGGTGGCTGCAGTAGCTGCTCTGGGGTTGATGAGAGGATAAGAGGGCCCCATGGACTTTGAACCCTTAAAATATATATTTTTTGAACCCCGCCGATAATCCTGTGTGCTTGGGTCACAGAAGGATTTTTGAAACCGATTCATTTCTTTGTCAGTTTTTCCTTTTTATGGATGGATACACTTTTTGCCACCATCTTTTGATTGCCACTGAAGATAAATCACTTTTTAATTGTGTTTGCAAGATGTTTGGACAGAAAGTTTCCACCACAGTCCGGAGTGGTAATTACGAGTCATGATACAAAAGAGGAAAAAAAGCTTGGTTTTAAGGTGGGTATTTGGGAGTTTGGTGTTTTGTATAATGTCCTTCTTAAAGAAAGTGTTTCATCGACCAATGAAGCATCTTTGTACTTGCCTGGTGCTGGTGGGTGTGTCAGATTTTGAGTTTTGTAGTAGGTATATTGAAAAGCCTGGCGTGTAGGACTGAAAGTGAAGACGGTTTGAGCCACTCTTCATTTCAGATTTGAAACCCCCTTCAAGATTAGCAACATTTGAACTCCTTCCAGCTCAAAGTTTGTCCTTTAAATGGTTGTTTTTTTGGCTTTTTTTGTTTTGTTTTAAAGAACAACAGAAGGCAGAGGAAATCACAGAGGCAGAAGTGGTAGAGCGACATCACTGATTTTATATATAGTGTTTGGTCTCATTTTTGGACCATTTGTCTCTTTATTTTCTCTCTGCTCCATCATGACAGGAAGTTTACTGTGAAGTCTGATTACAACTGTATTTACAGTGGTGTTTTCCCCCCCACTCTGTCCTCTGTCATCACTGTGTTTAGACCCTACAGCAGGAAACTACTGCTTTTCCAGATTACAGCCAAACATACACACTTGCAGTCTTTGCTTATCTTTTGTGATTTAATGTACGTGGTTGTTTTTGGATGCCTCTGAGGGACTTTTCATTTTTAAAATGCCTGCAATTTTGAGATATGAAGTGAGCAGTTCCTCTGATGGCAATTGTGATTTAAGGAATAAAGCATGAGTCAGTAGAGACTTTCATTGACTCACACTTGACGTCATGCACAGGATGATGAATCATGCCATGGGACTTGTGCCTCAATCACAGGATGTTTTTAGTGCACTGGGTCTTAGTTTGCGCTCAAAGTTTGACTCTATCCTGCTTCATCACTCTTTGACAGGGGTGAACTTTAAGGAGGTGAACGAAGAGAACAAACAGGAGCTTTTCAGAGAGATCTACACCGCTATCGACACATTGGCATTCACCTTTGGCAATGTGTAAGTATGTCATCACTATAATTCCCATTGATTGTCTCCACCTTACTCCATTATTTGTCATTATTCTCAATCAAGGACCAGTTTTGTTTTCCCTGCTAATTCGAAGAGCACATAATTAATCGAAAACTCATCTAAATAATGAAATGAATAAATATGGTAAATACCTCCAGAGCTACTGCATATGATAAAAAAATATTCAACTGAACATCTCTGTCTGACTCCTGCTTGACGGGCTTCAAACTTGGCAGGTGATTTACTAAGTGCACCAGTGTGTGCAGTGCAGACTTTGTCATATTTATATAAGAAATTAGATGTTGTTAAAAATAAAAACAGTCAGATATTGAATGGGTACTGCACTAGTCGACTTAAAGGTGTTTCGTTATTAACTGCAAGTTGGCTTTTTGAGTTTTCTGATACAAATGAGTTGCACTATAGGAACTGTGTCTGGTGTTTTTGAAGTCTATATGGACTTTGCATATCCATATGAACTACAGGGTCTTGTATCCCTTTAGTAACGTGATAATTAGAGTTTATGATTTAAACAATCTTCTCTTGCACCTGTTTTATTGGTTTATGTTTCTGTTTTCTTCAGCGTGTCTGACTTCCTTATGGGAGATGTAGAGAATGGATCAGTGTTGGGGCTCCCCCTGACTAAAAGAAGCAGGGTAAGGAAAGTTCAGTATTTATATTCTGCTGTTGCATCCGTAGCAATCAATCATCACTGTCTCAACCTGTTCCTTTGCTGTAGTTGATGTTTAAACCAAAAGTCTCTCATTCTTTTTTAATCTCACCTTTATCTTAAATTTTTTTCACCTTCCTGTTAATGTCAGGATGTGACCGACTGCCCCTGAATCGAGAAGCAAAACATACAAAAAATTAACCAGCAGCATTCAAGGGTCCAGGGTTAAGCGAGTGCTTTTGCAAGTTGACGCATGTTCCCGAAATGATCTCTGCAAATGATGAATTATTTCTAGGTATTGTTGTTTTCCAGCAGTCAGTTTTGTAAGTGCTCAGAGGAGGAAGTCCAGATTCTGATAAGCCTCGTTTTAAGAATGTTTTCAAAAACCTATTGTGCTTTGAGTAGGAAATTAATCCGCCTCATTCGGTACATTTTTGTTTTCATCTGTTCGTTTTCCAGTCTTTTGAGAACCTCTCGGTGGAATCTGGAGGATCCGGTCCCGAGAAAGATGATCCGCCAGGTAAGACCGATCTCTGTGACACACAGCTACTGTACTCTGGCGTCGCTCTGTGCTAGTGTGTGGGGTAACTAATCCTTCTAATTTGTTGGGGAGAAAAAGGCAGTCTGGAGTTGAGCTGCTTGCTACAGTTTCTGCTTTATCATTGAGGGTTATAGCTTTGTTTTTGCTGTGTCACTACCTCTGCTGTACTCGGAGCAGTGCCTGTAGAGTTATCTGGGGATACGACTACCTTTCAAGTTGTGATGATTATACTCCTTAACTAAGTATAAATGCATCCAGTAGTCAGTCTTCTGTCAAGATTACTTACCTTCAAGTGGTGGTCATTGCCCAGCATTTGCATGCTCATCTTTTTTTAATTCTCCCTTGGTTGTCAAAGGGCCATGTCTGTCGGTCCGGGTCGAAGACGTGGACAACACACTGCAGCAGCGCGACAGCGGGGTGGAGTCAGCGCTGCTCTACGCCAAGGCGTGGTCCAAGTACACCAAAGAGCTGCTGGCATGGGTGGAAAAGCGTCTCAACGTGGGTGAGTTAGGGCTCAAGAGGAGGCGTCAATACAAGAGTATATCTGACATGCAGGCAAAGTAACACTTATCATACTAAAGTACAAAAGTCAGCTGTCATGTGTTAGCGTTGTAGATCATGTACTTAACTTAAGCACTTAATTGCATGATTGTGTGTGTGTGGCAGGTGAGGATATCTTTACGAGATGTTCTCATGTACGCGTTATGTATATTTAGGGTCTTTAACAGGCAAATGTGCAGTTACATTGTAAAAACATCTAACAGCTCTTTTCTGTCACTAAACCATGAATATTATGTCAAATAAATCACATCACGTGTGGTAGTTGTAATTTTGGACTGCATCAAATTAGTTGCATCACACAGTGCTGCTTCTGTTTCGCACTGTTAAACTTGGGTTTACGGCGAGGACAGAGAAACCTTTGCACCTGTTTGAATGTGAAACTGCCTTCTTCCCTCTGCGCAACACTGATCAAATGTGCAAGTTGTGAAACCATAAGCAAAACAGATTTCATTTTCAGCACTGTTTTTTTTTTTTTTTTTTTTTAAATGGAATCAATTTCATAATGTTTTTATTGTGCAAAATCTTCCATTTCAACTTTAACTTACAGTAACTCCAGCACAGGGAAATTGAAAATAATTCTTGTGCAAATCAAAAAGCACAAATGTGTGCATTAGTAAGGTTTAGGCCAGTTTATTTTTCTCTTTTAATCAGTCACCTGAACTGAACTTGAAGCTATGGGAGTCTTATCCAGTCTCAAGGTTGAATGTGCAGTGTAAGAGCTTTTGTTGGGTACACTGCTTAATGATACTTCGTCACTCAGTCAGTCAACAAAGAGACACAGAGCACTGAGTCAAACCGTGCAGTGCATTTATTAACAAGTAAACTGACACCTTGTTTATTTAACACATCCACTCGTGTTAATGCTTTATTTACTGATACATGTCATGGATTTGTTTGATCACTCAAGGACTGATGTTATCAGAAAATGCTTCAATGATTTTCATTCAGTTGTGTGATTTACAAAGACGCGGTTAATCGAATAAACTTCTTCAGCGCAATGCAAATAGTCACACACACACACACACACACACACACAAAAATTACCATTTACTCAGCGGTGGATCGCTCTGAATATGCCGTTTGTAGTAAGCCATTATATGTAAAGATTGGTGTTGTCTGTGTTTAGATATCGAATGTGCAAAGAGCTACGCCAAGATGGCCGAATCCGCCAAGACGCTTGCAAGTCAGCAGGTGAGAGGTTGTTTCTGATTTAAATTTGCTGCCATGTTTTAGCCTTTGAGGACCAGCATTACAACTTTTTCTTCTTTATTTAAGGAATTCATGCCATTCCGTAAGATCTACACGACCGCTTTCAAAAATGACATCGAGTACAGCCAGCTGGTACTTCAAACTGCAGCTGTGCTGCAAAGCAACAAATTCATGCAGGTAATCCACGTTGAAACCCACTACTGCATTTCTGAAATGGGACTTTGTCTTGGGTTGTGTGATTGAAACAAGTGCGTGTGTGTGTCTCTCTGTTGGGTGGATTGCGTGATTCTTTCCAGCCGCTCCTGTCCAGAAAGAATGAGCTGGACAAACTACGGAAAGAGGTCAAGGATCAGTGGCAGAGAGAGCAAAAGAAGATGGTGAGTCGGCAGCCACTAAGGTGGCACCCTGAATCAAAAGATCTGTCACTGACGAGAGTCATTTCCATTCATACAAATGCTTTGTTTTACGATGTAGTCACGCAGCATGCCAGAGCAATCGTTGTGTTCCACCTAGAATTGAAAAAGCAGCATTGATCCAACAAAAAAATGCAAATGACCCACTTTTTTTGTGCTAGTCCATATTATTCCACATAACGTTACTAAAAATTGTTAAAACTTTTAAGCTGTATAATTTTATTTGATTTTAAAGCTTAATTTGTTTATCACTGCAGACTGAATTTAGGTGGTTATTTAGTGATGAGTAGTCTGAATGTCAGCATTGCAGTTGTGCTGTATGTGAGGGCATATGTTTACATTTGTTTTGTATTAACTTGATATGTATACATCTCCAGCACGAGGCGGACAATGCGTTGAGAAAGGCCCGACTGCTGCAGGTCCAGCGGCAGGAGGAATATGAGAAGGCCAAGATTTCCACCAGCCGGCTGGAGGAGGAGCAGGTCGGAGGCGGAGCAGCGGCGGCGAAACAGTTAGAAAAGAGGCGGAGGCTGGAGGAGGAGGCCCTGCAGAAGGTACAGCACCTCCTCAGATGATGGGCTGATGGCTCGGCACAAATTATGTACACATGTGGTACATGTCATTGTTTTTTTAATGTTGTTTTGCTAATTTATTTTTCAATTTTTCTCAAATACCATACTATTACCAGCCTCTTTTAGGTGTTATGAGCTCTTTGTTTGCTTATGTAAGTGAAATGTTAAACAGAAATGTAACGAAGAGCAATAACAACTGTTTGTTTGCAAGCATTTAAAGGAGCCATGGTCTGTGTGAACATGAAATGACACCATGCGCATCATTGGTTCACTGACTTTAGACCCTGCGACTCACATGCTCAGTCAACATTGAATCAGATCAGAGCGTTGCAAATTGTAATCACTGATCTTCCCTCTGGTCGGCAGGCGGAGGAGGCCAGAGAGCACGGCAAAGCTTGTCTGATTGATGTCGGAGAGAAGAGAGTGGATCTGGCTAAAACCAAGAGTGTGATCGTCACTCAGATCCGAGAGATGGTTTCACAGTGTGACCTCACTCTCAAAGCTGTAAGTTCAGACTCAGTGAAGACACAGAAACATGTTCCAAACAGACTTAGGCACTTGTTGTTCTAACCGCATTTTACAACAGTGTCTGAAATGTGTTGGAGCAGGATAATAACAATAGTAATAATGTTTGTTTACCTTTTTTTTGTTCCTAGGTGACTGTCAACTGGTTCCAGCTCCAACAAGCCCAGGTTGTCTCCCTGCCTGTCAATCATCAGAGTTTATGTGAAAATGCCAAGTTGTACGAACCTGGCCAGCGCTACATCGACTTTGTCAGGAATCTACCTACGGATGGGCCTCGACTAGAGTCTCTGTCATTTGACTCGCCTGTTACACCAAACATAGGGTGAGGCATCAAAATATTGTGGTTGTCAGCTTCGTCTGATCCTAACTTTTTTTATGTTTCTTCTTTTGGTTCAAGTCGCAATATCTCCCTTGGAATTAATCTGATACTTACTCTTTTGTGCCTGTTATTTAACTCAGACATTAGACCCCTGTTATCAGTGTTTGTTTACTTTGTCAGATTTTATCACAGACAGATAACAAACTGTCAGAGGGATTAACAGTTACTGAGTTTTTTTTTTTTTTTTTTTTACCGTCATGTAATTAATTTGTAGACATTTTCAGTTTTTTTGCTGCTTAAATCTTTCCTCACACGTCACATAATCACATGAACCTGAGGGTGGGTTAATATTTATTAATTATTTAACCACTTATTTAAACAAGTGGTTGTAAATAGGGTAGACGTCAGTGGTGAGATGGAGTGAGCTTGTTTTGGAAACCCGTAAAAACAATTGGGCTGGCCGGGGCTTCCTGGGGAAATGACTGCGGTCACGGGAGAGAGGAGCTGAGGCAGTGGGCTTACTGTCAGTTTCACTTAACCTCTTTGAACGTTTTCAGTAGCTTTCAGGATGAAGGCATGTTGTCCATGACTAAAAGTGGGAAAAAAAAACTGGTCAATTTATAGTTGGGCATTTTTAATCACCCATCTATTTTGAAAACTTTGGTACAAAGGTGTAACATTGGTTTGTGTTTGCTCTCTCTTTCTGTCTCACACACACACTCACACATACACATAGATGGAAATAAGAGAGTGCTTTGTTCTCATTTGGTTTTCTCCCCCAACTCTGATCCCTCTGATCAAAAGAATTCAGATTGGACAAGAGGAAATGAAACTCGCACACATGCATACATTCATGCAGCCTCACAGCCTGACCTCGCACTCTATAGACCACTCTATATAACTATAGACCACTGACCTACATTCTGTACATTGTGATTTATAGTGGAACACTTTTACTCACAACGACTTACACATGAGCCATTTGCAGGCCTTTATGAGCCACTCAATCATAGTAAGCTTAATGAACTGCTGTCTTTGATGGTGAAGTGGGACTGATCTCGTGATATCATGAGCAGCCGAGAAATAAGACAGAATGTAACAAATTTACTTGCTGTTTTATTAAGATTTCATGATTTGAAAGAGTTGTACCTCTTTTTCGGTTTTATTTCATTGTTGAAAACATTCAGTAGGAGATTGGTCATTCCGCTGTAAAGGACTTTTGTTACCATGTAGTTTCGTGTCTAATGTGGGGCTGCAGCGATTCATCGATTAATAAGTGATTACTAAATTAATCACCAACTGCAGTATTTTGATAACCTATGAATTTATCCAAAAAAAAAAAAGTTATTTGTTTTTTTACACTTCTTAAATGTGAGTATTTCCTGGTTTCTTAGCTCCATATAACCAATAAATAAATCGAGAAAGTAAGATGAATTGGTTATGAAAATAGTAGTTAGTTGTCGCCCTAGTCTAATGATGGAGAAACCTGTTAGAGGATGTAGAATAGAATAGAAATGGTTCTCAAACATCACTAGCTTTGGGGCTCTGTAGTTTTACCTGAAACAAAACCATTGCTATAATTCCACTGTTTTTCTTCACAGGTTACCTTTCAACAAGCGCTCACTCAGTGGCTGCAACTCATCCAACAGTAACACGTCCTCTGACCTCCTGGGTGCAGATGACGTGGACGGTGCCCAGCATACTAAGATCGCAGAGAGACGCTCCAACAGCAGCACAGACATCCAAGGTGTGTGAGGCTACATTTGGCATTATCCACTGCTGCTGTTTTATAATGAGTCTCAAACTATTTGAGCAAGTACCTGTGAAAGTTGTTGGACAAGTTGGTGAACAAATGTAGTTCAATCAACCTGATCATCAACAACAATGTGTGCAGCCTTTCTGAATCCTCCCAGTAAAAGGTAGTGGAGCTTATCCTTTATTTTGTTGTACTTCGCAGGTGTGTTCAGGAAATGTTGCGCTAATACTGCAGATGTTTGATGGGCTCGTGTCTCCTGAGCTCATTTATTGAACATTCACACATGTAACCCACTGAAACCAGCCATGGTTCCCAGAGAGTATAGGAACTGACGCTGTGTTCACACTCTAAAAAGACTGCGATTGTAATAATTTGCCTTTCACTGCTCAAGTTGAACACTTTTTTTTTTCCCCTTTTGTTTTCTTTCAGCCCTTCGTGTTCAAGCTCCCTTTCGTCCCTGGACTTCTGCCAACCAGGGTGGAGGCATGTGCAGTGATTCAGAAAGTGCTGGAGGGAGCAGCGAGTCCCGGTCCATGGACTCACCCACTGCAAGCCCAGGTAGGGCAACAATCGTCAACATGGGCCTGACCTTTTTCCATCTGGAAATTGAATTTTACATGCACACAATTATTATTATTATTATTATTATCATTATTATCATTACTGGGCAAGATAAAGCAATGTGTATTGTAGAGCACTTGGTTTGATTTTGAGTTTTGCTGGAACTTATAATGCTCTGCACCATTGTAAGTGATGTACGCCTGGACAAAAAGTAGGATTATTTTTGATTGCTAATTAAGTGATTGTATTACCTTTATCCACATGCACTATAGTGTTATAGGTTCCATGTAAATCAACCTGGTATCAGCTACTCTCCAACTATGTAGCAACATGTTTGATATATGTTTGCATATGATTTGCTGTATACATTTTGCCATGCTATCACATTTGCAATCAATTAATTTATTTAATGAATCCTGTGAAGTTTTGTCTACTACCTGATAATTCAGGTTTTCCCCACTCATACAAAACCAGACTTAAATATTAGCAGCATCTGTCTCAGGTCATGGATAAAGCAACAATGCTTTGCAAATGATCGACAGGCAGGCCATTCTTCAACACTGACTGTCTTAAATCCCTCTGGGGCCTGCACATTTTTTTTTTTTAGCTATGAACTTGATGTTCATCCAACTTTGTTGGCATGTTTTCTGGGAATCCGGGGCCCTAGTAACCACCGAGAGTAGTAGCTCTTTGTTAAACATTATGCAACTGTATTAGTCTACAACGTACACAGGCATAAATAGTGGGTTTGGTTACGTTTCTTTGTGTTTCCTCTGTTGCTGTGCAACAGTGCGCATGTGTCACGGTGTGAGTACAGACCTGCTTTGAGACATAAATCAGCATCTATCAAACCTGCTGCAAGTGGTTGAAGGAAGAAAAAAAAAACAGTGGCGATTTACGTAACGTGTTTTAGTACGTGTTCCTCATCAGGTGTGCTCCTGCGGGCCTACCAAAGATTAGAATCTGACAATTTGACACTCACAAATGGGCTACTGCAAACTATTTGCCTGATATACTCACATTATTTAATATATAATGGTCTGACTTAAGTCCTATTTTCTTTATTTTGCCTCATGGTCTTGGCTGGGGGAGGCTACTAGATTGCCAATCAGTTATCAACAATGCTATATTTGAAAATAGTTAAGTGTATTATGCCTCTCACCTCCACCCACTGCTGGGAATTGTGTAGGAGTTTATCCCCCTTTTAATGATCCTCATGACTGGCTCATCAGCAAGACAACAACAGTATTAAATTAAGGTCTATTGAAAACCATCACTGAGACAATGGATGTGTGAATTACCCAACAAACCCGACAGTAGTGGGGGTCGAGGGTCTTGGTTATCAACAAGGAATAGACCACACCTTTCCATCAAGTGCACTACAAGACGAAAGTTGTGTCAGTACCCAGTGTAGTGTAGAACTAGAGGAACTGAAGAGAAGTGACTGGAGGCGAATGTGAAGATGTGGACTCACTGGTGTGTTGTGTCGTATTGTTCAGGAGACTTTAAGAGGAGATTACCCAGAACTCCTTCCACTGGCACTATGTCCTCTGCTGATGACCTGGATGAGAGGGAGCTTCCTTCGCCCTCTGATAATGGTGAGGCCGATGTTGTCTGTGACTTAGCTCTTAATGTGTCCTTTCATTTCCAATATTTTTGCTTTGGTGTGTTGAGTTCTGGAACAGGACAATGATGGATGTTATGCTCTCACTCTCACTCTGCAGGACTAAGTGATATTGTAATAGAGACAGCCAGCTCCCCGGGTCCTTTCAGAAACACCCAGATGTCCAAGGCGTCGCAAACCCACAAGCTGAGGAAGCTGAGGGCGCCCTCCAAGTGTCGAGAGTGTGACGGCCTGGTGGTATTTCATGGAGCGGAGTGCGAGGAGGTAACCTTGGTTTCTTTTTAGTCTTTTTTTTTTCACCATTCATAGACTAAAAATGCAACCAAACCATGATCCTCTGTTTAGACCTGTCATTAAATGTGGCAAGTCCACAGAAGTCAGAATGAACGCTGCCAATGTTGCACAACAGCTTCTTTATCAGCCATGACATGCAAAAAAAAAAAATCAAACTAAGACAAAGGAGAGCGCCCACCTCTCTGAGCGAAACATTTGAATGAAGGGGAAGGTTGAGTTTGGTCAAAAGCTCTCTCCAGAGAGCAAATCCACCAACTGGTCTCAGTCGGGGGAACAGGCAATGGAAACTGAAGACCTTTTGTTTGTCCTTTGAGGAGTTCCCTCCATCAACCCTGTGCACCCCCTGATGTGTATTTTTCATCCAGTTTATTTCTATACTTATGACTTATAATGAACAAGGCAACAACAAAAGCGTTGCAATAAAAAAAGATTTTCAAAGATTTTATTGTATCATTTGAATAAATAAAGAAAGTTGATTTAAGAATATAAATCTGCAGTGTGTTGGAATCATGCCATGGTGTTGGTCTAGTGTGCAACTAGTTGGGAAATTCACTAAAAAAAGAACAGTTTATTATTTTGTATTTGATGGCTTTAATAAGAGGGTGTCCATATGCATATGGCTTCCAACAGAGATTAAAATAGGATTAGGAATAGTGATTCCATAAATCCCAGTGCATGTTTGTGGTGTTATCTCGAGTTTATAGAAACACAATCAAGATAAGTCGGGAAAATACCAGTTAATGCCCTGCTGTTGAGAAGTTTAATTTCTTTTTCTTTGTGTGACTGAAATACATATCAATTGTCTATTGTGCAGTGTTCGCTGGCCTGCCACAAGAAGTGTCTGGAAACCCTGGCCATCCAGTGTGGCCACAAGAAGCTCCAGGGCAGGCTTCACCTCTTTGGCATCGACTTCACGCAGGCAGCTAAGAACAGCCAGGACGACATTCCCTTCATTATACGGAAGTGCACCTCGGAAATTGAGAACAGAGCGCTCAACATTAAGGTATTGTCAGCCCACGTGAAAGATGAAATGATTATTGTTTGTTACTGAAAAAAACCCAGCTAAGGTGTAATTATAATTCCACTGAAGTGATATTGTGTAACTCTATGAACCACATTCTTCATTCTACTATGTAAATACTGGTACTGTAGAGCCATTGTATCTTTGGATTACCTTGTTTATATTCAGTAACTGTGATTTACCCTGTGTCACCATGGTGAGCCAGAAAATTGCATCTAATTTTCTTGTGTTGAATGTGTTCTGTTTCTGTGCCACGAAGGGTATCTACCGTGTGAATGGTGCCAAATCACGGGTGGAGAAGTTGTGTCAGGCGTTTGAAAATGGAAAGGACCTGGTGGAGCTCTCCGATCTTTATCCCCACGACATTAGCAATGTGCTCAAACTCTACCTAAGACAGGTGGGCTATTTATGAAACATTGTCCTAAATATACCAGATATGGGGTTATTGAAATCCCTGAGGTATTGCAAATGTACATGGATTGTTATCAAATAAGGATGTGATAGTTAAAAGTGAGCACTGCTGAACAATACCCCAGCAGTGGTGTTTATTTGTCTTTGTTTATTTTCTGCAACGGTCTTTTCCACTTCTCACCCCCCCATGCTCTTTTATATATTTTGAGGGTTTCTGTTTATTATTAACTTCCCTCTTTCGTTTATTTTAATGACTTTTCTTTCGTCTATGATTTCCGCGGCAGCTTCCAGAACCGCTCATCCTGTTCCGCTTTTACAACGACTTCATTGGCTTGGCCAAGGAATGCCAGAGTATCATTGTGGAAGAACTGGAGGCGTTGCGGCTCAATCCAAGCCCAGTGACCCCGGCCCAGGTTAGCGTGGAGCTCAACCGGGTCCTCTTCAAGATCAAGGACCTGCTGAGGCAGCTGCCTCTAGCTCATTACAGGACCCTGCAGTTCTTAATAGAGCATCTGCACCGGTAAGCACATCCGTCACATAATTAATCTATTTATAAATGCAAGAAACATTTGCCTGTCCAACCTGTCGCTTCATAGGCTTCAAACTTATCTAGTAAGTGTGTTACCAGTGTGTTCACTCTCAGCTTTGGTGGTGTTTGGATAAGAAATGCAAGAGATTTATTTTAAAATTGTATTGTAAAATTAAGGTTGTAATGAGCCATAATTTGATCATTCATTAATCTTCATCTCCTCTCCAGGGTGACAGAACGGTCAGAGGAGAATAAAATGACGGCCAGCAACCTGGGTATCATCTTCGGCCCAACGCTGATCAAACCGAGGCAGGGGGATGCTGAAGTTTCCCTCTCTTCTCTGGTGGATTACCCATATCAGGCACTCACTGTGGAACTCTTGATCAGACACTATCAGATGGTGTTCGACACCCCCCTCAGTCCCTTAAGTGCCAACTCGCCTACAGAGGTGGATTCACACACCCGCTCTGAAACCTGCTTCACCTATCAGGAGAAGGAGCAGCTAAGCAGGCACTCCAAGTCGCTGGGAGACATCAAGGAGGTAACTGGATTTAATGCTAAAAATGACATGACGGGTAATGCTGTTATATTCAAAGCATTTACAGTGTGCTTTTCCATTTGCTTTCCCATGACAACAGGCCTCTAAGGTGTACAAGAGGCATTCCTCTGTTACTCCTTCTTCCCACATACTGGCGGAGGTTGAGGAGACCACGCCAAGCTTCCGTGGAAGTGATTTTGAACCCGGTCAGTATTGTTACAAAGCTATTTACAAATAAAGAACATTCTTTTTTTCCCTTTTAAAGCTTTACAAGATGTTGGATAACAATCTTTGAAGTCCAGGATTTTACTTTATATGTTAATGTCTAACCCCTTTTTAATCCATTTGTTAAAAGCCGATGAAGAGGATTCAATGGTCCTCAATGGGGTCCTATCATCTGATGGGCCTAAACCTGGCGAGAGAGGACTCTGTCGTTCGCAGCATATCACCATTACGAGTGTCCAGCTTCGACACCCTCGCAACAAAATGTACTCCCGGCCAGTAAGCTTGCCGGCCGAGCGGATACACGGTCGAGGCAAAGTGGACGAGAATAACACTTGGAACAACGCTGACCAAGGCTTCAGGAAAGGAAGCAGTTTTGATGAGTCCATCCAAGAGGTGGATGAAACTGAGAATGCAAAACTGCACGTGGCCACACACCACCGCAGGACATTTATTGACACCCAGACGTTACGCAGAACTTGGGACAAACAATACAAACACGATGTTGCCTCTAGGACTGTGAGAATCATGGCTAGTTCACCCACAGAAAGCACAGCGGTAGATGTCCCCACCAACTTATCAACTTCTGTGCCATCGGGCTTCTCTCTTGGAACTTCTGAGGACTCTATTAGCACCGTCTATCCCAATAGACCATATACGGTCGCAGTGCGACCCAGCAGAACTTTAAGAAGGGAGGACAATGTTACCAAGTTCGGCACTGTCTCGACAGCTTTCCGGGCTCCCAGAACTCTCCAGCCTCCCCCAGGAACCTTCTACAAGCCACCATCAGGGAGCAAAGCCAAAGCACTGCAGAGCTGTGCATCAGCTAACAGTGCTGAGGAAGAAGATGAAGAAGAGGAGGATGACGACGAGGAGGAGGGTGAGGAGCTGACGATCGATCTAGAAGTGTCTGTAGATGAGCCTCTTGAGGTGGACATTGAGGCCGAGCAGGAGGCATCGTCTCAGTCGTCCAGCTCTAGCCCTGAGCAAATGGGCCAAAACCAGGCCAAACCGGTTTACCAAAGACTACGGTCCAGACACCTCCAGGAGGTAGAACACAGAGAAGCACATTTTGTGTGATCCAAGAAATGTCCTCACATTTGAAGTGTGTCTCATATTCTGCTGGAGAGTAAAAGAAACATCGTTGTTGACACTGCAAAGACGATTCCCACATGTGATGGTTTGTGGTTACAGTGAGGAGAATCAAATGTACCTTTGGTCCTGAGAAGACAAAACGGGATGCACTTAAAATGCTGTATATATTTGAAATGATTTCGTAAATATTTCATTCACCAATCACCAATTTACCAGTACACCCTGGCACTCTTTCAGAATATTTATATTTTTTAAACTGTGCAATTACATTTTATTTTAATATTTTGTATAAAGTTCTTACACTCTATTTTATGTTTATATACCAAAAACTGTTTGATGCTTAAGAAATAGTGCGTGTAGTCATGGCAATGGAAATAAAAAAGGTTGGGTGCACTTACCTGACATCAATTCTCTTCCACTTAAGTCTTGTTTCTATCCACTGCGAGTCAGAATGTTTTAAACTGTTACATTTAGGGCATAGATTATCATTTTGCTGTTCATTTGTGTCTAAATCAATACTCTAAATTGACCCTCGTCACCTGCTGTACTGGTAAGGTTGCAAAGCACCAGTTGCAAAAGTGGTGCATTCACTTTATACTATTGAATTTGTATGGTATCAAATTATCCTGAAAAAAAGGTTGTTTTGAAAACCCCTGGCATTACCTTTGTTATTTTACTTTAAAAACAATTGTTTTAAATAGCCAAAGTCTTCTTTTTCTTATATTTTCTAAATTGTAATTATTTTTTCAGTAACCTAAATCTTGCAGGTTCTTTGTAATTAATAGTCAATACATCATTTATTTAAAATGTGTCTGTTTTTCACGATAAGGTTGACAGAATGTTGGAAAGGTCAATGTAAAGAAAACAAAACAGGTACATAAAAACAAACACCCTTTTGTAACTTATTAAAATATATCTGACAACTTCCACTGTGTGTGTGTGTGTGTTTGAGTTTTATCATTTTATGTTCCACCTTGCAACAACTTAAACATGCTTTCATTTTGACCTGTGAATAGAGAACTCAAATGGAAATATTTAGTCTTTAACAGACATAGGGTTTTAACGGTGGCAGGATTACACAGTATAATGAGGCCTGGTTGGTTAGGTCGGATAGGCCTCGACAAATAGAGGCGTTAGCAGTCTCCCAGTGCTGAGAAAGAAGATTAAATCAATCTGCTTAACTATTCACAAGGTCTGGAAATGAGCTGTGTTAGCAACCTCAAGGAGCACTCAGTAGAAATGTGGTGCTATGCTTCATTTACTGGGTATTGGTCTGCAGTGCAACTGTTCTCCTGAGGTAAGTCATAGGCTACACTGTCAAAAGCTTTAGAATATTAGTTGTAATATTAAATATGCAGTATCTGCATTAGGTGTTTATTCACAGAATTGCATAAATGACCTAGATTTATGTACATTTTGTTAAATGCACTAGAAAGATATATTAGGAATATCCAGTGTTGCTGGAATTGGTGTCAATGAGCAGTAAATAGAGGATATGGTTGTGCACTTAAACTGTAACCATGTAAAATATGCAGCTTTCACGCTGCACCGGATGAATCGATGGACCGTGTAGTTTATCCACAGATATGCTTTTCAAAATGCAAATGGTCATTTAACTAAAGCTTCATTGTGTAACTTATTTCATCCAAATTATTGTTGGCGTAACTCCCCCCCCCCCAACAAGGAATCAGTAAGCAGCAATATCGCTTCAGCGGTTATGATCTTAAGCTTTAAAACAAGCTGCTAGAAGTGACAGAGACGCTGCTGTGCGAGGAAGACGTGTCCTATCCACTGCAGCTTTGTGACACGTGTGCATGAGTCAGGACTCTGAGGATGGTGAGGAAACTTTTAGAGTTTTGGTTTGGGTGCTGTCAAATCGTCTGACGATGGTTTTAATGTTATAGACATATTGTAAGATTGAAAAGTTTCATACTACAGCTTTAAGTCTTAAGTTGCTGATCTTTTTTTACAACAGTTTACAGTGGAAAATGTGGCTTCATGTAGATCCATGGTTCTCAAACTGTGGTACATGTACCACCAGTGGTACACAAGCTTCCTCTGGTGGTACTGTTTGACTGTATATACCAGGGGTATGGGATCAGAGTGGAGCTGAGGAATTTTGACTGAAAATGAAGCAAATAACCCCAACAAAAATGATTAAATAATAATATTAAATAGAGTCACCTTATCTCTTGCTCCATTATAATCTATTTCCGCTAGGAGGATGATCAGCGAGCAAATGATCTTATTAGGAATAAATCTGCCTTCTGTGAAAAGTCTGTAGCTGACTTTGCTCTGCCTATTTAGACTGCTGTATTTTAACGTCGGCAATAATGCCAAGTTACTTTGAGAGCTATTTTCTCAGGCAGTGCTTGGTATAAGAAGTTTGAGAACCACTGTTGTAAATCAGAGTAATACTGAAGGTTGGTTAAATGCAGGTTTGTTGGCTGGTGCCAGGCCCCGCGGGGGGTGAAAAGGTGGTGGAGCCATGGGGGCAGGAGAGCAAGTCAAACTCCTGCTGTGGAAGAACTGGACCATCCGCAGGAGACAGAGGGTAAATTCTCCTCATTCATCATGTGCACAATACATGTATTCTAAATCTAGAGTTGCATTGAGCTGAACGCCTCTACGCTCTCATTCTGTACAAATGACGCCAACTAATCTCTGTCACCAACACACGGGACTCTAATCACAGTGCTATACAATCCACATTTGTTTTGTATATTATTAAAATACTCCTGTGGCAGACCATGTGTTATTAAATCTAAAACTAGCATCTGTCTGTACAACATGACACAAGAAATTGTTAATTGTTAAAATCACTCTTAACAGATAGAGTTCATAATATCTGTTATGGACTGCTTGATTTGTTTAGTAGCTTTTTATTGATTAAACTCGCACCAGTTTTGTATAGTCCAACTAATGCATATAGTCGTGTGTGGGATACATGATTAAAATGGCATCAAAATGTCATTTCATTTATTTTATTTCTATATAAAAATTGTTGTTTACGTTAGTGTGGTAGCTACAAAGGAGTATTAGGGTCATCCAAAAAAAAAAGTCAGGCAAAATAAATAAATAAATAAAAAAAAAACCCGGCACAAGAAAAAAATTAAGTCAGGCAAAAAAGAAAAAAGATTTTAGAATTTAGAAAATATCAAAAATAATTTGCCTGACTTTTTTTTTTGGCTGGCCCTAATACTCCTTCGTAGGTAGCTGGGTGAGGTATAGCAGACAATAGCACAAACATTACTCTGAAGGAGTTAATTATGAAAGTGTATACAGAAAATGGTAAGAATATATACGGACGGGCAGTAGCCTGGGCAGCTATGCGCTCGCGGTGCGGGTCTGCAGCTGGACCTACTTGTCGTAGTCGGACAGCCGCGAGAGTCCAGCGCGCGAGCATCGTGTAGCAATGTTAGCCGTACATGTTAAAACGGCCGTGTTTCTGTGTTTACAGAATAAAAATGATCCTTCAATACCTACAAACTGGAGACTCATTTTTTTCCCCCGTTCCACGTGTGTAACACTTGGTTCAAATGTGTTGAAATATTAGATAAATAACTAATTGGCAGTATTGACAGTAAACATTGAACTCTCCATCCAGGTTCGGTTCTTCATGGAGATCATGTGGCCTGTGATGCTGTTCATGGGACTGGTGTGGCTGAGAAAGATAAATCCACTCTACCGTCAACATGAATGTAAGCAGACAACAACCCAGTTTCCTCTGTGGTTCTTGGCATCATTTTTGATAAATGTTGATCTCAACAGTGATAATGTCTCCTCTCCCTCTCAGGCCACTTCCCTAACAAGGCCATGCCCTCTGCAGGAGCCCTGCCATGGATCCAGGGTATCTTCTGCAATGCCAACAACCCTTGCTTTCAGTACCCCACCCGTGGTGAATCTCCCGGCCTTGTGTCCAACTACAACAACTCCATGTAAGCGTCATGCTGGGTTTGTAGAGGGAGGTGAATTTGAGCCAGAAATGATGAATTCCTATGACACATTTGATCTGGGATGAAAAGTTTAAATGTCTCTGGGTTTCTACTTGTTTTAAGTGTTTTTTGAGCTTTCACCTATTAAGTGATTACAGTCAGTGTGTTACCAAACATGACTAAATGTTTGTGATCTGCTATTGGCATTTCTCCCCAGTCTGGCTCGGTTCTACACAGATGCTCAGGAGCTTCTTTTCAGTGATCCACAGTTTCTGCAGCTCAGCCGCCTCTGGAGGGAACTCAATGCCATGAGCAACTTCATGGATACTCTGCGCTCCCATCCGGAACAGATCTCAGGTCAGAGCTCCAAGCTTTCATCAACATGCTGCAAAAACATCATCATCTGACAAAGCAAGGCCAATGTCAGTGAGGTTACTCCAGGTAGTTGTTCCAGTCAAGTAAGCGTGACTGAAGGAATTACAGTAAAAACATGGTTACATATTCCAAACAACTTCCACTTAGAAAGGTTTGCATTTTGGTGACATACATCTAAATAAGACACCTTTGATGATCTATCTACGAGGATTATGGACAATGGAGTCAATGGTTTTTAAAAAAAAATAAATCCAAAACTAAACAAATGAGTGTTGACGGATAAAAGCTTGGAATCATCATCTTGTGGAAAACCATTTCATAGGATAAACTGTACATGACACCACACAGCTTTTCCCCCTCAGTTCATGTGTCTGCACGGCATAACAGGGTTGCACAACATGGATTTAAGGCTCGTAACTTAAGCTGCTTACTTTCACCACCGGTGTGCTGTTTATTTGGTGTAAAAGCAACAACACTACGCTGACAACCTTCTCTCCATGTCCACTCACTGTGCATCAGAATAGATACTGAACCAACATAAAGTAGTTAAAATAATCTGTTTTTTTTAATTCAACCATAACTACAGCAGCTCACGGTGCTAAATAATAAGGTGACACTGGAAATGGATATTTGCTATGAACCCATTTCATTCATCCAGGGTGTTTCTACTTTGTTGCAGTTTAGCGTCAGTTCAGTTTATTTCCATTTGAATAAAAACAAAAAGAGGTACCATGCAAAAAAGGGGACATATGACAGCAGTATAAAAACAGAAGAGTTATTCAATCAACATATGCTTTTGTAAATTACAGTAGGTTTCACAATGGAGCTTGACAGGTGCATTACCGCACTGAGGATTCTTAAGTAACAGTCACTGGCGTATATGCTAAAAAAAAAAAGAGTGTCATATTGATATGTAGAACTAAAGGAGACAAAGATCTGTGTTTTCCAGATTTGTGTTTGTCAGTGAACATCTTATCTGTCCATGTATCTATCTAGGCCACAACGTAACAGATCAAATGTCTGATGGCGATCAAGTGCACAGGCATTCACATTATATGCCCAAGTCATCGTGTTTGTTTATTTTAACACCATATTCAGATTCTTATATTTAGCATCTGTTGGAACCCAGCACTGCGAGGAGAGAGAATAACTAGACCATCTGCATACATGTAATGGTTTGTCAAGATATGACCAATCATACTGTCAGTTCTGCAGTTTCTTGACTGGTCAGATAAATCAAGATGCCAAGTTTAAGCATCCTAATCATATTGTGTTATGTTTCCAGGCTATTTTATTATATTAATTGTCCTTGAATCCTGAAAGATACCCTTTATATAAAGATATGTTTTGTTTTTCATGGCAGCCTCAGTCTAAGTAACCTGGAGGCAGGTGACGGTGGCTGTTCTTTGACCTAATCCAAAATGTCATGTGGTGTAACACTAGGAACTTGTTTTAAATTACAATTACAACAATCCCTGTCACTTATGCACCTCGGTAGGTTTACCCCTCTCATTTTCTCACATTTCCCTGCTGGCAAAGAAAATCTTTCATGATGGGAGTGGAAATAAAGACTGAGTGCATTTCAGCCTGTGAATGATTGTGTGTGGCCACTCTCATGGACAAATGCGTAGATGGACCAACAGAGCTAAAAGAGACACAGATCCACATTCCTTGCAAGTTCCCATGAGCCCAGAAAAAGAAAAACATGAATCATGTTGAGAACCAAGTTATGTAACTAATGAATTTACCTCATCATGACTGGTCTTGTTAAACAGGAAACATTTCAGAGGACTTTATGTTCATATTTGATCATGAGCAAGTGTGACAAGGTGTGTTGCGCCATATAATAGTACATTCTGAGAGTAATATTCCTCTCGGTAATTATTTGTCTTCACGCTGCATCCCAAGCTCTGAGGTCTAATGACAGGCTGCTTTTAGATGTGCCAAAATCCTGACTAAAAACCAGAGGCAATCGTCCCTTTTCTGTAGCTGCCCCTAAACTTTGGAAGGGGTTACCCATGGAAATTTAATCTGCCCTCACCATTGAACGTTTTAAATCGCTTTTAAAGACCCTTGGCCTTCACTTCAGGATAAAAATAGTCAACCGGAACACTATGTAGTTTTTACCATATTCTATAATGTCCCTATTTTACTGTTTTACTTCTATTTTTTATTGATTTGATGCTTTTTACATTTTATGTTGTTGTACCTTTAAATATTTAAAGCACTTTGGTCAACCTTGGTGCTCTAGAAATAAAGTTGACTTGACTTTATACATGAGATATCTTTAATTGCTCATATGTGGTTGGTTGGCCAACTTAGTCATTGGTCAGTGAAAAGTTAAAAGTGTATCCAAGATAAAAACATTTTTTTTCATTTCCATTTCCACCTTCTTTCCTCTCTCATGTCTACTCTGTATACTGTAGCCTCTTAAGCAAACTATATTCAAGCACAGACAGGCCAAAGGAACAATGAGACAGAGGTGGAGTGTCTCCATCCCATGTCTCTATCCCCTGTAATGCCGTGGATTAGTCACAACTTGCTCAAAATGTTTGCCACTAGATTCGTCCAACTTATTTTGGTTCATCTATTGCACAACACAAAACAGTCGTGTATTGGCGGACAACATATAGCCATTAAACTTAACGTGTACAATTAAAACCATTCATTCCACAAAACGTATGCCCATGTCTCTCTCCGTCTCTCTTTCTCCACAGGCCGAGGAGTAAAATTGGAGACAATCCTGAAGGACGACGAAACTCTGACAGCATTCCTGCTGAGAGATGTTCCCCTGACAGAGTCTGTGGTCTATCAGTTAGTCAACGCTCAAATCAGGCCTGAACAGGTACACACACACACACACACACACACACACTCACACACGTATAACCGCACACTATGATGGGCTTGAATATCCAAAAGTACATATTGTATCACTGTGACATCAACCTGTGCCAGATTCGCAACCAGTATGGAAACTTGCTGTCATGATGCAAGAGGGTGTTGCCCGTTTGGTACAAATCAAAGGCTCTTATAGGGCTTTTGGGACTTTCTGTCTAACTCTTTGAACTATTTGAGAAACAATTTTTAGAATTTCATTTCAATTTGTTTGTTGTGACTATGGAAATATCAATGTTCTTTGCGTCCAACATTAATACAGCATTATACAGTACCTTTATTTGGACGGGGCAGCCACTCTATAATGTTATAAACACATTAATCATTTGTTCACTCTGTTGCATACATTATACATTATCCCAGCTCACAGTCTTTCTTCAGCAGTGATCACACAGCTGAACACATATACATTCACAGACTCACCATGTGTGTGTTTTTTGGCAGGCACATACACTGGCTTTGGATTACCGGGAGTTGATTTAGACATTTCTTTGGATAAAAGAGGAACTATTTACTGTGGCTGTAAGCCAAGATAAAATACTTAAGTCACCTTAACCCTACGGTCCATCTTCTTTTTCCAGTTTGCCTTCGGGGTCCCAGACTTCCATTTAAAAGACATTGCCTGCAGCTTGAACCTGCTGGAGCGCTTCCTTATTTTCCCCAGCCACCGGGCACTCTATGCCGTTCGCAATGCTATGTGCATCCTGACCCCACAACGGCTGCAGATCATTGAGGACAAATTCTATGCCAATGTGGATTTTTTCAAGCTCATCCGACTGGTCAGTGCCTGTTTATCCTGGGATTAAGAAGGCTGATAAGGATGTTTGTTTTAAAGGATTAAAACTGATCTTGCTCCGGTCAAACGTACACAGCTATGAACGTGCACAAAATACTGTCTTTGAGCAACCTCCTGAGATAAATAGCATCTTAAATATTTAGTTGTATACATGTATAAGCTCATTTCCATAGAAACATACGTCCATAGGCATATGCCTTGAGTTATAAAGCTTACACATCTGTGTTGTGCATTATATTGGCATTGACAGAGTTATCCATTTCCTCTGGATAGGCCTGCATGTTTGAGATGCTGCCATTTCTTATGTCATTTAAGTGTTACCTTTTAGCCAAAGTGTGAATCTGTTTATTCATGATAGAACCGAACCATAAGGAGATAAAAAAAAATCCTATTTCAGCAGTTGAAGAATTACACATACATAAAAAGAGTTGCATCTACTGTAAATGATTTAATGACCGTTAACAGTTGTGTTTATTATTGAATCTGGAATTCGTTAAAGTTACAACACTTTTTATTATTTGTTTAAAAGTTGGACTAAGAAATATTATGCAGATGCCCCTCACTGTCAGTATTTTTCTGTGACTGCCTGTTATGTCTGACTTGTTTGGGTTCAAATCACATCTGGATCCAAACAGCAGGCTGAGACAGGCCTGGTGGGTGACATACGGTATGTTTAAAGTCAGGAGACACAATGTATAAACATCTGTAGGTATTTTTATATGGGCTATGACTTGTAGGCTGGGACGAATATTTCTCATGCTATTGCCTTTTAAAGTAAATTAAGTCCTGTGAGCTATACAACACAAAGGCATCACTCAAAATTTCAGACGTGATCATTTATTTATTTTTCAAAAAGTCTGGAATTTTTAGTCGAAATATCATCCTGCACAACATGTTTATTTTATGCATCCATAAACTGTTCTTCAAAAAGAAAAATGATAAATAAATAATAACTTAATTTCATGGAAACATTATAAAACATCACTTATTTGACATATTTGGGGACATGTTTGAGCTAATGATTCAATTTATCATGAAGTAGAATCTGCCCTACGTGTTTCCTCAAATAGAGGCGAGAACTTGTGAAACAGCCATAAGCATTAGCCGGGCAGACTTTGTCTCTTTCTGTAATTCAATTAATGAGGAGACACGCCCCCTTGCCAGTAATCACAGGGTGCACAGGGAGTAAACACGGGTCACGACGAGACAACAATTGCTGCCCTCTGCCTCTTCACCATCCAGACACATCCACAGGCCAAGGGCATCTAGTTATCCCTCAGTCTGTCTGCCTGCGTTTCAGTGAAATCACACACTCTATCCCTCTGTCTTTCTCACACACTCTGGGATAAGAAGATATATCACAGAGGAAGGAAGTCTCCACTGGCAGTTGTGTGTCTTGACTGTCTGCTGTTTCCTGGATAAGTAGCCTATTGTTTTGTGTTGCTGGCTGTAAGATGTGAAAAAAGCAGCAGGACCTCATGAGAAAGCAATGCTCAGCAGATATAAGGGAAATATACTTAAAAGCATGCCACACGTCCCTGCATATTTTATCATCAACTTATTCCTAATATAGTATTTTATTTTATTTTTTGTTCATAAAAATGGCTTTTTCAATTATATCGAAATTATTGAACAACACTTACAGTGGGATGCACGGTTTGATGTTATGGCCAAAAATGTTCAAGATAAAAAGGATTTTAATTAGTCGATATTGATAGTAATTCTGATAAAATGTCAGATCATTAAAGATTGAGTGAAACAAAATCTGAGGCAAAACCATAAATTACAATTATTTCTCACATCTCAGTGTGTTTGTGCAGTATAATGATATCAAAATACTTCTATCTAAATAATAGATAGAAGGAGGAAGATGTTAGCAGCATCCTTTGTGTTTGGAAAAACTTTGGTTTTAATGGGAAGTCATTGGTGTCAGTATTATATAAAGAATAAAGTGCAACTGACAGTCTAGAGAAAGCAACATTTTCATATGATTTTGAAAAAAAGCTACATTAACATAAAACAATATATGTTTGTCTGCAGCTTCCTCTCGTTCTCGACAACCACTCTAAAGGCATTGACATTCACTTCTGGGTGCGGGTCATCTCTGAGTCTTCAGACAAACTGCACGAGGTAAGAGACTCACTCACTCACGCATGTCACACTGCAGCTCCATTCAAAAGTTCACCACCTGCCTATTTTTAGCCCTCAGGAAACAGTTGCTTCCTCTCGCCTGAGTTTTTACGCAAACACAGACAGTAGGGGGATATCATTTGGTGCGTGTGAGGAAGGATAAATCCAGAACGGCCCCATTTAGTCGTTTTAAAATAGATACATCATCATTATGGGACCATCCCGATGGAAACACCAACGAGGCCCCCAGGAGCACTTAAAGCCTCCAGACATTAATGTGAATTAAAAAGACCCACACCCCTCACATTATGGTGATACTTTGTGCAACCGCGGTGGCGTTGGTGTGAAGGGTTTTACGGTTTAGTGTCAGGTCTGTGTTTGTGCAGTTGTAATTTGTGGTTTACCTGTATTTTGAACACCGTGTGTACATGGACGTGTGGCAAGACTTTTGTTTGTTGTGGATGTTGCCATGGAATATTTAGTGTGGTCGACAAGCCGACATCCTGTTGGCGAGACACTTGTCTCTGTCGCGATGATAGCTGCGACAGACGAGGTAAAACCACCCAGTCTTTTCCTTGCTTTGATACACTATGGATGTGCCATTTGGACGATGACAAAGCTGATGAATAAATGAAGTAAATTTATTGCTACTGTATTTGAACGTTTACAAGGTAGCACAGAATTGTAGGCTTTTCAAAACAAAAGGAGAATTTTTATGAAAAGCAGGTTTTCCAGGTTTTATTTCCCTCACTCCTTAATTCAATCCTGAGATAAACGGCAGTGTTTTTTGAGAGCTCCTATTGATAAGATTATACATTACCCAAATTTGATAAGAAGAAGAATACCTAGTATTTTCTTTTATCTTCATTTCAAATGAAATGACAAATGAGACATAAATGATTCAATGATTCAAGGACTTTTATTATGTCATGAGATGAGAAAGTGAAATTTCTAATATAATAAAAAACTATATTAACTCCTGTAAATGTGAGTTTAAGTTGTTCAAACTATTTATAATTTGACTTGATATGGTTGAGTGATATGGATTAAATGACAGTTTTGACAGCTTTTTAAAGTAAAAAAGTTTTTAAAAGATAATTGATGAATGTCAAAAGTCTGTGTCCTTCACAAATTACACACAACTCTTGCCCCTGCCAGTGTTGCTAATCTGTGCTGCAGTAAATTCAGTTCCTTCATTAAGCGTAGCATAATATTGCTCAATAGTTGACAAACTAACAGGAAAATGTCCATCTCTGTTCATGCTGCCTGTTTCCTCTCCACAGTTGTTCCAGAGGAACAGCACAAAAGAGCTTCTCCAGGTCATGGCTCCTCTCTTCCAGAACAATCTGTCCTTCAGGGAAGTGATGGCCGCTGCCTCCCGTCTGGTATGTGGCTACACTGAAGGTGCTTTCTCCAGAGTCACCTCCTTTAACTGGTATGAGGACAATAACTACAAGGCCTTCCTGGGTATCAGTGGCTGCAGGGCACAGGGCCACTACACGTACGACAACAGCACAAGTGAGTGCGACATTTCCAGATCCTGTTTCAGTTCAGAATTCCTTCATTTATTCGGTCTACCACACAGTTCATCACACAGTTGTTGGGTAAACATGGCAAATATTTGCTACTGTTAAGTGGTTGCCAAATTCTTATCAACATACATACTGTGTGTGCACTTTTGACCTTTTCTTGACTTGTTGTTGGGTTTTATGAGAGCGCCTATAGATAGGGTTATTTATTTGTTATTTACATTACCTAAATCTAATTACAAGATAGGGTATCTGGGATACCTAGTAATTTGTTTCATCTTCATTTCAAATGAAATGACAACTGTGGGGTTTTCCCAATGTGTTGGGACATAAATGATTCAAGGATTCAAGGGTTTTTAGTGAATAGAGGGAGGTGGAGCAATCATTCAACCTTAATACAAATGAACAAGGAAGAAATCACCATTTCAAAGTAATCTTGGGTTTCCCCAAGCCTTCTGCAGTGAACACATTTGACCTTGTCTTGACTTGTTGCGTAAAGTAATGTCATAACAGTAAGAGTAACAGTGCACTGTACAATGTTAAATCTTTGCCTCCAGCTCCGTTCTGCAATGACCTGATGAGAGAACTGGAGTCCAACCCTGCCACTAGGATTGTGTGGAACTCCGTAAAGCCTATGCTGATGGGTCAGATACTCTACACCCCTGACTCACCGGCTGTCAGACAGATCATACAAAATGTAAGCTGCACATAAACCTGGTGTAATAACATGGCTTTAATACATTTTAAACAGTGGAAATCAAAAACTCTCTACAAAGATGATCATCATAATAAAAAATAAACAAAGAAAAACAATCCTAAATCACCACCATTTTCACTAATCCATCCTTATCTCAGGGTTGCTCCAAGGCTTCTGCAGTGAACAATGCATTTTCCCTCAAAAGAGGATCAGCTTTCCTCATGTCATGTTCAGCCTTTTGTATCTAGATGTCGATGCTTGTTGGTCAAAGCCCTTCAGGGGGGCACCAGTCATGGATGGCTTCTTTGCAATGGCAGAACACAAGCTGATCGGCTGTGGTGACTACCACACAGTCAACTGGCGCCATGGCTTTTTCAAGGTTATGTAAGCAGCCGGGTCTGCCCTTTAGAGATGTTTGATCATGCTCACAAAGAGACACACACTTGTGTTTCCTACTTCCCAACCTTTTATGCCCTCTTTGTTTTACCCTTCTCTTAGATTTGGATCTTAATTGCTCCGAGACAGTAATGAGCAAGGGGTTAATCCATTACTTTACGAGACCAAAAATATGACCTCTCTCGGCCACTTGTCTGCTTCCTTTGAACTCTGTCATGCATCAGTGCATTGCATGAGAAACGCTAAGTGATGCACTGTGGCTTTAAACATGTTGTCATTTGAACGCTTCCTTGCCCGACCACAAATGTGGGGGGGGACAGGATGTTATCACACAACATACTATTTCGATTTCCCTAAAAGCATCAAGGTTGATAGTATTTTGCTGCAGCTAAATTTGGTATCTTGGTAATTATGGCAAATGTGGTTATTTTACAACATACTTTTATACACCCAACATAGTGAATTTAAACTGAACATTCTACTTTGTGCTGTTGTCCAGGACTTAAACACATAATGTCATATGACAGTCCTATAAAGCTTGAGTAAGTCACATCTTTGAGCAGGCAGTCTTACACGTAATTTATGTCTGTGTATGACTGATTTTTGACAAATACTGCAATTGCAATATGACCCCTAATTATTATGATCCGAAAAGCAAGAGTTTGTGGTCATTGAATTCCTGCAGCACTGCTGAAGTTCACTTTAGTGCTGTTTTGACACATATTTTGTCTGTATTGAAAAATGAAAAAAGTGTGTTTTTGATTTTTGGTCGTATTGTGATTTTAATTAGATAGCAATTAATGCTGCAGCCTTATTTTAGTGGTGATCCGTGGCCTTGACATAGGTTTGAGCTCTCTGATTGCTTCTCTTGTTCAAATGTTAGATTTGCCTTGTGTTCATATCAACATAGATGCTAAGTTGGATGTCATGGCACAACAGTATTTATATATTTAGTAGATAATTATGGAAGTGGGGTATTACTTGTTGCACCAATAAATGGACTATTCTTTCTTAAAAACACTGTACATGTTTATGCAAAGAACATCCTACAACCAGCTACAATTTCCTTTGACTGCCCCCTAGGACAACCGCCACCGCCACCCCCACTCCCACCCCTTACTATTTTGAACTGCCCCTAGGGAATGAGGAAGTGCTCACTTGTGGGAACCTGACTGAGATTCACTGGGCAGACTGAATGCGTTCGGCCAGTTGTCACCAACGGCCTCCATTATCACCCGGGCTCCATTGTCCCCATTGTCACCCAAAATCAGACACACACTAGAGGAGTTTAATTGGGTGTACTCTTGAGCGCTTTCATCCCCCACTGCACATGGCCGAATACTGAAATAACAAGTGATTGGTATTTGCCATGCAAAGCACTGTACCCACACACAGCCAGGGTTTTAACGATAAGCGTGCGGTAAATATTTGACGATTTGGCACAGAGTGCATTTGTTGCACAGTTGCCACTTATCTGAGTGGGCCCGCGGGAATTCTTTGTGTGAGAATGTGCATGTTGTCTTTTCAAAAGGCCCTGTTTTCACAGAGAGTTTGATGTGGGAATGGTATGTAGCAGGAGATTGGGAGAGCTGTGACAGTGTGAGTTTGAGAATGTGTACACATGTGCACATCTATATGTTTCAGGGAATTTGGTGGGAATTTCTTCCATGTGAATAAATGTTGTCTTTTTATTTTTAACTGGATATTTGTGAGAATTGTTGTTTGTTTGTTTGTGTGTGTGTGTGTCTGTTTTTGATAATAATATCCTGTGTTTTTACTGATACACCAACCTTTCAAAATAACATCTACTCACACGCATGCATGTGCAATCACACACACACACACACACACACACCCTCTGTCCTGCAGGCTAACACTACATTTGAGGAACTGGAGAGGCTAAGGACAATGGGGAAGGCCTGGGAGGAAGTGGCTCCTCAGATCTGGGCTTTTTTCCAAGATGGAATCCAAGTCAAAATGATTCGGGTAGGACAACAAAGTAAATTTAGAATTTGTTTTTTTTACTAGACAGGGCAGAGAACCAAAGATACAATTTAATACAATATCACAGCATTTAAACCACTTTAACTTTAGTTGTGGTTTAAACTTACCTTTGGAAATTATTCATAAAATATGATGCTATTCTACAAAATGCTGTCTTCCTTTTAAGGAGAAATAAAGGTTATTTGTGCACATCCTTTTGTTTCAGGACACCATCTGTAATCCATCAGTGATGGATTTTATTGACAGGAATCTAGAGGATGCGCCGTTCTCCTCCAAACACATACTCAACTTCCTGTACAACGGCCCGCCAGAGGACCGGCCAGAAGACTTGCCTGATTTTGACTGGCGAAACATCTTCAACCTCACTGACAGAGTCATCAGGATGCTTAACCAATATGGGGATGTAAGTTGGAATATTTAAAAATGTTTTGTGTATGCAGACCTGAGAATTATAGGTGTCTGGATGTGACTTACATCCAATTAGGCAATCATGTGGAAACAGCAGTACATGTCATGGCATGATTGTATGTGTTCGTCAAGCTGGTTTCTGGAAACATTCTAGTTTCATGAGTCTGGATTTCTTCTAAAGCTGCAGATGGTAGCCTCAATATTTGGCATGAATTCATGGACACAATTTGCCTAATGTGAACAGGCCAGGCAATAATAACTGTAGGCAACAGTGTACAAAATTTGACTGACAAGTCAAAGAGGGCTCTAAATTTCCAGATCATTTTTTGCTAACTCTTTAATCCTTACCCCTGTCAGAGTCTTAAAGAAAGAATGCAGCTTGTTTTTCCACATTTCAGTCCACTGAGAAAGTTGAGTTTTAGGGCAGGCCTATTCATGAAATAATCCATTTAGGCACAGGAATTGTCACTTGTTTTTCGATACCACTGTCAGCTCAGTACTCTAAAAGTGATGTGAGAGTTTACACAAGCTGTCTTTACGCTCTCTGCAATTTGTCTTCCTGCCCAAGGACGTGGATGTCTACCCAGGTGGGAGAGAGCCAAAGATACACACCCGTTGTCAAGTCTCTTTTGTTTACAGCTGAAGGAGGGGAGGCTTAAAGAAAAGAGGAAAAAAAAATCACATACCTTCTTTAGTGAATCCTTCCACATTTAAGGTGCGCCAGTGCATTTGGAACAAAGTTAAAATCACTCTTTCCCCTGCGGAGTCTAATCTGGATGAGAGGCCTATCGCCCTGGGGGGTGACATGGGGGGGCACCTGGGGGCATGGCTGGGTGGATGGTTGGTGCTCTTTGTTTTTGTCCCCGTTGAAGCTTACAGCACTTGAGTGTGACAGAGAGAGTGGGAACGATTGAGGCCGATTAGATACAGCTGCCACTCCATCCACCATCCTTTATAGAGCAGCAACAATGACCGTGGGCTCGATGGCTGGTTGGCCGCATGTTGGTGGCATGCATGCGTATCTCACAGCACAGGGGGGGCTGTGCAGTAAATGCTTGGATGAATTAAAGTGACGGCCTTTAAATACTGTATTTTGATTGCATGCCATTGTTTGCAGGGCATGTTTTTTTTGCACGTGTAGGTGCGTGTATTTGTGTAGGATAGGGTTTGGGGCGGGTATTTAGGCTCTTTGAGATCTTTGTGATAGTTGTTTTTGTGTGTTTCCTCTTCAATCAGAGCCCTCCCTATTTGCATTAGCCCCCAGTGAATGGCTATATCAGACATGCTTTTCAGAGCATAGACAGCCATTGCACAAATGTCACAGCAAATTACTGATCTATGTGAATGGTAAGACTAGACATTAAGTTGAGGAATGTCTGGCATGCTCTTACTGAAAACACAAACATTTTCAGATTTCCGGAATTTGAAATGCCACTCTGGTCTTTCCTGTAGAGGATGAATCATACTGTGATTCCCTAAGTTTTACTCTAGCACAATCAGCATATCAAGATTCCAGTTCAACCAAAGTTTAAGCATTTATCAATTTAACACTTACATAAGCAAATGTAGAAGAAAACGAAGAAGGAAACGTAAGATGGGAAACTTTCACTGCTTTTTCAAAAAGCATCATTGTGCAGCTTCACAAACCTGCCAACTTGGCTGTGGACTTGTTGTATGAGTTGATTATTCTCACCAAGGTTCAGAATCTTGGATTGGAATTCAAGATTCTTTGAAAACTGTAAGACATGTATAGCTTTCAATTGTTCATGCAGATTATCAAAAGTGATTTTCCTTCTTCTTCTTGTCCCCCACCCAGTGTGTGGTCCTGGACAAGTTTGTGCCTCTGCCTGATGAGGATACTGTCACTTATCGGGCTCTGGACATGTTGGACGACAGAAAGTTCTGGGCAGGCCTTGTCTTTGTCAATATGTACCCTTGGACTACCAGTGCCCCGCCTCATGTTAAGTTCAAAATCCGAATGGATATTGATGCAGTGGAGCGCACCAATAAGGTCAAAGACAGGTTAGCACTGAAGTCAAGTGGAAATAATAGGTTTAGTGTAATGATGATAGACTTTGATGCTAAATATGTATGTGTTGCACAGGTATTGGGACCCTGGCCCCAGAGCTGATCCCATGGACGATCTTCGCTATGTTTGGGGTGGTTTTGCTTACCTTCAGGACATAGTAGAGCATGCAATCATCAAGACTCAGACAGGAAAGGAATGGCCACTGGGTGTTTATCTCCAACAGATGCCCTACCCTTGTTATGTGGATGATCTGTGAGTGAAAAACATAATTTTTTATTACAAATTTGAAAGTTGAATTAATGATTTAGCTTCACAATGCTTAGGCATCTATTGATTGTAAGCACACACTCATCAGTCCCCCATCTTATTTCCTTCACCTCCTTCCAGCTTCATGCTGACACTGAACCGCTGTTTCCCCATCTTCATGGTACTGGCCTGGGTCTACTCTGTGTCCATGATTGTCAAGAGTATCGTTTTAGAGAAGGAGCTCCGTCTGAAGGAGACCCTGAAGGTCACAGGGGTCACCAACGGTGTCATCTGGTCGACCTGGTTTATTGACAGCTTCATCATGATGGGCACTAGCACCGCTCTCCTCACTGCCATCATCATGGTAAGGAACATGGAAAAGAAGTACAATAACAACATGGATGTAGTGTGGTATTCATTTTCTCATCAGGGGTTAATATTATAGCGCTTCCTCCTCCTCTTTTCTAATGCTTTTTCCAACTTAATAATAACAATGGTAATGGTATGGCATTAAGGAGTCAATATTACAGTAATACCATGTAATCTTCAAAGTAATATGCAGGTAGTTGTGACAATAACTATAGGCTACCATCAGTCTAATACCTTCACATAAAAAAAATGTGAATTAAAATTGATAATTACCACATTGTAATGTTTAAATTCATGCTCCCTTAAGTCCTGCACACATTTGATTTGTTACTAAGTGATTCTTGTAGAAAGAACATGGTACTACCATGATATTACTTTCCTATTGCAAAATTATAACCATAATGTTACCATATTGTAATGTTTGCTAGTTGCTATTTTTAGATTTCAGACTGTAATCCACATCCTTAATGGTTAATGCAGTCTCTGTGATTATGTTAACCATCCTAGTTATAAATGTCAGGATATCTTTATCAGATCAATTCAATAATAAATGATAGTGACTCACTGATTACATACTTGCACCTGTTAATCATTACTGAAATAGCTGTGTACAATGACATCATGGGAATAATGGCAGTGGCCTCAAAGGAATGAGGTGGTCAATAATAAACAGTTACACCTTTGGAAAGTCACCACTTCCTTCAACATAATATGATGGGGTATTTCGACCTCTAGTGGTTGAAATGTGAAAAATACCTTTGAATTCTTCTTTCCTTCCAAATAAATGTATTCAATTTTTTAGCAATAAACAAATGCCAAAAAGGTGACTCTCCAAAATAGACTGTGTAGTTGAGAGCATCAGGGTGTGTATGTCGAGTACAATACAATTACATGAAGAGCACAACAGAAAAGATGTAACTATCTCAACTTAACGCAGGGATCCTGTATCAGACATAGTATATACTCAATTTGGACTGATTTTAAGGCAGAATGAGACAATATTACCATTTCTCCTGTTTTCACTGTATATGGATGTGGCCAGGAGAGACTTGGTGACATTATACACCAAGTCAACATCATTGTCAACCCTGACTTTAGTGACTTTGGTCACTAAATATCTTACACAAATAAATCAGGATTTATGCAGCCACGGAATTAAATCCCACAGCTTCTCTGAAATGTTATGTTTTATATAAAAAAAAAATGACTGCAACAATACATTTAATACATGAACAAATACAATGCATGCTACATTTTCATACAGTGCAAATGAAATAATTTTAACATGACTGCAGGAAATATAAAATCAAAGAACTAGAACTTGCTTGAAAGTAATCGATTGTATGTAGTTTGTATCTAGTTGTACATTTTTATAGTTTAATATTTTCTTTTGTCTTTTACTTCTCTTCTACGAGTGTATATGATTTTGCAAATGTAAACTACAGTATACTTAACTCATTGATGATGAAGTTAAAATGCCGGAAATTCTATTTATTCTATTCTATTCTATTCTAAATACATGTCTCTCTGTGTCTCACTATGGTCCACAGGGAGGACGGGTGCTGAACTACAGTAATCCAATCCTCCTCTTCCTCTTTCTCCTCACCTTCACCATGGCTACCATCATGCAGTGCTTCCTCCTCAGCGTCTTCTTCAACCAGGCCAACCTGGCAGCAGCCTGCTGTGGCATTATTTACTTTGCCCTTTACCTCCCGCACATCTTCTTCTTTGCATGGCAGGATTGCATCACCAAGGACATGAAGATCCTGGTGGTGGGTGTCATAGGAATATAAAAGGCATTAAAATAAGACATGATGATGATTTAGCTCCTTTAAATCTGCCTTCTTCGTGCCTCTTCCCTCAGAGTTTGGTGTCTCAGGTGGCGTTCGGTTTTGGGACAGAGTACCTGTCGCGGTACGAAGAGCAGGGTCTTGGTCTACAGTGGGACAACATCCAGACCAGTCCTCTGGAGGGGGACGAGTTCTCCTTCCTCACTTCCATCTGCATGATGGGCCTGGACACTGTGCTGTATGCTGTGCTGGCCTGGTACCTTGACAATGTCTTCCCTGGTCAGTGCGAAGGTTTTAGGTCCACTTATTTTTAGTGTGCAATATGTAGCCATATTACTTGTCCAGATAATAGCACTGGTATTCTTTTTTTTTTATTTACCCCACAGGACAGTATGGGATTAGCCAACCATTTTACTTCCCCTTCCTGCCCTGTTACTGGTTCAACACTGTGGCTCCAGCCTCAAGTAAGACTGTCAAAAAATGAGACGTCTTATTGATGTCTAAAATACAGAGCTCAACTATATATATTTTTATTTTTCCTCAAAGGCAATGCACTTGAATTGGATAAAAAACGTTTTGATAACCTGGCAAACCAGAAGCAAGGAGAGGAGCAGAGAAAAGAGGACGAGGACGACCAAGAGCAGGAGGAAGACCAGGAGAACCCCCAAACTCTGGAGGAGACTGCTTCTTGTGAGCATCAGGATCAGAGGGAGAGACTGGGGAAGGAGAGTCAGGCTGATGAGACGAAGGAGAAAAATGGTATTTTATCTTTATTATGTTTTTTTTCTATTAAAAACATAATTGCACAGTGAAGGCATTTGCTCTCACGTTCTCAATTTCATTGTGTGGGAACTCAATGTCCTTGTGTGTGTTTGCGTTTGCTGACATACAGTATGTGAACATACACAGCTTTAGCCTCTCAGTTGCTTCTCAGTTTGCTTAGTTAATGAGTGATGGAAGCTTTTTTTCTTTGCATTCCAAACCCCTGAGATCATATCTAGCCTGCCTCTTTCATTCACATCCAGGGACTAAAATGACACCTTTGTTAGTTCTTGAAAAGAAATAGCAATATGAAGAGTTTTGTTGCATTCACTGTTTATTAATAATCTCTTTGTTTCTTTGTATATTTGACAGGCATGTTGTCTATGATGTTTTTTGTTTTGCTTTTTACACAGTCCTTGCATTTACTCTCAGGCCAGGCACATTTGTAAGACACTCTGTATTTGGTTGTCTTTGTTGTGTGCAGGCCAGCTGTTCTTTGAGGCAGAGCCAGCTGACCTGGTGAAGGGTGTTTGTATCCAGGACCTAGTCAAGGTGTTTGGCAGTAGCCCCAGACCAGCAGTGGATGGCCTCAGCATCAGTTTTTATGAGAGCCAGATTACTGCCTTTTTGGGCCACAACGGGGCTGGGAAGACCACCACCATGTATGTCACACCGATGATGTACAAGCATTAAGTCTCTACACACTAATGCTGACAATGTGGAAAACTGTACATCTTCTTATCTCTGCTTGTTTCTCATTCTGTCTCTTTTCCCCCCAGGTCTATTTTGACCGGTATGTTCCCTCCCACCTCAGGGACAGCCACCATCTATGGTAAAGACATCCGCACAGACATGAATGCCATCCGCTTGTCTCTAGGAATGTGCCCTCAACACAACATCCTTTTTCAGCAGTAAGTAACTCCTCTCACATTTAGTGTGAATATATCAATAAAAAACAACCAACACTGCATAAGCACATTACCTTTGAATGCTATATAGTTTGGTAACAGGGTTAACTGCTTCTGCCTTTGTCAGTATGACTGTGGCAGAGCACATCCTCTTCTACTCACTGCTGAAAGGCCGTCCAATCGCGGAGGCAGAGGAGGAGGTGGAAAACATGCTGCAGGATCTGGGTCTTCCTCACAAGAGAGATGAACTGACCCAGAACCTTTCAGGTTTGTCTGGATGCACATGTACGCACAAATGCAGTAATGCAAACTGGGCTCGCACACATAAACGCACAACCTCGCACTATGAGTACTGTATGGTTTGCCTGTGCAGGAGGAATGCAGAGGAAGCTGTCAGTAGCCTTGGCGTTTGTTGGTGGGGCTAAGGTGGTGATCCTGGATGAACCCACTTCAGGGGTTGACCCCTACTCCAGACGCTCCATTTGGGACCTGCTTCTGAAATATCGTGCAGGTAACACTGACTCCTGCTGGCGTGTGGAGGGTATAGAGTTCCTATGTTGTACTACCTTAGTGGGTTTGGCAACAACAACAATTTTTATTTTATTTAAATTGGCTTTAATTAAATATTTTGTTTTACATGATTTGTTTTAGCCGACCATTCAAATCAAATTCCACTCTTGTGGTGACAGACCGTTTTATTGACTTAGTAAAATTCATGAAATCATTCTCCGTTTTGTTGTTAATTACTGTTTACATAACAGAGCAATGAAATATTTTTATTATATTACTATACCTCTCTGTCTGTTTGCAGGACGTACAGTGATAATGTCCACCCACCACATGGACGAGGCTGACCTGCTGAGTGACCGGGTGGCGATCATCTCGCAGGGTCGCCTCTTCTGCTGTGGTTCCCCAATCTTCCTCAAGAACTGTTTCGGTGCTGGTTTCTACCTCACTCTTGTGCGGCGAATGAAATACAACACTCCCAATGTGAGCAATTGGAATAATGAATGTTTGTATGCATTTAAAATGCTAAATGTTAATGAATTGTGGTTATTGTTATTGTTATTATTGATATGACCTATACTACTACTACTACTACTACTAATGATGATAAATTAACTAAGTAAACATGTACCCGATAACCAGATAACATAAAATTAAGAACAAAGTAAACTTATAGATTAAATATAGATGGAAATCAGAGATCAAATATGAAATTAAAGATGAAAAATGAATGCAATTGATGCTTTTTTTTTTAATATAAAATGAAATGTATTGATTAACTCATGGAATAGCCTCAGAAGGGCAAAATATAAAAATTGGACGACTGTTTCAAAGTTATATACACATCGGCTGAACGAAACAACATAAATATAGCAGGAGCAGTAAATATTGTTGAAATTTATGAATGATTTCTCATTGAAATCAGCAGTATAGTAAATGCAATTTCCACCTGTCTTACCTTTCAGTATAAAGCAGCACATACAGGCCTGTAGTCATGTGTATCTTAGCCATTTTGTTTATTTATTTTACGGGCGCGGTAACTCGACATGTGGTGCTAAAAATACCCATAATAATGAGTGTGTCAATGCAGGAGCAAGAAAGACACCTTGAGATTGACACATGTGCTATAATGCATCCCTAATGAAGTTAGTATATCTAAGTAGCAAGATGAAATAGATGATCATAAAATACTTTTCACATCAGACTGAGCGATCACTAATGTAAAGTGTGTAAAGTGAGTCTTTGTGACATTTTCTCTTCCAGACTAACTGCGACTGCACAGAGGATTGCTCCTGTAAGTGCTCCAAATGCTCCAAGTTCAAAGTGAACATGGAGGAGAGCCAGACTCAGATGGATGGTAAGGTCACCATTAGTACCATGTTGTGTTTAATAATACGCTCACCAAACCTGTTTTTCATTCAACATCAAAATTAGGAACACAACGCCTCAATATCTCTGTGTCATGTCGATGAATACATGGGCATTCCAGTGGATTGTTGTTGGTCGACTTTCTGCACCTGCTGTTCTCACACCTAAAAACACCCTGCGCTCTGTCAGCTGCTGTGCGCCTTCTGTATTTCTGAAGACAAATGCCTCCCTTATGCGTTCAAGAATAAAAAAAGGCATTGGATGAAGGGCAAGATAATATGACAGAACCTTTAACAACACACACAACAGCTAATACAATACAGCCAAGACAGTAGAGTTTTTGTCAATGGGTCAAATTTCACAGATGAAGAAAAAAAAACGAGGTAAAAGAAAATAAATATAAAAAAAGCACAACTTTTGTTATCTTCAGGTAACATGGAGAGAATCACAACCTTGGTCCACCATCACGTGCCGCAGGCTCGTCTAATCGAGGCCATCGGACAGGAGCTGACCTACCTGCTCCCAAACCGTAATTTCCAGCCCAGAGCTTATGCCAGCCTCTTCAGGGAACTGGAGGAAACCCTGGTGGACATTGGCCTTAGCAGCTTTGGTGTCTCTGACACATCACTGGAGGAGGTGCATGGAATACATTTGTGAAAATACGTCTAGATTGTGGTGCTAGCACATTTAAAAAAAATGAGACAATAGATCAACCTGACAGTCGGCGCCCCGTGTGAGAGAGATTCATGTTGTACTTGATATATAATGCATATTTTTATATTTGCAATGCTTTTCAGCAATTTGAAAAAGAAAACAATGCGAGTGGGGTGATCTGTCATACAGTCACTGCCTCACTTTCAGCTTCACTTTCATGTAATTTTGCTCTCTTTCATACATCTTTGTTAAAAGGAGCAATCTGATTATCTTTTTTTAGATCTTCCTGAAGGTCACTGCTGATGGGAATGCAACTAACAGGAAATGTAATCAAGGTAAAAAACAACAACAAAAAACAAAAGCATAAAAGCAAATTGATGAATGGTGTTGCCATGTCTCTGTTTTTCCTGTTTTCCCCTCATGTGAGTTGTGTGCTTTGTATCCCCCACTCTCTGACTCACCCAGACAAGAGATCATTGCAGCAGATTTCTCGAGCTAGTCTCTGTGGATTGAACAGAGTGGCTGTTGACATGGAGTCACTACAAGGTGACGGTGGCTTGTAGATTTCAGCTCAGGAGACATGCTGTTGCTGAGGGAAGAACATGGATTTCCCATGTTAAAGCGCTTTATATTCTTTTCATGTGCTAAAAACTGATGTGCAAACAGTGCACAGAGCTTCAGCTTTTATAAAGTATTATTAACATATATTTTCATCAAAGGCTGCCACTGATGTTAAATTATATGCCCATATGACATTAGAGCAAAGCTGGATATACATAGTCCGTTACTTGTTGGTCCCGTTCCACAGAAAACATGAGCATGCTTTGCTTGCCTGCTTGGCTTTTCTATTGTAGCTGACACATCTGTGCAATCAATTCAGGCTCCGCAATGTAACCTTAGCTCTGTATTCCTGAGACAGATGGAGCTTTGAAAAGCAGCGGTCAAGGCCCGTGTGATGTTCCAGACGGTGGCGCAGGCAGAGGTTCCTACCAGGTCAGAGGTCTGTGTCTGATCATCAAACAGTTCTTTGCTCTGCTGATCAAGAGGCTGCATCACGCCACCCGATCCTATAAAGACTTCTTTGCCCAGGTGCATAATCCTCACATCGTACACACCGATGAACATTTGTAGCATTTATTTGAGAACAAATTTGAATTATTGGTGTTTTTAATTAAATATCAAAGTAACTTAAACAACAAACAACTTGAATGTTTTATCCCACATAGGTCACCATTAGACAGATTTTACCCTGGTTTAATCACACTTATATCTCTGTTTCTGGTAGATTGTGCTGCCAGCCAGTTTTATTTTCCTGGCACTGACATTTACACTGATTGTTCCACCTTTCGGAGAATATCCAAGTTTAACACTCAGTCCCTGGATGTATGGACGGCAGTACACCTTCTTTAGGTGAGCATAAAGTATACTAGATCACCTTATAATTGTCTAAGTATAAATTGGTAAGACTTATCAGACTTGTTTTCATCTTCATCATTTTGTCCACTTCAGTAATGAGCGTCCCATGGATGCTCAGATGAGATATTTTGCTGAGGTGTTGCTGGACAAGCCTGGGTTTGGGACTCGCTGCATGGTGGATGAACCACTGGAGTGAGTTACTTCCACAGTTATAAGTCTATTTTTTTGTGCACAGTACATTGCGCTGTTTAATTGATTACCTCTGTCACATTTTCTGGCTGACAGAGATTTCCCATGTAACAACATCACCACAGACTGGGAGATGCGCCTGGTTAACCCTGCTCTGATAGACATGCTGGCTGGTCCAGAGTGGAACTCGCTCAGGCCATCACCAGAGTGTCAGTGCAGCACACCCAAGAAACTCACCATGCTGCCAGTGTGCCCTGAGGGCGCTGGAGGTCTGCCACCTCCACAGGTAGGTGATAGGGTCAATGACACTGAAGATGAGGAGCAGATACAAGTAGGAGTCATGAATATGTTTTTGTTATTTCGTCAATCAGAGGATCCAGTCAACGGGAGATGTTCTCATGGACCTAACAGGCAGGAACATCTCTGACTACCTGGTGAAGACTTACCCCAGTCTCATCAGAACGAGGTATGGATACAAAATGTATATGTATGGACTTTTACAAAAAAACATATTCTCAATGCAGTGTTGTGTTGTTGTTTTTTTGCAAAACTGTACTTTCAAAAAAGACAGTTTGTATTTAATAATAACCTCTCTGTATGGTCTTTTTTCAGCTTGAAAAGCAAGTATTGGGTGAATGAGCAAAGGTAATGTCAAAACTGTCCCCCTCTGTGTCCTCAGTTCATGTCCTTATTTACACGGATGGCTGTATTTGTATAGTGGTGCAGTTCTCCCTCCAGTGGTGTTCATGGTTTACTACAACAGCTGGAGATAAAGTTGAAATTACAAACACTAATTTCCCATGTGGTGTCCAGGTATGGAGGCATATCAGTGGGAGGGGAGCTCCCAGTTTTAGCGCTGCAGCCAAAAACCATCCAGGATGTGGCAGCTCAGCTGGGGCGACTGCTCAATGTTACTGGGGTACGACTGCAAAACTCTCTATATATGATTATATCTTATATTATCTTTATGTGCACTGTTGTCTCAACGTTTGTGTTTTCTGTTCATCACCTTGCTCCTCTGTGATTTCCTTCTTCTTTCTAAAGGGCAAACACTCTAAACAAACGCTGAAGGACATTGGGACCTTCCTCAGATACATGGAGACTCAAAACAATGTCAAGGTCAGTCCACCAAGGCTTCATCATCTGAATGATACTTACATCTCTGTGACCAACTTTGAGATTGTACTCAAACCACGTATATACATTTTTAATATATCACCAAAATCTTTGTCTCTTCCCAGGTGTGGTATAACAACAAGGGCTGGCATGCCATGGTATCGTTCATGAACGTGGCTAACAACGCAATCCTCCGTGCCAACTTGGCCAAAGGAGCGAACCTGGACGAATATGGAATCACTGCCATCAACCACCCGCTGAACCTCACCAGAGAACAGCTCTCTGAGATCACAGTGTGAGTGACCAGCAGCCATGTAGTCCTCATCACATTACAATTCAAGACGGGAAACCTCTCCTTTTGAATAAAAGGCTTCATATGTGAGAGTATGGTGTGCAGTTGTTTGGTGATCCGGTCGATTTTACTGACACTGACGGTCGGGAACTAATTTCTCCACCCTTTTCCCCGCAGCCTGACCACCTCAGTGGATGCCGTGGTGGCCATCTGTGTCATATTCGCAATGTCATTTGTCCCGGCCAGCTTCATCCTCTATCTCATCCAGGAGAGGGTCACCCAGGCCAAACATCTGCAGTTTGTCAGTGGAGTCAGTCCACTTGTTTACTGGTTGGCCAACTTCCTCTGGGACATGGTACGGTGACTCTATTTCCCACTGAAATCAGAACCGGTTGGCTTCTGTCAGCTGTAATAATAAGTAATGCACATTAAAACCGTGCGTGTGTGGTCTCCATCCAGGCGAATTATTCCATCAGTGCAGCAATGGTGGTGGAAATATTCATCTTTTTTGATAAAAAGTGCTTCACCTCACCAACCAACCTGGAACCGCTTGTTGCCCTGCTTTTGCTTTATGGGTAAGGAAATAGCTAACACATAGAGAATAAAAAAACAGTCATGAATTTAGACTGATTTAGTCTTCATTATTTTCCCATTTTTATCCAAACACAATAAAACACTCTATCCAAAGAAAATTTAGAGCCTGTAGCTGGAGTTGATTCTCTATTAAGTGCCTTACTTTTAACAAGAGGGCATTACAGAACTATTTCCATGTTTTTCTTTCTGTTTCCACCGTTGATCAAACGTTATTGATTTTGACTTTTTTCTAACACAGGACAAATAGGTAGATTTTCTCATGGGAGTTTATTCCCTTGTTCACACTCATTGGACACAGCCAAATACTTGTGGAGGTCAGCAATCCTATAAAAGTATATAATTTACTCATTGAATCTGATTCACTGTTAATCTCTTTTCATTGGCCTTTGACACTCATTGTTAGTTTGACACTAGTTATTGTATGGCTGTTACTTTCTTCCGTGTTTTATGTCTTTTCATTTATTTTAGTTGTTTATTTTGTAGATGTATTTTATTGCCTCGGCCCAGTGTGGTTCTTTTAAATTGCTTTACAAATAAAGTTGGATTGGATTGGATTAGATTTGTTTATCCTTGTCACTTAAAGAAAATCCCAAATGCTGCTGTTGTGTAATCTCTCTTATATTTGCTTTTTCACCACAAATATACAATTCATCTTTTGTATCTTGTAGAAAGTTAAGTACAAAATATTATTTGAGGTTATCAACCTCTAATTACATGTCTAAGGCCTCCAGTTAAAGGCAGACAATAATTTATTCAATATATTAATACCGCATACTATAAATAGTGTCTTAGTATGTGCCCTTTTTACTTTAGGTGGATTAGCAGACATAAACTGTTTTGCTAAGACTCACTGAATAATATTCATATTCATATTTTGTGTCTTGTATTATAGTGTGACATTTGGTTAACAAATGTTTGTCTTTATTATTATTATTATTCTAACTCTCAGGTGGTCTGTGACGCCGATGATGTACCCCATGTCCTACATATTCAACGTCCCCAGCACAGCTTACGTCTCTCTGTCATGTATCAACCTCTTCATTGGGATCAACAGCGGCGCTGTCACCTTCATCCTGGACCTTTTTGAGGGAACCACAGTAAGACCGTGGCTTCTCCTGTCTCTTAAGTTCTGCATCCATCTTTCAAACCGTCCTCATTCACGAACGTGTGATTGTTTCCGAAGGCTTTGTACAAATTGAATCAGCTGCTAAAGACCTTGCTGCTCATCTTCCCCCATTACTGTCTGGGACGGGGTCTCATAGACATGGCCATGAACCAGGCTGTTACGGATGTCTACGCTCGCTTTGGTAACTGCAAAAAAACACTGAAAACAGAAATCAGATGCATGTGCCACCACAACACCAAGTCAACTTCAGAGTCGTAGGATACTATACAAATGCTGTGTCATATTCTGAGATCTTGAAATGGCAAAATAAGCAATATTCAGGATCAGCTAAATGTCCATTCTGAAGTTAGGAAACAAACAGGAAATCATTTGCTTGTCACTTGATAACTTTCACACAATGAGGAAACATAGCAAACACTCTTAAAAAATTCAATCTGATAACTGACTGGCTTGTTATGTTTGTTTCCTCAGGAGAGGACTACAGTCCAGATCCCTATGATTGGGACTTTATCGGGAAGAACCTGTTCTGCATGGCAGTTGAGGGATTTGTCTACTTTATCCTAAATATTCTTTTCCAGTATCGCTTCTTCCTCGATCACTGGTGAGTTTAAAGTTTAAATTGGGATCCCCTGACTTTACCTGACAGACTTAAAATCCAAGGGAAGCTGCTTTGTCCAGCCTAAAATGCTGCATAAGTTGATTTGCTTAATGGTTTTCCATTAGCAGGATCTCAGATGCCCCAAAGCCTCGAGTTCTGGATGAAGATGTAGATGTGGCTGATGAACGGGAGCACGTCTGCCAAAGTGGAGATACAAATAATATTTTACGCATAAGAGACCTGTCCAAGGTGAAGCTTTTTTTTTCCTCTTAATATAATTGACCATTTAACAAAAATAACTATATTCAAACATATTTAACTGCTGTTTTTTTATACTCCTTATGTTGCTTTGTCAGACATATACAGGGACAATCATTCCTGCTGTGGACCAAATCTGTCTCGGAGTATCACCTGGAGAGGTTTGTTAACTTAAACTGGTAGAATTTAGCAGCACGGAGAGAATCCTCTGATCATATTATAGTCCTTTACTTTATTTTATTGTGATCCTTGGCAGTGCTTTGGTCTCCTGGGAGTAAACGGTGCAGGCAAGACCACCACATTTAAGATGCTGACGGGGGACATTGATGTCACCTCAGGAGACGCCTCTGTTGCTGGACACAGGTTAGTAATAAAATGCTATTAGTAGAAAAAGGTAACACTGTGAACTTCAATGTCAATACAAGGGCTCATTAGTCAGTTTACTTGTCAAATCCATTTCCCCAACAACTTTGCATGTTTCTATCACAATTTGCAGTACCTGCATTATACATGAAAGATCCATCCTCATTTTCTGCCTTTCAATAAATGACCTGTAATATCAGCGTCCACAGATTCTTTTTTTAATCGTTTCAAGAACTATTTCTGGTGTGGAGTCCATCTTGCAAAATGTGAACACCATAATTAGTGTTATTCTCTAAATAAAACTCTTATTTAAGAAAATAAACCATTTCTATTAAAACTGGTATTTAGATGTGGTGATATGATTTATCAATTTTTAAGTTATCATGTCACAAAGAACTTGTTCTCATATTTTGCTTGTTTCCTCTGTTTTACTGGCAGCATTCTGACCAACATCCTGGACGTTCATCAGAACATGGGATACTGCCCTCAGTTTGACGCCATAGACGAACTTCTGACGGGCAGAGAACATTTACATCTTTACGCCCGCCTGCGTGGAGTCCCAGAATCAGAGATCAGCAGAGTGAGTCTTAATTGGTAACCCCCATGTTTACTAGGCATACACTTAACTTTACTGAACTTTGACTGAATTTGACCACATTTCTTTTATCCCCGTCATTCTCAGGTTGCAGATTGGGCCATCCAGAAGCTGGGTCTCTCAGAGTGTGCGCAGCAAAGTGCTGGGACCTACAGTGGAGGTAACAGGAGGAAACTCTCCACAGCCATTGCCATGATTGGCTGCCCTGCTCTGGTGCTGCTGGTGAGACCAACACAAGTTGTCAGAGGTTGAAAACAGGGATCACAGTCACTAAACTGTGTGTTCTGTCAATGTATGAATGCATTTTTCTTACAACACGTCAGGATGAGCCCACTACAGGCATGGACCCTCTATCCAGACGCTTCCTCTGGAACTCCATTATGAGTGTTATTCAAGACAGACGCGCTGTGGTTCTCACGTCTCACAGGTGACAGTTAGTCCTTCAAGTTCTGAACATAAAAACAATATCCCCGCTTAACTCGTTACACGGTTTCACAGTTTTAGGTAAACGTTTTTAATATCCTGAACTTGGTTTTTCCTCAGCTCTTTATTTATTAATAATCTCACAACTTAATCTGACTGTCGTCAACTCTATATTAGTGGAAAGTAGTTTAAAGTAGTCCACAGTCCTAATAATTGCCACAGGGAACATTTGAATGCAAATCTATGGATATTTGAGTTACTTGCTAAGCACTGATGTACTGCCTTCTTAATACTGTACTTAATACTGCGGATTAAATTCTTGATTTCATTTTCGCAGCATGGAGGAGTGTGAGGCACTGTGTACTCGATCAGCCATTATGGTTAACGGATCCTTCAAGTGTTTGGGAACCATTCAGCATCTCAAATACAAGTTAGATATTTTCACTTCACCCCAAGTTGCTGATCATACAAAATCAAACTCAGCATTCATGTGAAACATCTGATATTTGCCTTTGCTTGATCTTGCATCAACCATCATGTAGATTTGGTGATGGCTATGTGGTGACCATGAAGATCAGGGCAGCGGAGCCCGGTGCGGTCCCGGACCTGAACCCTGCTGAAGCGTTCATGGAGAGCACATTCCCTGGCTGCATCCAGGTGGAGAAACACTACAACACTCTGCAGTACAAGATCTGCTCCTCCTCCCTGGCTCGGATCTTTCAGATGGTCCTGGCAAACAAGGACAAGCTAAACATAGAGGACTACACAGTGTCGCAGACCACTCTTGACCAGGTACACAAAATCATAATGTGATAATGTGAACATTAACGCGTAGGTGTTTCATTTCTTTTATTTCTTAACTTTTGTAAATGTGTGAAAAAATCTTGTGTGAACTTTTATATAATATATCCTTCATACATTTTGATATTTTGTTGTCTCTTTAGGTGTTTGTAAATTTTGCCAAGCAACAGTCAAGAGAAGATGACACCATTGTGTTGCATCCAAAAGCTGCTGGAACGCAGCGATATATTGACTCCACACCCATCGAGTCTTCGCAGAAGTAAACAGTTCAGCAAGAGGAGAGTGGTTGGTTTTTTGGTGTCATTACAAACTACTGGCTCTGGCCTCATTGAGACAAACAAGTGGTGCGTATAATCAGGTTGGGAAAACTAAAGGACATGAAGGATGACCTTGACATGAAAAGAAGACTGCACTTATCATTGTAGGCCTTGAAATGCAGTCTTAGAAGGAGGCATGCCATTAGATAGGTCATGTGTCTGATCTAAGTTATGATTTATCGTGTGAGACACACACTGACCTTTGCTCTGCCAGCACACGGGGGTTAGAGGGCTTTGAAACAGGACAGTGTGGAGCATCTATGTGCCTGCCGTATGTTCCACTTTCTGCTCACCTTGTAGGCCTTTCAAAGTAAATGAAAACAGAGCTTTTAGCTTTATGTCTTGGACCATAAATTTGAGCAATGACATGTCTAAATTTCTTTTGATATCTGGCTGTAATGAAGCTTGACTTGACTTGTAAAACAAAAAGAAAAAGAAGCATAGACCCTGCGTAATTTGCTCCAAATGCCAAGCAAAATTATATGTTTTTTTGCCTTCTTTAGACATGTGAAATAAGCAGTCAGAGAAGCGTAGCATCTTTAGCACTTTATTATGCAGCTTTGACTGAAAGATTTTTGGCCATCTGCTACTGTTGTATAGATAATAACTTCCCAAAGAAAGCTATGGTATTCATTACAACATCATTTGACATTTTTATTCCACTAATGTGTTGTTCATGCTTTGTGCTCTATCATCTCACCAGTAACTGGTGTTAGTCGGAAAAGACACTGTCATAAAAGTAACATTTCAAAAGGAGCATCCTGTGAAATAAAGTTGAACTTTTCCTTAAGATGCAAGGCTTTATTCAGACGTAGTGTATGACCTCAGATGCCTTACATTCACTTGGAAAACGCTTATAATGAAACCTGAGATTTGAAAGACAGTCCTGGAAAACCACAGCATTATTGCTGTATACCTGATAAAGTTATTTATATAGTTATAGTTATAATGAAAGTATATATCTTAATTATTTTACTTAACATGAACACTTAGTTTTTAACATAAGTCACCCACACAACCATTATTAAGTGTAACCATTGTTGACACAGCATAGAAAACATGACAGCAACAATTAGAATTTACCTAGAATAATCACTTATCTTAAATTCTATTAAAATCCTATACCTATACGTTTCCCATTCAAAATTGTTAAATTGTAAAATATTAAATGATTCAGTATATTGCTATGATATTATTGCTTTCAATCCCACTCCTCTTCATTCATGGATAAAAATTGCATAGTGCTGGACATAGTGGCAGCTTCATTGTTTCAGAGAATCAGGGGAATAATGGCCATTCGGAATCTTGGATAATCCTTGAACTCCCTGCTGTAGGCTTTGTGCTTCCCTTTGGCCCAGATGGTCATCTGAATAAACCCCAATAATGTATAAAAAGCAACTGGAAGAAAAAAAACAGAGAGAATAACATTTATTCTGAGAAGTTTAAACTGCTAATAGACTTAAAACTGAATTTCTTAGCAAACTGTGGGCCCTACAATCCACTGTCTGTACACATGAGCTAAACTGATGCTGGTGTTGAGGTAAAATAGTGTCTACATACCTGGCAGACACTGCGTCATGATGGAGAAGCTCACCCATGCTCCAACCTGCAGTATGTTTGGAATATTTAGGCACACAAAGAGCTAAATACGCAAGCACATGTGACACTCATCGCCAAGATAAATCACTATAAAAGCTTTACCTCATATGTATAATTTGGACACGATACAAAGAAGAAAAGCCATGTGAAGGGGTTCTTTGTTGGGATTGGGTATCTTCTGCTCCTGGCTCCTGAGAAACAGATAACATTAACATCTTATGGTGGATCAATAGCAATAACACTCTTTTATACTCATTACAGCAACAACAACTCACCATCTCCTTTTAGACGAATCAGAGTCAAGTGGATGGAGAAGTTTCCAAGTTGACACATCTGGAGCAGAAACGTGATTTTTTACAGTCGCCATGTTAAACAATGCAACGTATGAATTCATGATGTCAGAATACGCACCGCAAATATTACAAGTGCAACGTTGACCTGTAGGTCTCCATATGCTGTGAAGACAGACAGCCTGGGATTAACACTCAACATTATGTGTGTGTCTGTGTGTGAACATGCATTAGTGGACTTACTTGGGGGTGTATAAAGTGGGTGGTTGATGTAGTAAGCCAACCAAGCAGAGAAACCCCAGTAATAGGCACAATTCTGAGAAAAAGAAATAAACATTACTTATGTCTGAATACATAGCGACGTGAATATGAGCTTGGGCTAAACTCACAACATCACAGCAGCTTCAATGTTAGGAGGGGAAAACAAGGCCACACATTATAAAAGACCTGAGCACAGAAGAGTAGTCATGTCCTCACCCTGACTATTATCCTGAGAGGCATGGTCCCGTGAGAGAAACGATGAACAAAGATAGTCTCTATCAATCTCTTCATGTAGTGGACGGTATGACAGACACAGGCTCGGCTGATACACACAGGAGAGGAGGGAGAAGATAGATTGTATAGTGTAGTGTTACAGTGTACAGCTTTACTATACTTTGATCACAACAAGATATTTTCCTACACAATAAACACACCCGCCACCAGTAAACAAAGTTATCCCCCACTGGATGTTTTCGCCACTGTGCTCCTAATAGCATTCAGGGAGCTTGTTAGCCGGCTGGCTGGATATCATATACTTGTTTACAGCATGGGTCTCATGGCCTATGTATGCAGATTTCTTTTCTCCACTTACGTGACAACAGAATGAGGACTGGAGGTAAAGACATATCTGTGGGAATACATGTACGGCACTCGGAAATAGAAGAGGAGGTAGGTGAGAAGGGGCCCAATGTACTCTGCCAAAAACACCTGAAAACAAAAAGCAAAATGTGTGGTAAGTAAAGAATGTGTAGAATAGTAGAAGAGTTCTGAGGCATCCTGAATAAACCTTTATTTTGTATTCTTACTGACACTGATTATGGTAAAGTGAACGTCTGTGCTCCTCTCACCATAGTCCATCCTAACTGTGGTCCAAGATCACGGAAGTACATGATGGCACAAGTCCCCACTGGTAAATTCTGTAATATTTCATCATCTCGTAGTAACTTTCCCTCTGAAAGAGAGAAAAAAACATGTTATTGACACATTCAGTTTCATCTGACATGCTGCTATGAAATTCAGATTGCTAGGCTTCCTTTTGGATTGAGATTTGGATTGCAGCCTCTTATGGGTTGCAATATGTAAATTTGCTAGTGGAGTGCAAACTGTGAATAAACAGATGTTTTATAATGTGTTTGATGAAGTCCTGATCAGTCTTTCTGCACACGTTCTCTGTACGTGGAGGCTCATGGGAGCACAGCCACAGATAATAGGTTGTACTAATTGGATGACATTTTTAGTACATCCTTTGGGGACACTGGCCCAGATAGCTTTTTACCCAAATCTCTACTCTGTGCTTTTCAGTAACAAGATACACCTCATTCCAAACAAAGGCCCTGCTACATCATACCTGATGATGTATTTTTTTAAGATGTGCTGCACTTGCCTTTCCTCTTTTATTTTTGACCAAAATGAATGGAAATGGAATGCACATTAATTAGTCTCTTTTATGATGAAAACAAAGGAACAATAGACAATGTTTTTCCACAGTGATGTCGCTCTGTAAAGAGGTGTTCTGCTCTTAATGGAATTTGTTCGCCTCAATAGTGAAGGTCAGACCAAAAACTGTGAAATGTCACAATTTCCTTTAATTTCAAAATATCATATTAAATTCATCCCTTTGTGTGGGGAAATCTGCAGATAGGTCTGTTTTAACCTTGACATCTGTCTTTTCTGAACATCCATGTAGGCAAATTATGTAATAGTCCAATTAGCTTCAGAGTCAAATAATACCAGCAGCCTGGAGAATTACTGACAGCAAACTTGCTGTCGAAGGGACTCTTCATGCCCAACCATCCCTGTCCCATTTTTATTTTATTTTTACATTAAACAGCTTCATGCGTAACTTTAATTTAGCTTCCTCCTCTAATAATGATCCCAACTATGTTGTATCACAACAAACTCTTCTTGTGTCTGTATCGTCAGACCAAACCTCATCCTCCATCTCATCCTGTAACCATAGGTTACCACTTGGCTGCAACAGAGAACACCAACACATTCCCTAAAAGTGAGCCCAGTGGTACAAAGTATGATGTACTGACCATAGATTATATTTAAAAGGGATGCAGTCTTCCAGTTTGCTCAGCGAGGCCAACCAGGAAATAAGAATCTATCTAATAGCCACCAGAGGGCGACTGTGCCTGTTGCAGACTGGATTCTCATTGGTGACGTCATGACCAGTTGCCACTTGTTATGTGTCCAGCTTCTGTGTTGTTTATGAAACACTTAAAATGACATTACTTACTAGGATTGAGCTTCAGTGCCTGCCTTGCTGGATACCAGTGAGGATCTGCATACATACATACAGAGAGACAGAGACACACACACACACACACACACAGACAGTTTGGCCTCAGGCCCAGCGATAATTGATCACAATGGAAATAAGCTGTGTTGCACTGACGGAAGCTAATGACCTCAGGCCTGCCAAACATTTGATAACATCTCTGACCAGTGCATCCACTGCTGACAGAACCCATGGAGACTTCAGACTAGACATGGAAATATGTCTATTTGAAATGCTGTGATGTAATAGCAGCAGATTCACCAAGTATTAACATTTATGTCTAGGAGACATCTAAAGCTTTAGTTCACAGTAAATAGCTGTTTTATCATGATTCAATATTATACATCCAGCATGTTTTACATTCAAATATTTCATCTGTGTTTCAGGGATTAAGGAACAACATAGTGTTAAGACCAGAAAATGAAATAAAACTGCAAAAATGGATGCAAAAATGATGGCTGACCAAACACTCACATGATTTGTGAAAAAGGCTTTTGATGTCTCCTATTGTTGAGTAAGGTTCCACCTGAAGAGAAGTAGAAAAATGTGATGAGGCATTTGAAATGAAGCTATTGATGCTTCTTCTCTGAATAAGGTAATCGCAGCTCAGTGGAGGAAAATCAAAACTTTGGCTTAAGCGTGAAACTTATTTGGTTCTCGGTGTTGTTAGTATACATCAATTCATTGTTCTGTATCCTCCACATGAGAATTGCGGGGAGCTGGAGCCTATCCCAGCTGACATAGGGTGAAAGGCAGGCTGGACAGGTCACCAGTCCATATTGGGGTCAACATACAGAGACAGACAATCATTCACTCTCACATTTACACCTATGGTCAATTTAGAGTGTCCAATTAACCTCTGCATGTTTTTGGACTGTGGGGGGAAACTGGAAAACACACATATACACACAACAGGAAAACATGCAAACTCCACTTAAAAAGGCCATGAGTTGGACCATGATCTTCTTGTGAACCTGGATCTTCTTGCTGTGAGGCAACAGTGCTAGCCACTAACCTCCCGTGTGACCCTGTTGTCAACATACCTTATCTAAAAAACAAAGCAGCTCTCTTGTGTTTGCATCCAGGACCTCCACCTGAGGAAAACACAACATGCACCCACACAAAAATTGAAGAGAATAAGAGACACTTGCATCCATCTAGCCATTACAAAAACTAGATATATCTTTACTTGTTGTTAAGACATTTTCTTAGAATCTGTCCAGTTTCCCTTAGTACGATAATCTCGATCTCAATCTGGGTATTGAGGCTGGTCGGAAAAAACAAGTGGTGGTGTCGCCCCGCAGCTGTCGAGCACACCTCTTTTTCATCTTAATTAGACCGTGTCAGTAGTGATGTACAGCATATGCATAGAGGATGGTGGGTGGCGGCCCACAATTTGCCCTGAAAGCCCTCCATAGTGTGCTGCTCAGCAGAGCTGTCCCAGCTAAATTGGCTCCTGTACTGGACAGTGTAATAACCTGCTAATGGATACCTAAAGATTTGCTGAGTGCACAGCTGAGAGAGAAAGGGAGAGAGAGAGAAAGTGAACGAACATGATGGAGAAAGAGGGAGGAAGAGATATACACATATGTTGGCACTGCAGAAAGTTCCCCTTTGTTAAATTGTGTTTTCTATGTTTTTGACATCACTTCCGTCTCGTCTGTTTGTCTTTCTTATAAAGTCATTTACACTTCTTTGCATTCCTATTTCTAAACAAATTCCCTCTTAGAATAAAGCTTCAGCAACATCCCAGTCCTAGATAATAAATATGAGCACTCAACTCCACTATTTGCACACACTTCAGTAGAGGTCATCTGAGAAGATGGATTTGTTTTGCTTTCCATCTGCCAACCTCCCAGCTACATTCTCAGGGCACATGTTATGTTTGAGAAGAGCATCAAGGGTGTCGTTATGGCTGTGTGTCGAAAAGTGCTGTGCACTCAATTGTGCTGTGCCCTTGTAAATCTAATTATCAGATGCCCCTCTTATCTCATGGGGCCTCTGTATGACCTGTGCAGTCAGCGCAGGTCAAACGTAACATGTACAGTACGTGCTTGTGAGGTATTGGTGTATTTGTGAGGGGAAGATTGTTGTTGTTCTTTATATGCACGGTGTACTTAAAAATGATTTAGGCATAGCCATAACAGCTCCTCTAAATGTGAAAGCTGAAGAGTGTAATGGCTGCTCTTGAACCACAGGCTCATTATTCAATCGCCGAGCATGCCGTGGAAGGTGATTATCTGCATACGGATGCCCGGAGTTCCCTCTTTGCTTTCACACCCACTCAAATTAGACAGAGCTTCTCTTTCAATCAAGGGAAGTAACCTGATATGGACCGAGCTCTCTCTCGGTGCACGCTGCCAGTTGACAGTTGGCCCTAAATATTCCACAAATAACTGTAAACTAAAATCAAAGTGTCACGAGTGGGGAATCTGGTCAGCAACCCCAGTGAACAAGAGTGTTGTATCTGTCAGGATTATGATATCTGTCTATTTATTTATGTATTGCACATTCAACATAAATTAACATTTTACAATTTTTATTTATATTTAGATATTTATTGAATGAGCTCTTTAGGATTGAGGTTTAACCATGAGTTATTTTTTACTTGTTTATTTATTAGTGATTTTGTTTATTTGTAAATACATTCAGAGAATGTGTCATGTGCATGTATTTTCTCTACTTTGGACAGACTGGACAACCTGCACTTTATTGACAACTGATGCAAACTATTAACAGTCAGTGTCATCAACACCAAAACCAAACCTGACTTTGTATAAAATGTAGTAATAATATGGAAAGAAAAAGTTAATAAGAACACTTTAATTTCACTGTGGTGTATGTTTGATTTGTTTCCATTGGAGAGACACTGTAAGTATATTTCTATTTTTGAAGCATGTGGGCCCTGGCAGCTGCAGCTGCAGCTGCACAACACTGTGAAGAGCGTCTGAGATGCTCCCTGTCATGCCTGTGAGGAGATTTCATATCTGGAGGAGGACATTTATTTGGGCTCTTCAACAGCAAACTGACCTCTTACAAAGTCAACTGAGGAAAGTGAAAAGCGCTGCTGAGGCTGAAAAGCCAGCGAGGGGATGAGACAGGAAGAGGAAGAGCTCATGAGGTCTCATGAAGCAACTATAGGGTCCACACTGAGTGTCTGACTATACTCACTCAAACCACAGATGAGATAAAAGAGCAGAGAAGCAAAGTCCAGGTGTGAAACACTTAAGGTGAGCCTATGCCAGGAGCTGTCACAGAGCAATGACACCTGGGGAAAAATAGCAGCTGGTGGAGAGAGAGAGAGAGAGAGAGAGCGAGCTGCTTAGAAACTAATACAGAGGAGGCGGAGGAGGAGGAGGAATAGATGAAGAGGGGGAGATGATCTGAGGAGGAGATCTGATAATAAAAAAACCCCCAAACCCTTATCTTTCCAAAAACTTGTGGCAAATACAAAGAAATAAATGTGTGGTGTTCACAATCTCCAGGATACAGACACCTTGATTCATTACGTTCACTTGAAAGCGATTTGTTGTTTTATCTCATTAAAACAAGCCATTACACACGCCACTGAACACCAGGTAACTGGGATTCACGTTTACTGGATCTCACTGCAACACTACCTAGTAAGCACTGTGGCAGTAGGTAATGTGTGCAGTGTGAGATGTGGGACTGTGTACGAAGACATCTTGAAGTGGATCACAACAATAAGAAAAAAAATAAAAAGCTACTTGCTTGAATGGAGGGGATGACTGCAATAGCACACAGTGGCAGAGCAGACCTAAATATATTATAGTACAGACTCAATGACCGTAGTGTGACAGAATAACTCAAAATGCTTGTGAACACCACCATATTTTGTTTTTGACATTAAAACTGTGCCAGACAACTTTCCTCTCAGGTGAACTGCTGGTCAAACAGTGGTGTGTTGTCTTGGCCAGGTCTCCCTTTTAATACAATATAATAACAGGCACCTGTTAAATTACAGGTCTGGTGGTTGTGAGGTTAGAGTTAATCCCAACTCCATGAAATTAAAGAGAGTCTGATTTTTAATTTGATGCTCCTCAGGTCCAGAAGAATTAGAAGAAACATCATGACAAGGTCTCCAGCTTGGTTTACCGTTGTTAAACTATAATTAAAACTCATCGAAACAGCTCCAGAAACTTTTTTTCTGTTTGAGCATTATCAAGTCTACAAACTTAAAAAAGCTTAAGTCAAAACTTTGAAGGTTCATGTCAGCCTAGTGTTAGAGCGACTATTCTCTGTGGTGAGTTACACAAACAAAATCCTTCATTGCTGTACTCTAATGATGACAAAACACATTTTAAATGTGTCCTAAGCTCAAGTCAAACCTTAGGGAATAGTGTCAAAATCAAACCATTTATCCAGGACCCTAATGGCAGCAACGACAGCAGACTTACCTCGAAGAAGGTCGTCCTGCTCATGGCTGTGTGTGGTTTATTGTGATGTCCTCTCTGTGCACGATGATAAAAATGACCCTCAAAGCAAACACACACACAGACACACACATGCTCATACACAGTACATAGTTCCTTTCCTTTCCAGGACAATCCCTGGACTGACCCCTTAATCTTCCCTGCCTCTCTCTCTCTCTCTCTCTCTCTCTTTCTCTCTCCCTCTCACTCTCACTCGCTCTCTCTCTTCATCTAGGATAGTGCTGGGACACAGAATCACTAGAGACAAACCCTGCACATACTCACTATCCTGCTTTACTTTCCTGCTTCCTCCTCTATTTATGTCTCTTTTCTTTCTCACTTTTACTGAGGTATATTTGGAGAACAGCCCTCGGTCGAGTCCAACTACCTGAGCTGAAGAACAAAAAAGAGCACGGGAGAATGGGTTGGACATAATAATATATACACGCCGACACAAAACTTTAAAAATGACACAAAACTTTAAGACCGGCTGTGCAGGAGCTCACAAACACGAACAAAAGAAATGTGGAGGAACAGGAACCAGCACGTGAGTTTCATAACAATGTTCACCTCTAAAAAAAATACAGATACACATTAATCATGCAGCAGACGTTTATGGGATGCATGTCACCAAAGGTTTATGACTCGTTCCACTTTGTCTTTCGCTGCACTGCTTTGCTGTGTCAGCAGAAGATGAACCCAGCAGGGGTGGACAAAGCACCAAAATATCCCCACACGTATGAAGGATAATCCTTTATATGCACACGATTTCAGGAGGAACAATTCAGTTTTCGTCCTGGTCGTGGAACACTGGACCAGCTCTCGCAAGGATGTTTGCCCAACAAGTCCAAATGTGTTTTATGGATCTGGAGAAAACTTATGTCTGTGTCCCGCAAGGCATCTTTTGGGGGGGGGGGGGGGGGGGGGTGTGTGCTCCTGAAGTGTAGAGTGGTTGGCTTCCTACTACAGGCTGTCCAATCTCTGTACTGTCGGTGTGAGAGACTGGCTCACATTGCTGGCAGTAAGTCAAATTCATTTCCAGGGTTGGCCTCCACCAAGGTTGCCCTTTGACACCGGTGGAGGGCGTCGAGTTTGGTGCCCTCAAGATTCCGTCTCTGCTTTTTACAGATGACTTGGTGCAGCTGGCATCATCGAACAGCGACCTCCATCTCGCTCTGGGGAGGTTTGCAGCTGAGTGTGAAGTGGTTGGTAAAAGAATCAGCACCTCCAAGTCTGAGGCCATGGTCAACAGCCAGGGAAAGGGTGGCGTGCCCACTCCAGGTCAGGGAGTGCAAAACATTGATCTATAATCAATTTATCAATGAATGCCCTAATATATGACATGTATTTAAGGAAAATCAATGAGGAAATTGTGCTTGGCATCAGCTCTACCCATAGATTTTGAGAGTTTCTACAGTTTATGGTGTCTTACAGTCTATAATGCAGTATAACATCACCTCATATTCTTTCCAGTGATATCCTCTGTATTGATTTTATTTTATGCTCATGAACTGCCTTGTTTTTTAGTGGGTTTTACTGCATAATGAACACTACAGCAGCACTCTGTTTGAGCATAGCAGCTCATTATACTTGCTGTTTGATACAATATTTATACCTACTTTAGTGTTTTACTTATACTGAATGACAGATGAGGTGAGAAGTGCAGTCGTTGGCTGTTCAGTATAAGCACAATACATAGGCTTCTATACTTTTAGAATCGAATCAAATGTATGTTCTAGTGCTGGATTCACAGTTTGCAGTTTGCCATGTTAAGCTTGACAATCTGTACAGTACTTCTGTTGTCTTTGCATTTTAGTGACTTTAATGACATACAGTACATTTTGAAGTTTTATTTACTAAATGCACACATGGTACTTGTGAGTTTTTGTATTGAAAGAACGTACAGCACAGCACATGGCTCTTCATCAAACAACTGACACTTAAAGTAATTATCTGATGCCCAGCATCCACTGTAATGGAAAAGACTGTCCTCTGCTGGACAGTGTGGTTGTTATCTCAGGGTGCCAATTATTATCAAATACTCTAAATAGAGACTTATTGTCTGCGTCGATTAAGTCTTTGGTTTGACCAGTTATATGCACATACAAAAAAATGAAGGTTTTTAGTCTATTTATACTTTTAACCAAATGAAAATGTGTGGTCTTAAATCTGTGTGTGTATGTTCATAGTTTTATAAGAATTGTATATTTGTCGGCAGTGGGTCCCTAGGACCTGGATTAAGAATCCCAGGCTTGGAATAAGGAACAATATTGCTAACACATTGCAAATGTCAACAATTTGAAGAAAAGATGTGGAATTCAGACATACTTTTGTTTTTGAGCAGTCCATGTTGCATTTCACTCCAGGGGAGCATCACAGACAGGGCCTGTGGACTGCTCATGTCTGACTTTACCATCATTTGACTTTTCCATCCATTTTTCTTGCACTCACTGTTGGTTGTCGGATTGAGGAAACCACAGTCTGGTGTTGAGATGTGGAGTTGAGATGGAAAGGGGTTAGAGGTTATGGTTAATGCAGTCAGGTCACTTCAGGGTGAGTTCCTGTTAAAGTGGCTTTACTTTCCTCGTGGAAGTGAGGAATCTACTGTGTGTGTACATGCATTACATATAAACCCATGTGTCTCTCACACACGCAGATGTTTTCATGAGGGACAAATTAAATAGAGAGAACGAAAAAGAACATCACTTCTTCATGACCTGGTTGGAACAAAAGCCTTTCTACATGGAGTTTGCATGTTCTCCCTGTGTATATGAGGGTTTTCTCCCCGGGTTCTCTGGCTTCCTCCCACAGTCCAAAAACATGCAATATGGGGATTAGGTAAATTGGGCACTCTAAACTGACCATGAGTTTGAGAGTGGGTGGTTGTTTGTTTATGTGTGTGGCCCTGTGATGGACTGGCAAACTTAAAAAAGGTACTTAAAAAGGTGTTTTTTCTTCTTTTCTTTTCTTCTTACCTGTTTGTGTTTGTTTTTATGACTGCTCTGTAAACCATTGAATTGCAACCTGGGGACGAACACAGTTTATTGAATTGAATTAATATTCTATTCCATATGAGATTAGATGTATTTTTATTATTTGAGTAGCTATATTGGAAAATGTGTCTTTCTGACCAAATTTTACTTGACCTTGAGTTGGAAATGAAAGATGATACATTTAAATCTGTTTTCCTTTCTCTCTCTCTCTCTCAAACACACACACACACACACACACACACACAGAGCGAGAGGGAGAAAGAGAGAGGAAAAAGAACAAGACCAATACTTGCTTCTGCTAAGCCACTGCGCTATAAAACACACACACATAATGTTATACAGTCCCAATATCAATATTCAGGTTATTCTGATACAACCATACATTTGTTTTTCCAGGAAAACTTTTTATTTTAAATTCTGTACACCACATTCTCTCTCTTCACCCAGCAGCGTTGGGCCTCTTGTGCCAATGCTTGAAGGTTTATGGACTGGAATACAAATAATGCCAGTTAGTATGACAGTCATCTTCTGCATTCAAACTTCCCCTTTTGTTTTCTAATCTAAGTGTGTGACAGTTTAACTTCTGTAACAAGCTCTTTATTCTCTGCAGTATGCCTGCACCACATTGCAATCTATAAAGTAATATATACAGTATCAGTCTAACATGGTCTGCTGCACATGATTTGATTGTGTGCTCCCGCACACATTGTTAGTCTCCAGTAGGGGGAGATAGTGACCTGGCACTGGTGTACAATACCTGGGCAAGACAAGGGATCTCTCCCATTCCTAAACAGCTTTCTTTGTTTCTCTCTTTAGTGCTTCTCTGTTTGATCATCCTTCAATGATCGGGGTTTGTCTCGAGGTCTGTGGCTCATGAGGGAAACTCAGCTTTCTTCATCTCTAAATACTGAGCGAGTGAACTGCAAGTGAACCGCCGGAAGTTCTGCTACAGGTGAAAATGAGTTTCACCAGATTTTGACATTGTGCAGAAAATGAAATGATGAAACTGTCATTTGCAACACATGAATTGTGGGTTTGTTTCTTTTATGGCATTCAATAATGCACAGATTTGCCAATTATGTTTGGATTATACATAGACTGCAATATGCATTGACAGAATATTGACTGGTTAATTTTTGGTCCACTGTATTTTTCTATATACACACAGAGCCAAATGAAGAGAGAAGATACTTCAACACAACCTCTCACAGTTGCTTTGAGAACAACTCTGTGGAATTACCTCAGTCAAAAACCATTTGCACTGCAAATATTGCAGGAAAACACATCGCAGACGGATGACGTCCACTGTAACTCGTTCGCGGCAACGCCATGTCAGATGGATTGATGTTTGTGCCAGCTGCAAAATATTGATGAGCATGCATGAGTGAAAATACTCCGATTTGACATCTAATTCAGACCCAATCTGCTCTTTATTAAAACGAAACACAATTTACCAAATCTTTTTTATATTAAAATAATGCAGATTGTGCAGAGGCGAGGTCATTCATCTACTTTATTACAGAGTTAAATAAACGTAAGGCAAGTTGGCCTCATCTGAGTCGGTAGTGTGTGAACAATTTAGACCACAACAACAACAACAACAACGTCTGTTGCTAACAACACAGAGTTCTGCATCACAACAAAGATGAAGTAAATGTTTTCACCACATTAACTGCAGATGTGAGGCTCTCATATGCAGGGATGTCATCGCTGCTCTTGGTTGCCATTTTGTCAGCACTACAGGGAGAAGATATTGCCACTGCTGCGGAAGAGATCCCCAGTAATCAGTCAACATATTATGATGTGTCACCGCAACCTCACACCTTATTGTTTTTATTAGTTTTACTCATGTAACGCCGTCGACAGTGTCCAGACAGATGGTGACGCAGTCGTGTGTGGAAACAACCACAAGCTTGTGAAGATTTTTTAAAGCTTATTAAGCCTTTGTGCCTTTAAAAAATTCACAGTTTTCTCTATGATTGACACTAATATCTCACATATTTACCAGACATTTTAATCATAATTTATCTGTGTCAGTATGTCTATTTTTTTTCCCTCGCAGATTTATTTATAGTAATTTAGAAAGTAAATCTTTGCCTCAGCTCTCTCAGGGTCTTTGGCTCTCTGGTTTTGGTGAATGTATATATGTTTTGAGTTCATATTTTTGATTGTTTGGGTGCTGAAACATCTACATTAAATAACCCAACAGCCTCTGCTCCTCTTTGTATCCCACAAGTTTATCGATTCCTACCTCGTCATTCCTTTAACGGAGTTCTTAACTTGAGTTGGATGCTGATAAAATGAGGTTCCATGACCCCCAGAATGGCTACCAACAAAGGCATAGCCAGGATTTAAAAAACCCAAAACACTATAGTAATGAATCAGCACTCTGGAGACAAAAATTGAAGACTTTGAGCCAGTTAAGTGTCTGTATCTGTGCCAGCATAGCACTTTGTGTCCAAACAGAAGCTACAGTGCTACTGTCTTTACTTTTTTGCACATTTATCCTTCAACATTCCTTCAAAGTTCCATTTCATCAAAGCTGCTGCAACAGATACAATTTCTACATACCAAAGTGCAAACAGACCGACTTGACTGACTGATTTGAGTTGTCGCTCAATACCGGTGACTCAGTGAATACCTGGACTCCCACAACTCACTTTGTGACCTGTCCTTGGAAAAAGGCTGAAATTGTATGATTTCACTGAGCTTTTTCAAATGGTGCACCACTTCTCTATAAGTGAAACATTAGTCTTGTTCACAATTCTGCTGGCAAAACTGAAAAAGTACATTTAAAGCCAAAGAAAATGACAACATAGTGTTATGTGAATATTTTGTATGAGCACATTTTCACGCTCAATGAACTTTACTCTCATTACACAAGATGTTATTCAACACTAAAACTGTACAAAAGATGTGAAATATTCACCTTTTATTTTCACACACAGCTGAACACACAGTGTTGCTGCACGACAACTTAGTACGTTGAGGTAAAATTACCAACAAAGAAACCAAACAAAAGAGTTGTGTAATTTCAGTTTCTTTTGTCAACCTCTCCAGGACTTTAGTTACTGCAGTCTGCTACCATCTTAGTCAAATGTTAATATTAGAATGAAGTTTATTACGAAACAGCAGGGGGGAAAAAGCCAGCAGCTGGGTAATTGTGCCATAAATCAAGTCATCATTTTTCCATGAAAAAGAGAAAGGATGGCCAAGATAACAACAAGACTCATAGGACTATTCAAGATTTTTATCACCATCATACTGTGTAATCAATTTAACGTCATAATTACATGTTTAAGCCAAAAAGTTGTCTGTTTGCTTTACACCAGGAGGAGACACTGTCAAACGTCTGGCATAACAACAACTCATAAAGTCAATATTCCCTTTCACTCGGCTTTGATTTTCAACCATTTCACAGAGAGGAGTCTGACTCTCTGTAGTTGTCTCTTATTAATTCTGTCCCCTGCTCCCCTGGACCACATTCTGAACTCTCGTGAAGAGAAATAATTTATTACAACAAATAGATTCAGGGTGAACCAAGGTCAAAATTAGAATGAAAATAAAGTGCCTGGATAACCGTGGTGAAAAATAGGGGCGTGGAGGACTAAAAATGACAACCCTGTAGTTTCAGTGCTGTTCAGTTGGGCTGCTGCTCTTGGCCTCCTGTTCCTCTCCTAAACACATGAGGTGAAGTGTTTTTCTGAAACAGTGATGACAGCAGCATCTGGACATTAAAAATAAAACTGAATGACCTGGTTCATTGCCGTAAATAAAAAAACAACAACTAATTAACCGCTCAAACACACACAAACAAAGACCATTATGTAATATGTAAATTTTTTACATATTGTTTTTTTACATATAGGTATTTTTATATCAAGTATTTCCTTTAATTTGTCTCATTTATCGAGCTATTGAGTTTTTAAACCGGTTAGATTTAGCAGTGCAGAACATGGGAGAGATCAAAGACAAACCGAAGATTTTGATGATCTTTCTGAAAATGTATCTCCTATATTGTTTTTTACTTTTCACAATCGGGGTCACACACATCAGCACAGCAGCATCACTGAAAAATTCAGCGTCTTTTCTGTAGAAACAGGCAACACCAGGTAATTACCACCATCTTTGGCAGGTTGGCAGCATTGGGTATAAATCCAGTTCAGACACTACACTACTCAGCCTTGCAACAAGCATAAAGTTCTCAGCAGGCAGGCAGACCTTGACTGAACACTGGCCCTGCTCTGTGCATTGGGTGCTTACTGTGAGTGTGCCCCCAGGTCCAAAAGTCAATCATTTGGAGATACTTTCCCAAGTTTGGTTTAAGTCTATCCAGGCATTGTCAAGCTGTTTTATTTCCAAATGTGGCTCAAACAGAATCGAAGTAAAAAAAGAAATGCCTGTGGAGCAGAATGAATCAGATACCCACTGGTAATTAACGCCTAAAACCCAACCAAGATACCAAAACTCTTCAAACTCAACAGCTAAATCCATAAAAATGTCTCTCTATGTCTCTGTTGCTGTTGTATAAATCCAAGTTGCGTGGTTTTGTTGTTGACACACTTTTTAACTTTAACAGCAAACACACAGACTCCCCAATTGGAAAAAAAAAGGTTCTGTTCACACTGATCCATGAAAGGTGTGGTACAGATGGCAGAGATTTATGGTCCCGTTGTAAACCATAAAGCAGTATAATTAGTGCTGACACATTGCCATTATATTCTGTGCTATCAACAACATTTACAATAAAAATGTTTGACACGTCGTAAATCTGTGTTGCAATGAGACACGATTAGAACAAAAGGCCCAGAAAGGATGGATTATAAATCTTCACATATACACAAACAACTTTCATGAGCTTGTTTGAAGAGAGTAATAAGAGAGAATAAGTTAGATCACCATGAAGGTTAACTGATCTTTAGGTCACAGATGTTTGGCTGCTGCTGCTAATTGTGATTTTGCAGTATGATGTTCATGGTCATATGCAGGGCCTGTGCATTTTGGTGCCCGAGGCGAGATTGGGATTTGGTGCCCACCCAACACACTAATCACAGGTTTCTAGTAAGTATGGACACTGCAAGCAAAAAAGAAAAAACCTGCATTGAAATAAATGATTGTATTAGTGGTAATACAAAATAATACATATAGAATATGGTAAAATAAAATAAAAAATTCATATGACAAGAAAACTTAAAATACATATTCTTTTTCTTTTAGCTACTAGGGGTCGCCCCAGTACCCACATAATCTGTATGTTTTATTTGGCAGACATTTTCATGCCAGATACCCTTCCTGACACAACCGTGCCATTTATCCAGACTTGGGACCAGCACTAGGAATAGACTGGATGGGCCCCCCGTGGCTGGGATCAATTTAGAGTGTCCAATTAACAATGAGCAGTGGGGATTGAATACCTTGCTCAGCCCTACAAGCCGTTCCCTTTCTGCTTGGCCATGGGAGGACTTAAAATATAATAACCATATACATTATTTAACTATAGCACAAAACAAGGGATGATCACAGGTGTGTCACAGCAGAAAGGGAAGAGTTAAGAGACTCACCCTTATACACAGGGGCAAAATTAAATGAAGTGATAACAATATATATATATACCTTGACCAAGCTCTTCTTCTGCATGTTAGCAGGCAATGCAGGAGACATGCGATGTTTCATTCTACTGACTTCCATGTTGACTATAAGATCCACAGGGGCGGAAATCTACGTGTTTAAGTACAAGAAAAGACCCTCAAGTCGAAAAGAAATAGAAATAACCCTCTGGGCAATAGCCAGCAGTGTGTGGTAAAGGTCAGAGTCATAAGGGCAGGAGAGTGGAACAGCAGACAGGTAAAGTGAAAGCCGCTCCCACACACACACACAGAAAGCAGAGGCTGAAAACCACGGATTTCTACAAACACTGAGAAACAGATTGTTGAGAGAAAGTGACAAGCCTCCCATGGAAGCAGATTTGCAAAGACTGTAGCACATGTGAAGCGAGCGAGGCAACTACAGACATCAGATAAGAAGCAGAAAGACAAGAGCAACCTTAATGGATAGTACCAGAATTCCATTAGTGGAAAAATACAATGACAGGACAAGGACAAAGTATTTCAAGAAAAAAGATAAATTACAGATAAAAATCAATAATTGTGTGCAGAGGAGATTAAATGAGGAGTAAAAAAATAGGGTCAAGACAAGTGAAGGAAAACCTGGGTGAATTAAATGTATGAAATGCTCAAGATGGTGAAGAAAATTAACTTCACATTTCTTATGTGCTCTTTTTCATTATCACTTGATGTTAACAGGGAGTTCTTTTTTGCACGTATTTTTATAAAATGTCTTGTCTTTGGAAGCCTCCCAGACATAATACACAGTTACAACAAAGAGCGACACATAGTGATGCTGCATGTGTCCCATCTGAACAGATCATTCACAGCTCACTGTGGTATTAATTCACCCGTGACATGTCTGCTGCTGTGGCAATTTTTACCACTGTGAAATATCGTTTTTGTTCAGTTCAAATGTCTGTAAAGACCATTGCACGTGTCTCACGACTCATCCACCATGCCTGAGCCAAGTCCTGTGGTTATCAACCAATGAAACATGCAATATTTAGTGTATTCCCTCCTTTCAATCGGAGCTGTTGGCTCCAGAACAGTCCACAGTTGGGGCTTTCTCTTATACATTAATGCATCTTTTATAATAATGTTTAACATGTTGCCTTGAAGCAAAAAGACCTGGGTTTGTGACCCGGTTGGAACAAGGGCCTGGAGTTTGCATGTTCTCCCTGTGTGTGCATGGGTTTACTCCAGTTTCCTCTTGCAGTCATAAAATGCCACAAAAATGAACTTAGGTCTGAGTGTCAGAGTGAATGGTTGTTTGTCCCTATGTGTTGGCCCTGTGATGGACTGTCTAATTTGTACCCCGCCTTATGTCCAATGTCAGACAGGGATTGGCACCAGCAGCCCCACAACCTCCATGTGGCGGATAAAGCTGCAGACAATTGATGGATGTATTGCTCTGTTTGATTACAAACATCATGCTGCAGAATTCTCAGTGTGTGTGCAAAGGCTTTCGATATTGCACTGGCTGCATTTGTGTTTTGGGACTCTAAGATGTTGTTTGACACATTTGGGGAAACTTGGTTATTTGGTTTGCTATAGAAAATAAAGAAGACTGACACCAAGTCTTACAAACAGGAGCTTCAGAGCTTAGCTCGGCATTTAGGAAAGAGTTTGTGAGGTAGAATTTACTTTTTGAACATTTCACTGGCACTTCTCTGGGTTTTCAGTCATACCCCAACTTATAATTGCAACATTGATGTAAGTGATGTAAGCCTCAGTAATGTATGTGACATACAGGTATGCACCATGTGATGTGGTGTGGGCTGGGCTCCACATTCTGAACCATATCCCAGACATCTGTCCATGTGGGGTGACAGTATGAGTCCCAAGCGGGTTTGTCTGTGGTTACCAGGGTGGCCCCACCCGTGTCTGCCCACTTAGTACTTGGGTATCGAGTGGGCCACGGACAAACCCGTTTTGGACCAACGTCGCCAGCCCAAATATAATCCTTATCGGACCCACATGGACATGCTGGCTGGGATAACACTGCACCACATTTATTATTATTATTATTATTAATAATAATAATAATAATAATAATAATAATAATAATAATAATAATAATAATAATACAAATAATAATAATAATAATAACAATAATAATAATAATAAGCACAGAACCAAGGCAAAATGAAAGGGAAGCAACATTTTTGAGTGCTTTCAACAGCCTGGCCCTGAATCTACAACCACTTAGAGGACAATGTGTCCACTGGAAAAAAAAGAATATACTGCTGAAACTAAAAGATGGGAGCCTGATGCTAATTGAAAGTTTCAGACAAGTCAGCAGATATTACTGTGACAGGTTGGTCTTAGAGCAGTCTGTACTACAACCCTGCTTTGACTGTCTTTTTGACATAATACTGAACAACATCAGCATTGTGCGAGCTTATTTGACAAATGTTTGAACAGAAGAAACATTTATTTGCATCTAAAATGTATGTGTAACCAGCGAGCCACATTGGGGATTGTACTTCCGCGTTTTGTTTACAGGTTGCTATGGCAGCCACCGGCGGCTCAAGCGCTGGCTGCATACAAAAACAATTAACAAACGTTAATTATTTATTCAATAAACATTGCCAACTGGAATACTTGTCTGACTCACCTTATTATTGTAACTGCAGTGTTACATATGCACTACAGTTTAAACTCAGATTTGCATGATCCGTCCTTCTCATATTGGAGCACGGCAAAATGTCCCCTCCCTCGTCATACTAGGTATATATTAAACAAAGTCTGTTTTAAGTCTGATTAAATGCACATAGCAGTAAAATTAAGTTGTTATGTTAGACTTCTGATTATTTCCGTGCACAAATTAATCCTTGTATTCACACAGAGGGGAAGAAGGGAGTGTGGGCAGTGCACACTCTGTCAGAATGTAGGGCCATCCAATTCTTCTTTCACCATGTCTTTGATTGTCAAAATCATTTTTACTCCACCAGCCTGCAGAGCGTGCTTATGTGGGTTTAGAAACTATTGTGCTTTTCATGAGCCAAGTCACTGCAGAAACGTGATATTGCTTCTCTGTCAACTCCCTTGAGGAGCTCAGATTTTTGTTATCCCTTTGTTGAAATAAGGGATGTACTGCATGTCCAGTGGCTGTTTGTCAGTCTTTCTCTGAATCACATTTTTAAAAAAGGACACTTCTAATTGGGCTGGAGCTTTCAAAAGCCCCAAGAACTGGATTATAGCATGTTTTTCTATAATATGTGGTATTTATATTTTATGATTGTATGAAGTTGCCATGAGTAATCTTATCTTATCTCTCAGCACAAGACATTTTTAAGCTTTATCTAACCTGTGGTCAGTGTTTGTCATTTATTTTTCTTATTCAGAGTGTGTATTCTTTTCAGAGGCTATAAATACAAACTTCTGACCAATGACCATAAGACTTTGGAGAGAATGTTTTGTTTTGCCAGTTGTACGGCTCATACTTACTAATGCAGTACAGAAAAGTATGCTCTTCACTTAACCTTTGTGCAAAAGTTAAGTTAAAGAATTTTTTTTTTGTAAATTTCACTGGAAAAGTTGGATTTCATTTGAAAGACCGACTTACCAGTCTGTTAGAAATGCGTTTCTCTCTCTGTGAAGGAGTATACTCGCTCTGCCCTGCAGTGACAGTTATGCAATGAAGCTTCTGCAACTCTGCAGTTAAGTAACTAGACCTTCTTTCTTCTGTCTCTCATTTGATCTCTATTGCTGCATTAGAGACATTTCCCCAGTGCCCTCATTATAAAGTTCAGAATTACTTTTGATTAGAGAGAGAGAAAAAAAAAAAAAAAAAAGCCAGCAGATGAAGTATCCATGCACTTTGTGAACATACAAGAACGACTCTACTCTTGAGCTTGCTGTAGATTTCATCACAGATTCCACCAAAATGTCAACATGCAGTTAAGGCATGATTATACATTTGGAAAATCTATATCACTTGCTCAGAGTTCGCTCACTGCACTTTAGCTACAAAAGTGCTGGGGGTGCTTTTTGAGTTGTGCTGAGTTGTGAGACTGCCAACGCAACGTGGGCCGACCAAAGTGATGCTCAGTCAGACGGCGTTGATTAGCATGCTAATTGTTAGCCCTCCCCTCTGCGTTACAAAAAGGTTTGCTGAAGGTAAACCATACACACCAGTCGGATGAGTCAGATATTTTTCCTGTTTTTTTTTTTATCTTTCTTCTTCCCTAGACTTACCAGGCAAAACACATATATATCATTATAGGCTTGATTGGGCTGTTGCCATACAGATAAAGTTTATTATGATTAGTATTACTCGCATATCGAGTCATCCCTTGTCCTTTTTTACATCACAGCACAGAGACACGGTTGATTTTTCTTTTTCTCAGCAGTTGAAGGGACAATGACACCTCTGTGGGGTGAGGGTTTTTCATTAGACTATATAGGTTCTTGCACTTGACACTCTGTCCGAGTGTTTGACACTCGTCCTCTGGTCAGAATATGGCGATGAATATTAAAACCCTATATAGACCCACTTGCTCTTAAGCTTTGGCCACACTGAATGCATGTTCAAAAACAGGTGCATCGCTGATCTGCTGTGTCTCGTCCAGCTCTGCAGCAGACATATTCCAGTACTCAAGTATTAGTATTTTTGTATTATTATACATCAGTCAGTCATCATAAACCTTTTTTTAAGGAAGAAAAAAGTGCATCAACAGTGCTTTTACTTTGATATAGGTACAGTTTGTTACATATTTCACAGATATGGAAGTTGAAACTGTAGTAAAAGATCATTTTCACTTTCTGTTTTGTAGTGAAACCTGCACAGCTCACTCACATGAGATGCATGCGAGATTCAGGTCTTATTGTAGCAGTGTGGCTGCTCTAATCTGTTCACTTATTTGCCTAAATAAAAAAGCAAGATATTGCGTGATGCAGACATGCTGCTCATGCATCCAGTGTAGCCCAGGCCTTAGGGCTCTTGCTTGTTTTTTTGGCTACAGCAAGAAACTATTTTCAGTTCAGGATGAAAATCAGAAGTAAAAGCAGAGTGAAAAGTGGACTCTTCATACCCAAGTTGGACAAAAACAACATTGCAAATGAATGGCCATGTTGTTCTGGCTGTTGGAGGTGCAGGCAGGTGGATGCAAACATCTCTCTGCTAACAAGTTCACCATCGACTGGGGGTGATAATAATGGTGTGTGATTCACAGCTTGTTTCTTGAAGCTTGAAAAGTGAAAACAGTGAACACCAGTATCATCTATGATGTGTCTGACATTTAAGCTGGCATTTCTATTTCATACAAACAAACACGCACATCACAGCTTTGGATTGTGGTTTCAATGTTGGGAAAAGCTAGAAATCTAACACACATGGAAGAAAATCAAAGCAACTATTACAGTAACACAAAGTGGGATTTTCCCCCTGATTTGGTTCCTTCCATTGTATCAGTGAACTCTGAAGCAGGGCTTTAAAAAAACAACAACAACCATGTCTTCAGACCGGGTACAAAAGCCACTGTTAAAACTTTTTAAACAAACATTGTTTTACTTTTCAATATATTAGAAACAAAAAAACACTAAAAGGGAGAGAGTGCTGTCATTTGTGTAGCTTGCTTTTTTCAAGCCAGCTTTTATAACCCATTGCTTATTGCATGCACATTGTTTGAATCACTTTTTGAATCATTTATGATGGATGAGAGGATGGGATGACATCAAAAACAGCCTGACACAGCACACGCTCTAGATATAAATAGCAAGCAAAGCATTAACACTTAACTAGTCCAACAGTAACAGGACCAGGTTGTCCTTGGTCAAGTATCTCTCCATTAGCTGAGCGAAAGCAAACACGAGCGAAGGGAAAGCGGGGCCTCTTATTCCATCACTCCCCTTAAACTCTGCCATGACATCCTCTCAATGAATAGTTCCACCTGTGTAACTTGTAGTTCTTTTTGTGGCACGTCCCTGAAACCAGAAATTATATAGTGCCGATGCAGCTGATGCTCAGACTTTGACAGAGGTGGCATTCACCCTGTTGCAAGTGGATGTAGGCATCAGAATAATCTCGGAGACATTTTTTGAAGATTGGAATCCTGCATTGTGTCGCTTTAAGGCGGTTGTAAACAAGCTGATTGAAATATAAGAACACCCCCAAATATGAAAAGCATAGTAAATGATTATAGCACTGGCCATCAGACAGAACATTCAGTATGCCCTTTATAGGTCAGTGAGAGGCAGTATAGTTCACTACAATGCTCGTCATGTTATACACGAAACGTCATATGCTCCTTTATTGGTTTTCAACATAAATATAAGTGTGATTCATTCTACAACACGTATCATATCTATCTCATTGATGATCAAGCTAGAATATTTGAAATAGAAGCACAACACCATGCAGTCAGTAATTCCAAATATTTTTCTGATCTCAAACTATCAGTCAGGTGATTTGTTATACTAATTTGCTGCACACAGCCAGTCAGAATTTGAGCTGAAGTTCTTTCTAAAGCTAAAACAGTCTTGCCTTAGATAATGGCAAACCTGTAGGGGTCATAAAAAATGAAACCCTCACACTTTTAACATTCCTGGAAGCCCAACACAGCTCCTGTTTCACTTCTGATTTCCAGGTCTAGCTCTCAAGTTCTAAATGTGATTATGAGATACTTCAATTATTCAAACTTTGTGAGCTTTGAAGTCTCATCAAACCAAACTCCCCTAGTCATTACTCCGGCAATAAAGAGAATCTTGACAGTAAAGGTGAACTCAGAGCTATTGTTCTCAAAGTCAGATTAAAGCTTTATGTGTATGGGATGGAAGTGACCTAGCCTGAGGCAAAATGATCTGCATGCATCGCCAAAGTGATCGCCTGTGTGCAAAGTGTTTTCATCAGAAAACTGCATCAGTATTTCACAGGAATTTCCAAAATGAGCCACTAAGTGGAGCAGTAGCTTACATGATACAAACAAATGAATAATTTTGATGTAAATAAAAGGTGGGAAGTGAGAAATCTGCTTGGAGTTGCCACCAATAGGGAATGAAGGAACCTGAATCTATTATGATACAACACTGTTTTTGGTATATGCCGTTATAACTGCATCCTTTTTCACGTTTTAAACCAAGTAGACTAAACCTGCAGCTCTTCCACAGCTGTTGTTTGAGTGTGTGTCAGTGAGCCTGTAAGCATACTGTAGCAGTATGCCATACGTTCTTTAAAGTTCTTTACTTTTTCATGCACACCGACACCCGAGGACTGTCAGATGTGGCGGGGGCAGGAGGCAAAGACAAAGCGTAGCCCAAAGGCGAAGCCAAGTCTGCCACAAAAAAATAAAAATTGAGGGGGAAAAAAAGCACTTTCTGGTGCTCCTTGCTTGGTAGCACACACGTATGGTGTGGATGGCCTGAGCATGGTATGGGTCATTTATCAGTTTGGAAGACAAGCTGGCTCTTTGAAAGCCATGACTTTGTGATCCAGCAGTTCCTGAGGCGCCTGACTGGTGCGAGGCTAACTCTCTATGAGGCTTACCACGCTGATGTGTCTCAGATTAAACGTGTCCATTCTATGGCCAGCGCTGCCGAGCCTCAATATTAATGGTACACATTTTTCAACATATTATTTGAATAATCCCTTTAGCACTACATTGAGTTGATTTATTAATAGCACTTAAAACTTGGACAGACTCTCCTGGCGTGATTCATTTCCATCCGGCCAGTTGTGTTAGAGGTATCAGATTTATTTTCCAGCACTGGCAGCATGGAAGTTTGGGGTTTGAGTGTGTAATTTATGTTAGCAGGGCGAATGATGAGATGAAATTTGTGTTGCAGCCTCAACACATCATATGCACAAGAGTATGTTTCATTCTCTCTCCGAGCCTTGGCTGTTGGAGCATGATAAGAGGGTGTAAAGCGGGAGAGTAATGATTTTCCTCCATCTCATTTTCTTGTCTTTTATGGTTGACCCTTAAAAATGTCACTGCACCTCAACAATCTCTCAGTCATTTCGGTGCTCAAAATATAGATTATGGATTATAGATTATTCGTATGGAGAGACGTCTTACATCCTCATTGTGCTGCATAATGATGGAGCGAAGTGGATTCTCACTGAAAGAAGTGGGTGGTGCTTTGAGATAATGCATGTGCTGAACTGAGTGATTGCTTCATTTAACCCTATCCCCTGCTTTTGACCACGCCCCCTGCCTCAATATCATCTTTCATGTAAATGTTCAGTATGTACACTAAAAATATCACATTATATATGTTTCTTCCAGTGCTCTTCTAAATGCCAAATGCAAGATTCCAAAGAAAGTCTAATGGATAGAGAGAGTGGACTGGACTGGGGAAACAAAAGGCTGAGAAATAACACAGATAAAGAGATAATGGGATGCTCACATATATCTCCTTGATAAATGGCCTGGAGTTGTGTGTGTGGGCTCACTTGTCATTTTTGTCACTGCCCTTTACTCGCGTTAATTAAGACCTCTGCTCGCTGTGCCTGCAGGCACACCTCCTTCACTGCATTTTTGAGCATTAGTACGAAAAATGGAAGTTTGTTTTATGCCAGGAGCATACAGGATGGATGTTGGTACAAGGCTCTCACCCCTCTGTCGATGATCATAATGAATTTCTAGTTCTAGAGAGAAAAACATGATTTGAAATTATGTAAATTGTTGTTACTCATTTCGATTGTGGCAGTAACTGCCTTTTTACTTCTCTCAACTTCACCATAACCCTTAACTGTAGCTGGACTTTGGGTATTTACTGACTGTTGCAAACTATTATGTGGAATCTTCTGGTCTGTCCTGTCCATCATGTGTGGCTGTGACAAAAAATAATAAGTTAAACCACACTCACTCATTGGTGAAAGGCTGACATAAGGTGATACGCAATCAAGTGTCCAATTAACCACTGCATGTTTTTGGGCTGAGAGAGGAAACTGGAGGACCTGGAGAAAACCCACTCATGTACGGGGAGAACATTGGTCAAATCATCCCACATACAAAGTGTAAATGTAACATGGAAAAAAAATAAAAGATTGAACGATCACCTCAGCTGATAGAGATATCATCAATTTTGACCTTGAGTCAATGCTCAACTTGAAAAATAGATGGTGCCACGGTGGCATTTGAATCAATTAGTTGTACCAGTGTTAATTCTCAAATAACATAAAAATGCAAACAGCATTAGGAAACACCAAAGCTCAGGAGTGATTTAACTGCTCTTAAAGAAGTCTGTGACATCATTTTTCCACACCAGCAAGATGCATTTAATCCCCAAGCACAATGGGTGACAGGCAAATAAACTGGGTTAATTGGTGCTGAATGCATGACACACTGAAGGACACTTAACACATGCAGCACAGGTGCAGCAGGTGCAGCAGCAAACATGAGACGAGGTGCGTCAATTATTAGATCCGTCATTGATATTGTGTCAAACTACAGTACATGGGTTCAAATAGAAGCATGTGTGAAGATCAAAGAAAGGAATTATTCTTTTAACATTTTAAGATCTCTGATTCTTTGTGCCATTTTAAGTAGGAGGCAAACCAATGTTGTGTAATCAAAGCATTAAGTTCAGAGACGCTGCAGTTAATCAGTTGTCAGTGCAAGGAATGTTGATGCTGGAAAATGTCAAAATGAAAGGACAGATAAAGGAGAAGGATGTGATTCACCTCTGATATGACAACATGTTTACAACATCTTTTTTTTTTGCTCAACACACAGAGATGCATGAGGACCACATCATGATTTATACTTCTTTGGTGCTGCCATGAAGTTGGAATTTGTATTTCTAGGCGAAATAAACTTGATGAAATGAACTGGATTTTATCCAAACATGAAATGTTATTTTGACACATTTAAAATGTGAAGTACTGTAGAGCAGCACCTCAGGTGGAACTGTTGGCATCAGGCCTGTTTTAGGGGAAAACTTTTGCCCAAAGGCACAACCTGCTGTATGTACCATTTTTTTTTGAGTTTTATTTTTAACCAGTTTGAGATATTACTGTGAATATAATTTGGGCATTGATATGTTTGTAAACACACACAATCTACATAGGTGTGCTTGTTGTGATGTGGGATTTGTTTACCCTGAAATTTATCTTACAGGAAGTTAGCTTTGTTTGACGAATTTGCACAAAGCAATTTAGTTTTGCAAATAGTAATAATGCTGTATGAAGGCGCATAAGCGTTGTAAATTTAGATTGCGTAAAAGTATGTGTGTAAAAGTAATATTTTGTTAATGCGTAACGTTGAACACTGATTAAGTGCCTTTGACGGAAGATAATCATTAAGGATTCACAATAGCGCACAAAAAGGATGATTTAAAATGAGTAAATTAAACATTTTGATATTTTATTGTTCATGTTTTGTGTTTTTAGTGTTTGATAGCTAGGTCTATGTAAGTATTAATGTTAATGACAGTTTGCTACAAGCAGGGCATTTCAGTAAACTCAACTAATTTGCTATAGTAGCCTGAGTCACTTTTGATACTTAGGGATGAAGTCACCTCTCCCAGAGAGAGAAGTCTACATGCAGGAATGACCATCAGCAGGTGAAAAAAGTCCATTTGTTTGTAAGTCTACTGAGAATTCACATTTGTAGCATCAGTAAACAGTTTCCTGAGACGATGGGTTCTCCATCTTTAGTGTCAGATCTTCAATACAGCACGGTGTCCGCTGTTTGTAAGTACTGTAAGAATAGTACTCTATTATTCTTATTTTGATGATGCTTGGCATTCTCAAGGTACATGAATTTTAGCAGCTTGCACATAAAAAGTAAAGGTAAGGTTTTGATGAAAGGCCGATTTCTTTTAAAAGCAGTTTTGCTTAAAGTTCAGCAACAAAACAAATCCTCCAATGTGGGAGCGTTTCTAGACAATCCATTTCCTCCAGACAGTCATTTAAAGTGCAGACCAGAGAAAAACAAATACTTTTTTCATTACCACTAGTATTTTCTTTTTTCAATGTCTGATGAGTATTGCAGTAACCAAGTCAATACATTTTTGTTTTTTTGTTTTGTACATTTAACTAAACTGTGCAGTTAGAACTGCAGCATTGTGGATATTTCATCGGTAGAATGCGAAACACAAGGTTGTTTTCGACAGCTTTCTGTGTGATTTGAACAAATGGGTACAATTTTTCCCTCCTCACTCTTTTCTCAGTGTAAACAAAAAGATTGCCATCACTCTCTATCTCAGACACCCATGTCGGTAATTTGGAAAAAATATAGAAAATCAAGAGCTGAAATAGAAGAAGATAGGGTAGATTGAGCTTAAATGTGGATACACCTAGAAAGTACATTCCAACATTTAATCACAAAATAGGTTCTGGAGTGCAGTGAAGAGCTGTAATATATAAGCCAGTGAGAGGGGTGATTATTTTTTTTCTTCTAGGAAAAGCCTGTCATAATGTTTCCAGTCCCATTTCTCCGTGCTAGATGGGCCCACCTCTGTCCATATTCACATCGGATGAACTGTCTCCAGCCTGTCAGAAAGCCTATGATTTACTGACACTGATTAGAGGATGGTGGCAGTGAATGTCTCCAAGCAGATTTTTCATATTGATGGGAGGTGGTCAGCGATTTCTTTTGAAAACCAAAGCAATAAACCTTTTATACAGCAGTTATTTTGATTTGTTATAGCACGAAGGCTGTTTCATTAAGTGACTCAGTAAACCGGGCCGGTGATAAAACATGCACAATACCGGGACCATGGACCTGGTTTAACTTAATGGAATGAAGCCCTTTGTGGTTTGACACAAAGGTTAAAGTTTTATGACTTTTGGCAGTTTCTAGGTCTGTCTGGTCTTCTCCCTTGGCTTTCATCCTCCTCTGCCTCTGCCCTTCTTCATCTGTACACATGAATAAACACAACATGTTGTTCTCTGTACATACACAAGTAATCAAAAGCCAGTTTTGGTTGAGTTGACTGCATTCAGCCCTGCCTCTTTCTTTTCTCTGACCTAGTAGGTTGTTTTGTGGCAGACAAATGAGCGTAAATAAGTGTTGGCTGCAGAGGGAAGGCTGCTTTTATTGCACTTAGAGGGACATAGAGGGCAGTCATTCTTTGTAACCACCTTTAATGCTATTCAGGCTCAGGTATACCATTATACTGGTATTTGATTGTATGCATCAAGTAGCACACAAGCATTTTGCCCGTTTTATCAACAATTATGAAAATAGAAAGTATCGTACTCATCAGAATTAATCCTAAAGGTCCAGTGCAAAGGAAATTAATATATATTTAATATTAATACTGCAGATTGAAACAAATGAAGGACTTTTCTGCATTTTCTACATTATTTAAACATACCAACCTCTCCAGGGTGTATCCTGCCTTGGCACCAGCGACCCTCATGTGGAGTGATGATAAAGTGGTTGAAGATGGCTAGATGGATTGATTTAAACATACTTGGATAGTAGATTCAGGTTCTGCCTATAAACTCTCCTAAACTGATCATTGTTACATGGTGACATTTCAACCATGTATCACACACCAGCTGTTGCATCTTGACTGTTGTTCAACACAGAGCAGTCAGCAATTCATCAGTATCACCCAACACATGCTTCCAATTTTAAAGTCAAAAGCTCCTGTACTGCCAAACCGTCTCTGGCAAATTGCTGCATTTTCCATGTTGGACCAAAGTCACACAGAAACTCAAATGCATTTTCCTTCTCTCACTTTCCCTGCAAGGACATCAGCTTCCCCACAACATAGTCAGAAAGGCTTTTACAGCTATTCATTGGTCGTGTCTGATGCCATTACTGCACCTGCTGATAATACCGAGTATTCCCCAAAATCAAGGACACGTTTTCATCTGCACTGCACTGCAGCCTCCTGGCAGCACTCTGACTCAAAGTGAGCTGCTACACTGCTGGGAGCCTGTGCCATGCACTTGACTGCTATTTGGATGGTGAGCTGTTCGTTGATGAAGCCAGATTAAAAATTCAATGTGAATGAAAAATACTGGTAAAAAAAAAAATGCATATGAAACGACACCTGTTACACAAAACAAAAAGCCAACTTTAGTTTGACCTTGCACAGTCTTGATAGGTTCTGGCTGTAGGGATGTGAGCAAGATGAGTGATATTGATGAATATGAATTACAAAAACAGAATAATTACAGATTTCACTGTCTGTATTTTCTACTGCCAAAAATGGAACACATAGGGCATCAGTAAAATATGCAACAGTGCCATGTCTTTAAGGTACTGTATATTAGTTTCACCTAACGCAACTTTAACAACAGGAAGTCATTACTCCACAGCCCCCAAAGAGCAGTTGTGCTGTACTGCCACGGACAAAAGTAGTGATTTCAGTGCTGGTCTGTATTGGCTGGTTTGGACATTTTTACACTGGAAAGTGCTTCAAAGTAACGTGTTGTCAAGTACAAACAATTTGTTACTAAATATATCGGGTTTTAAGTAGCTAAAGGTTATTTTATTGTTCAGAAAATGTGTATTTCTATGCTTTGCGTTCGCACTGTTTTTTACTGTCAAAACATTAAAGGTCTTCTTTTTATAAACTGTGATTTAAAAGGAGACAATTGTTTGTTTCTATCTTATTTCTATTCATTCATTCATACTCTTTTTCAGTTATGACTTATTTCATTGTCTGTATTCATTTGTTTTTATAAAGGGTTTAACCTGAGCTACTGTAGTGCAATTATCACTCTATAGCCCTTTACAACAACCCAGAAGTGACCAAAGTGCTTTACAAAATAAAAGCATTACAGACACACAGCATTAAAAAACACATTAAGTCACATAAGTTGTTATTTTTCTGGAATGCACTGATATCGGATATGCAAAAAGAAAAAAATATTGTGTGCATTTACATTTTTCAGTGCATTTGAGCCCACAGGACACTGTCAAGTCACCATGTTAGAAACTGTTTATATTGTGTTACGCACATCTGCTCGCTCCTATAATCCACATCTGATGCACATACATTTGATAAGGTTGAATTCAAAGGATGAAAATACATTTTTACAAGCACCACGATACAATATGGCACGGCTATTGGGGAAACAAACCTATTCTGAACTAACTCCTTCAGGTGAAGCCCGCAGGTACAGCCCTTGGCCTGAATCAGGTGGATACATGTCTGTCCAACTTAGTAATTCCATGTTGAGCTGTTTTTTGCTGCTCTGTATTCCTCTCTATTTTCTGCCTTGTGAGCTCCCTCAACGTGTCTCCCTTGCCTGAGCTCTGTGGTAAACCATGGCGTGTTGCTGTAGCACACATGAATGCAAATTAGCTCTCTGAAAGCGGAGTTTCCAAGCATTGTTTCTGTCTCTGATGCTGCCATTGAATTACACACCTCAGGGCAGGTTATTCTACAATGTGGCGTCTTTTTTATCAACAGAACACATCCATGTTTTCATCACTGGGAGAATCAGTGTGTGAGATTGTTTGTCATCTGTTTTAGCTGCATTTTTTTCAGAGAACGAGTAGCAGGTTTTCATCTGTTTTCGACATTATTAAAAAATAGAATAAGTGCAAACATTTATTTTCCATATGTTTGACATAGAGGTTCAGCCTTGTATTCATATGCTTTACTGGTGTGTTTTGACCCTGGTTATCAGCATGTGTGGCCAGATCGTCTAAAGTACACAATTGGCTTATCTTAAGGCCACAAAAACATGCAGTTTTTCTTTTAAAGTTATTATAAACTTATACAAACATACTTATGGGTAGTAGATCAAATTTCTGTTAATAAACCCTCAGGATAAACCCAATAAACTTCCTTAAATGAAAGCCAAGATCCTTGAAATTCATTGTTAAATTGGAAAATTCCATTGTAGATTGCAGGCTGGAGTGTAAATACAGCACATCGTCCACCGACGCTGTCAAACATGAATTCATGTCAGTGCAGTGCCTTCAATTCTGGAAATCACAACATCCAGGAAATGTTCAGACTCTGAAGATGCTTTTCTCATTATCTAAGAAAAAGACAAACTGTTTGTCTTGTTATGGACATTGTTTTTGTGTTTGTGTTTTTTTAGAACTATCCGTTCAATATTCAAATGTTTTAATTTCCTCCTTTCACCGTTAAACTGCTGCTCTTTCGCGATAAAAACATTCCATTCCGAAAATGTTGATTACTGTGAAATAGCCACAGGTAATCCAATGTATTCATGATTTATTCTACCAAACCCTGTTTTTTGAGGCGTTTCAAATGTTTCTTTTGAGACTTCATTTGTTTTTGTTCTTTTTAATCTTCAGTCTTTCTCTCTCTTTCTTTTACCTTTGCGTCTTTATACATTTTTTGTTGGGGTCTCTACTAGCGGAGTCTTTTTGTGGTCCAATGAAATGTCTTTAGTGTGATGTGTGTGTTGTTCCGTGTTGTTGAAATACCTGTGTGAATCTTTAGATCAGGGCTTGTTCACTCTGATTGTTATCACTCAGCTCTGGTTGATGGTTAGTGTTGGCAGCATGAATTGATAGAGTTCTTGATCAAGAGGGTTCACTCGACTGCAGACGCAGTCATGTCCTGAATGCCAATTAGGGATATTTATCATGGATAGGGGGTGATACAACTCAAATATCCTTAATATTGACTTTGTTCAACTTGTTCAAATGGAATTTGAAACTATGGACAAGTGCTTTCTGTGGGAGAAGGAGGACAAGAGAAGATTGAGTGTTTCCTTACAGGCACCTGACAGGTTAAAGAGCTGGGGGAGGGGGGGGAAAGCGGGGTCAAGAGGATTCTCAGGTGATTGACACGTTTTCCTGGAAGTTAAAGCCTTTTAAGATTCTGGGGGATAGACACAATTAAAAATGACCACAGTATACCAGGCTATAACCCAATCTACATTATACACATACATCCAGCCTCATAGATGTGAGCTCTGGCCTGATACACATCACCAGCAGCAATCAAACCTGGGGGAATGTGATTGATCAAGATATGAGACAGAGTTCAGTGTATGACGGCCCTAATTTGAACACCAAATGGTAGCTATGCATTGATTGTATGTGGAATGGACTATAAATGCGGCAGATTTTCCCGCGTTCCACTCTTTGCGCGCCTGTCCAACGCGTCACTTCCGGTCGGAGTGTTTGGCTCTCGGTGAGTAGAACTGCTTCACGTCTCGGATGCTTATCCACCTGTGTGCTTATGGCGTTGTTTTGTTGTACTGCAGAGCGGTTGGGCTTGCACGCCACGCTCAAGGTGCGCTGTCTCTTCAGCTTGCGGCACTAAGTGTCCTCTCCCGCTCTGCGTCATACACGGCTAACACCAGTGTGGTTGCAGGTGAATTCCGGTAACAGCACAAGCCTCTGCGTGATTTTGCGCCGTTTAACGGCTTTTTCCTGCCGCTGTCTTGCGCTGTCTTGGCTCTCGTAGGCCTGAACTGTATTGATTTTATTCTGATATCTCAGTTTATGATTATTTAGGTTTTGTGTATTAACTTGATGTGTTATTCCACCTGCCCTTTTTGTTGTTTTTGATTTCTGAGATTTATTTTAGTTAACTTGATTTTATTAACTTTTGTATTATATACATTTTTAAGGGAATATATTATTTAAGTGCTTGTACTGTAGTGTTATATATGTTTATTATTTTCTTTAATTATTCTGGGAAATTATATGTAGTTTAGTTTTTGGAGTATAATTTGTCGTATTTATTTGTTTTGTTTGATTAATTTGTGGTTATCAATTTCTTTACACTGCTTGAGTTATTTGTTGTATTTTCTTTGTTCTTACTTATTCTGGGCAGTATATATTTTGTTTGTCTTGAATATAATTTGCCCAGTCTGTATTTTAATCCTGAGTTTGTTTTATGTGTGATTAGGGCCCAAACACTCACACAGTGGTGCAAGGACCTATTTTTATTCTAGGAATTATTATTTATTTAATTTTTGTGGTCTTGTGGTCTCAATATTCTCGATTTCCAAAAGTGAAATTCTACTGGCTCAACATGTTATTTCAGTCATGGGAAAATGTGTGAACATTAACTCTCAGTATATGTGATTTCAGAGGTTTACTGGAATTTAACCTTAACTAACAACCAAAAGTGTATAGCTGCACTCTTATGTTGTATTATTGTGTTGAATATAATGATATTTAATTACCTCAGTTTGCGATTCTTTTGGCCAACTATTTCACCTGCATAAGAGATTTTTTCCTTGCCATGTTTTTACATTTCTTCACCTCATGTATGTCAGGCATTTCCTTATTCAAACCACAGAAAGATTTCTCCAACTGGTTTTGAAAATGCTTTGGGAATCTCATTGCCTTATTAATCAGTATCTTTATGCGGCATCACTTTTTCATCTGTTTTCTGACATTCTTGCACTCGGGCAAATCCGAGCATTAACATGCAAACTAAACTGAACTTGACGCTCCTTCTCTCTCAGAGTAGGGCCACAGGGCAGTCGCGATGCTGACTGAGAAGTTGGCTCTGCTTTAGTCAAATCTGGCATTAATTACTCACAGGCTGCAGGCATAAACTGAATGAATTTAAATCTGGTGATGAATATTTATCATATGCTTTGTCATATAATGAGATTGGTTCATGAACAGAGATGCCGGACCACAGGTCCTGGTATATGTTTCAATTAGTCTGGGGCCATCATTAAAAGAGATGTGCAAAGGAAAATCTTATACAGTATGAGACCTTTTCAATGAAAGAAATTGCTCAGTGTGTGACTTTTTGTATGCAAATTAAGCAGTATTTGCATTAGAGCCACCAACATTTGCATTTATAGTGTTTCAGTAAGCTTGTTTAGCCATGTTTCATCATTATTTTGTGGAAAGTTCTTGTGAAGTTCTTATATCGGCGCATTTGTCGGCGCAAACGAGAGCACAAAAGATCTCAAGACTCAAAAAGAGTTTGGCTAAGTTTATGCAGCTCCATCATATGTCCAAACTGGAGAGTCTCCAGAATTAGTGAGATTTATGACAGTAATTTGGCTGTTACGACTGTGGACTCGCTGGATGTAAATAACAGCTGGAATGATTCATTTACTCCAAAAAAAGTGACACAGCGAGCAGAGAATGTGCAGAATGACAAGCAGGGCGGTGAATATGTGGAGTCACATTTCATTATCAGTGGAATTACTCTCGCCTCTGTTTTTATGAGTGTGATAAAGACCAGCCGCAAGGTTGCTGAACTATTCTGCCCTGCCATACTTTATATAATCACATGTGCATTTGCACCCGGGATGGATTACTTAGCAATTTTTAAATAGCATTTGTAGATGTGTAGTTTTTGACTGAATTACGCATCTTTTTTTGGTTTTACCAGAGCTTATTGCTGTAAATAAGTAAACAGTCACAAAATGAATCCTTCACAATGTGATTCATTTATGGAATCCAATATAACAAACTATTGCTCTCCTCTAGCACATGTATCACAGTTAATTAGTATAAATGCCAAAAACATCAACTTGGTTCCTAATTAGAAAGGAAAATTAGATTTAGAAATTAGAATTAGATTTTTTTTTTATATCTGCATGAATTCATGGTGGTAAGTTTTACTTCTACATAGTTTAGGAATAATAATACCCATCTCACTGATTATTCTATATATTCTATATCTATAGCAACTCCTCATGCTCCCTGTTCCAGTTTCCAGTCTGCTCTACCGTCTCACTTTGATTTCTTATACAAAGACAAATGCCGTCATCTCCCTGGGAAAGAATTCATCTTTCAGCTTCTTTTTAGTTAAAAGACTTTTCTGATTAACTTAAAACATTCCTTTCAAAAAAACATATATATATATACATATATGTACCTTCTTTGAGTAACTCAACACACAGTTCTTTTTCCATCCCTTACTGCTTTATTCACACTTTTTCTCTTGCTTTTCCAGGTTTTTTTTGAGGGTTTTGAACATGTCACTGCATCTCTTTCCGCCAGTTATTGAAATGTGAAAGAGTTTGATATCCAGGTTGCATGTATTCAATGAAGTATCTTTTTTTTTTTTTTTTTTTTAAAAACATGCAATTGCTTCATAAAAATAAGTGTAATTTTAACAATATTATGCCTAAATTTACCGTTTGCATGTTCTCCCCATGTGCCTGTGGGTTTTCACCGGGTACTCCGGTTTTCTCCCACAGTCCAAAAACTTGAAGAGGTCCATATTGGTGTGAATGTGAGAGTGAGTTTGTCTCTGTGAGTTTGTCTCTGTGTGTTTGCCCTGCGATGGACTGGCGACCTGTCCACAGTGTACCTCACTTTTTTGCCCTTTGTCAGCTGGAATTGGCTACAGTGACTCCACGACCCTCATGTGGAGGATAGAGTGATAGACAATGTGTGAATTCATAAGCCACTGATGTTTATATTTTAAACACTTCCCCAAAAGTGTGTTACTTTTTCCCTCAACTTTTATTACTTTCAGCCCCAAATCCCTCTTGCTCCTATGTACCCTTGAAGATGGTCCAATAACCTGAGTCTGTCCTTTGGGTGTCATTTATAATTTGCACATGATTTGAGTGTCAATCACTCGGCAGCGTTTCCTGTCAGCCAAAGAACACAGTGCGTGTGAGAAAGAAGACAGGCCGACATTAAAGCTTCCGAGCAGTCACTTTCTATACCATCCTATAACGCATTGCACCACGGGACCCTTTAAAGTGAAGGTGAAGTAAAAGTCCTTTCCTAGAATTAGATCCTGCAAGATGCAGTGATGGGTCAACATAATGATGACATGTTGAGAGCTGACAAGTTTGAAAAAAAAACTTTTACCTCCTCCATCTTCAGTGTCTCTGTGGAAAGATAATTTGATTCTGGCTTTTATAAATGAACTTATAACCAAATATCAGCTATGTGTACGCATACATTTATTAAATAACTTTTTAAATTATGCCATCTACTACTCTTGCCTGAGTTTATTATGCAAAACCACTTTTAAATGCCCCAGCACACACAACATGCTGATTTGGTCTGTGGGTTAATTCCAAGCCCCTGAGCGTCACATTTTTATTTAATCTAGACAAGTTGCAATGTCTAGATTTTGAGATTGTGAAAACCCACAGCAGTGAATAAATGATTAAAGGTCTGTATTTATATAGTGCTTTTCTGTTCTTGATGACCACTCAAAGCTGCTTTACACTATAGTTTTCTACACTTTTGCCAATCACTCACACTTTCATACCCATTCATACTAGTGAATTAGAATAATAAGAGTGCCAGCACCTGAAATCTTTACAATTTGATCCACTGGATCCAGAATACTTTCTGAATCTGTGTAGAACTTTACGTGCTTATAGCTATTACCATCTTACCTTAGAATGACGTGCCTAATCTGTTGAGATGGGACTTCCAATGCCAAATCTGTGATCTGCAGCAGAACCAGGTAAAAGCGAGTGCTTGAATTCTGAAATATGATTTTGCCCATAATAAGAGATACAGGTTTCTTGAAAATTAAAGAAATCTCTTTGACAAAACTAACTGTCTATAGTCAAAAATTATAGACAGGAAGTTGCCAACAGAAATAGGTACACATGAAGCCATGCTTTGGTGGAGGTAATACAAACTAAAGAGTGAACTACTTCAGTACTTCATTATCTATGTTTCCCTGCAACACTGTAAGTTTTCTGCTCTGTGTCGAAGTTAAACCATTTTAAGTGACAGTGACGCTGGCTGCAGGCTTACCGTCCCTTAAAGCCGCATGAATGAAATGAATGTAACAAAAGCAGAGCTGTAGCTGAGACGGCAAAGTAAGAGTGATCCGATGAGGATCTCTGTTCGAGAACATATTGATGTGCTGTAGTTAATCTTCGGCAGCTGGCCATGAAGAAGCACTGGCTCCGAAACTAATGCACACCTGTGGGAATAAATCAATGTTGGCAATGACAGCTGCTCATTTGTTATGGGATTGAATTGTGGGGAAAATAATACTGTGACCATTGAATCCATAGATGCATCTCATTCAGCGCCATCTTCTCTGAAATTCCCTTAAGCTGGACCCTGAGTGATTCAGCACTCCTCCCTCTTCCTGCGCTTTTACACCGACTCACTCCGAAGTAATTCATTGTTCGTCTGAACCGACCGCTTTGATTCACAATGAAACAGACAATATTATGCTTAAACAGGAAAGAACAGCAGCTGAGGCAGGCAATCAATGGCAACCATGAAGCGGTTCGCTTTGTTGTTCTTCAAGTGAGACAAGTTTCACATAAATGAAACACATTCCTCGATAACAGCAAATGAAGAGGCTTTGATGAACCTCTCTGTCGCCCCGTGTGCGGATACCCCATACGCTGGCTGTGATTTGTGTCTGTGCTTCCTTGTGTTAATTAACTCCCCTCCTTTGACTCTGCTATGATGTACAGCCTATCGCCTGCAGTATATCTTGTGTTACTAACCTGATTTGAAAGCTGTTCAAGAGCAACAGGTGAGGTCATGCACGACTAACAAAGCGCACACAGTGGCAATGCGGTTTGTGGATTTGACGGGCGACACAGAAATGATGAATATGTCTGTAGTTTTGACAGTTAGATTTATGTTTGTCAATCTGTATTCCAGAGGTAACCCGCCCCAAAACAGAGATCAAACATGTGATGCAATGAAGGTGAAATATCTTGAGTTGCCCAAAGGAATACATGAGAGAGCAGACAGAATAAAGACAAAGTGAGCTTTGATGATGGCAACAATCCCTAAGTGATTCACAACTTTAGTTTGAGAACAATTGTATGTAAGTAACACAAATGGCTTGTTGTTGTTGCTTGTTGGTGTTTAGAGGGCAAATATCACCCCACAACTTTTTATTTGTTGCCTTTTGTTGTTTGTTATGGTCTCTTGAGTTTCATTTCAGCAAATAAAATGAATCTTCAGTAGCTATGGTTTTTGTTTTTATGATGGATGGGACACCTCCCTGTTATAGCCTCTCTTTGTTGGTGTTATTTTGGTTTAATACTGTATGAATTATTGAAAGTCCCACATTTGTTTGACCTTCTGTGTTGTGAGAGGTTGCATGTGCTCCCCTTAAATCAGAGTTCACAGTGTGTGTGAATAATCTGTGTATCATCCATTCTTTCCATATTTAATTTAGAATATAATACAGGGAGAGAAAAAAAATAAAATAAATTGACTCTATGTCCAAAAACAGACAGATTCTCCGGTTTCCTGCAACAGCGTGAGTGAAATTACCCTAAAAACCACATGTTAAATTAAATAAAGTCGCGTTAAATTCAATAAAAATCAAGTTTTGAAGAGGGCTCAAAGCAAAGGACATGAAAATGTAACCACCGTAACACTGACACTGGTCTCCATGGTAGTTTCCTCGGCTACAACGTATTGACGTCTAAATGTAAACTCGAATCATATTACTTAAATGATGTGTCAAAAACATGACAATGCTAAGTAGAGCAAGCGTGTGTGTGTTTGTTGACTGCGCTCTCCGTTCAGCTGTGTGATTGAACATGTCATAGCATTTGTGTTTACACATGTAGACTCTTGTTTTCCGTCGGCAGAAGCGACAGGCAGCGAGACGAACGCTGACTCTCTTCGTGCCACACAGCTCAGCGGCTTTCTTTGATGAGGCGAAAGGGAATCCACCGCAGATTTACAATTAATGGACGACTACCGCACAACCACCACTACTGCTCGCTGACCATCTGCATTATGACGGTCATGACACTGAAATGTCATTCAAAGGCTTTAACTCTTTTGAATTCACACACATTGAGAAAAGTAGGAATCTAACTGCACCACCTGTTATGTGGCACATAGTTCCCTGCTCACTTAGTGTTTTTGTTTCCTCATTTGCCTCACAGCTGGCCAGCGTTCCACCAAAGTGGAACACTTTGGATACTAATAGACAGCTTTGTTTCTCAGAGTCATTTGTCCAAAATCAGCCATTGCTGATCAAATTCCTCCCCTGGGAAAAGACTGAATCCACAGAATTTCGAGTCTTGGAGCCTTTTTCTCGACACACAGTTCCATCTTCCCATGAGTAAAACCGGAAATCATCACTTTACATGAACACGTTCAACCCTGAAGACACACAGCATGTGCCACGGAAAATACAAATAACAGGGCCAACAGTTGTATAGGGCACTCACAACAGCACAACAGCCACGATTGTTGTCATTTATATGGAAATCAGCACATGTGGGCATGAAATGAAAATGGAACCATGGTGAATATTTAAGGTTTTACTTTTGTTTAGGTTTAGCGAGGTGACATCTTGGATAATTTCTTCTCAAGGCAAAGGAATGAAAATGCTTAAAGGTAAAATCAAGGTGTATGTAAGAATTTTTATATTTAAATCTTTTTTCTGGAGCTGCTATGTGGAAAATAAAAAGATACATGACATTCAACTTGCCCATGGATGCTTGTCCATTTAATCTTCAGAGCAAAATATAATACAAGTCCACCGGATCATCTCATGCAACCTTGTGGCGGTACTTTCAAGGCCACTGTGAACCCTCTGAGACATAATGCTCCACTCCCAAAGGACTTAACTCATTAAATCATTAAGGGGTTTTAATAAATGCTTACAGCAAGGATGTTTACAGACTGTAGAATTCCGGATTGAAGCCTTTATCATCCAAAGTAATGATGCATCATTGTGTCTTTCTCACAAATATCCCTGCAGAGTAATGGAATTTTGTACAAATGGGTATTTTACTGAACCATGAGATAGTTAGAGGAAAACAGAAATGTTCAGTATCTACAAATTTGTGACTTCACATATAAAATCCCTAGCAAATATTAACAGGTTTGTTATATTCCCTGAAAGCTTAAGCTTATTTTTATTTGATGAGGTTGATATTTAGGGAGGTTCTATGACAGTATTCTCACTTGAAAAGAATGGCTGATCTTCCAGCGGCTCGGATGGAAACCTGCTTTTGTGCTCAGTTCGAATTCCAAGACCAGTCCATTATCTTTCAAGAGAACATTTCCACGTAGTATTTCCATTTTAGTTTTAATGAAAGAGGACAGTGATTTATGTGCGAGTATGGCTGCAGCGTGGGTGAAGTGTCCAAGACCAATTTCCCACTGAATCTCGGAAACTGCTTTGCATTGCAAAAATGGAGAGCAGTTTGGAACTAAGTGGGGCACTACGGTGGTAAATTTAGTGTGTAACTAATCAGAATAGACCCCACGGCACCCTTAATGAGACTGGTGTGTTAATGTTTGTTCTTCACTTTATTTATTTGAACATATATCTCAGGCATTAGGTTTCATTACGTCGTATGTGCATGTAAGATTAATTATGAAAGTGTAATGACAGCATCAGTCCTGAGATCCAGTGCTGATTTGTATGGGTCCCAAATAAAAAATATTATTATTTCTTGACAATTTGTCTCCTGTTTGATGCTGGCATGTTATGGTGATCATTAGTAGATATAGTCATATACAGTGAGGTACATGTTCAACTTTGGTGACAACAATCCATCATATATGCTCATCCTAAACATTTCAGTTAGTTTATAGTGGGAATTTTAAAGATGAATCAGGTATTAGAAAATTCTATGCTGAATTTTTTTTTTGGGGGGGGGGGGGGGGGGTAATTATAATAATTGGGTTGGTTGCGTTCATAACATACGATAACCTTTCCTGAGTCATCCTTAATTTTGAAGAGGTGTGACGCTTGTGTCGTGTTCAGCATGCTGCCACAGTGTTGAGGAAACTCTGCGCAATATCTTGTTGTCGTGGAAGAATTTGGTGATGACAGTGAGTTTGATGCATCCCCGCATCGTGCTCAGCAAATGTCAATGATTTTGAAAGCTGTGGAAAACACTTGACAGGCTGTCTGTCCATTAACATGCTGCCTCTAAGATTGTTATACGTGTTAAATTGCCATTTCATTTCAACCTCTCACCCCTCTCTTGAAGAAAGATATTATTAATTCTCCACCATGAAGCATGTCACCTTAAGACACACAGCTTTTATTTGGCTGACATGATAATTACACATCCGCAGCCAACAAAGCTGTGAGGTTATTTCCCACTGAGGGTTAATTTTTCAGCCATTTTTCAAAGCAATTAAACACACATTACAGATAAATAGAGAGAGAGATAGAGGAAGATCAAACCACTAGGCAAAAAAAATTGCATTTGCCACCATACCATGGCACCTAAACTCTGACTCCACTGAAGTGGCGGTGGATGTCTCTCATAAAACAGATATTACGTTAGGGCTTTGGGGAGATGAGGGGTGATATTTCACAATGCAATAAGAATATATCAAAGTTTAGTGTCTTCTGGCGATGTGTCAGCCAAGATAGAAGTTCTGTTTCCTTACATGAATGTAAACTGTTTCTGGCAGGGTTTTTTTTCCCCCCCATCCCGTTTCTTTGATTTCAAGGGAATTACATTTGCACAAAACTGCAGCACAGGCACACTCACACTTTAGTTTCCCAGCTTCTGAAGGAAATGGTGTCCATCATAGCGCCAGAGCACTGAAATCTGGGCAAATGACAGAGAAAACAGAAAACTGAAGCTTCTGAGCAAAAGCCCTTAAAAGTAAAAGTTTTGCAGGGATTTCAAGGGAGGCGTTTTTTAAGGGATACTGATTCTCAGGCCTAATCTGGAGTGAGGTGCATTTGAAATTAATTATGAGGTCTGCAGGAATATTGACAGATACCACTGAGTCATTACAGCATGTGAACAAAATTACTTTTCTTGGGAGCTTCTATTAATTTAGCTGAAATGGAACAGTGTGTGGCAGTCCTGCAAGGCCACCGCGCTGAATCAATGAAAAAGAACCACAGAGAAATCCCAACTGATCCCCTCTCCTAAAATGCACAGACAGCACCGCGACGGGAGAACATGTTCGATTTGGATTAATGACTGTGAGAGAGCAATGGAAGGCAGAAGAGATGAGCATTAATGTCAAGAGCAGGCATTGCTGGAGTAAGAAAAAGAAGCCTCTGGGTTGTGAGAAAATGTGGGAAGAGAGGATGTGAGGTATGAGACTGAAGTCACTGTGCATGCTGTGTTTATTTGTGCTGTATGTGTTGTTTGCACGCAAGTATTAATAATGTGTTGTGCAAGCCCACTGTACTCCCTAATTTGTAAAGGAAACGTCAAGGTGCAGCAATGTGCTGCAGTGGATAACGCCGGTGCATCACAGCAAGAAGATTCTCCATTCAAATCCTGGTATTACCAACTCGAATTTCTATGTAATGTTACATCACCTAGTCATTTAATATTTTATTTATATAGCGCTTTTCAAAAACAAGGTTACAATGTGCTTCATGGATGAAAGGACAGTGTTTGTGTTGTGTGTGAAAATCACAGGCACAAAACTAAAGTGAAACTCAAATTTCTGATTCGCAGAAAAACAGAAAATACAACAGGATACATCTATTGATTTAAAGGAAGCCCAATATCCATGGGCAGGGACTTTCAGAGTCTCCGGGTCTTACTTGAAAAGCTCTCTCCCCTTTCAGAGGATCTTTATGTGTGGTCAGGGACATTTGGGGACAAGAGTTCTGCAATGTATGGAGGAGCCTCATCACTAAGGGTCTCATCACTAAGGGTCTTTTAGGTCATTAAAATAACCTCAAAATCTAAATCTTTTCTAAAATGCACTGGGATTCTGTATAAAAGGCTAAAATCTGGGTGTTCAATGTGTTCAAACATGTTTACTCTGGTTAAAAACCTGGAAGTTGAGTTTTGTACGTTCTGGAGACAGTCTACATTTTGTTAGATATTTATACACATATAAGTGAAAAGACATTAATATATGGCCACAAGGTTGGTGTAGTGGTTAGTGCTGTTGCCTGGTAGAAAATGGATGGATGGATGGACATTAAAATATTGGTAAATTGGAGTTATTTTAATTGGAAACCATAGCACCATAGGATTGAATGTGAGTGTGAATGTATGTTAATGGTCCTGATAGAGGATCTGTCCATGGTACACCTTATCTATCACCCAATGTCAGCTGGGATTGAGTCCAGCTCTCCTCACGACACTCAAAGGATAAGCAGTAAAGATCATGGATCGATGGATGGATGAGAGTCACGTCATGCTTGGCCATTTTAGAAGCAACATTTTGACATGGCCCTCTAAAAGACTACTAGTAATGTTTAATAAAGTCTGTCTGTTTATGTTGTCACATAAAGTGACAGCATTATGTAGCATTAGTGGTGTTATTATTAAAGATACCTATGTAGATAAATAGCACACGCTTCATCACAATATAACAGACCAGAGATAAACAGCAGGCTATTATTTTGCCATTACTGACTGTCTGACAATATCACCAAGAAAAATGACTAATTTAAGCAGTTGCTAAAAAGTACACATGTCTAAGGGATATTGTTACTTAGATACAATGTGTACTGGATTTAAATTTAAATTTTTTCTTCCTTTGCTCATTATAAAGAATGAAATGAGCTCCTATCGATGGTGTGACTGTGACCATTAACAAACCCTAATACTATTTTGGGGGGTTTGTTTCAGATATTTGCTGACATGCCAGAGCTTCGGCCTCGGGCACACTTGGCTTGGAGAGTTTGGGTGCTTTTCCCTGGCTCCGATTCTGGTTCTGAAGAGTCCAAAAGCATGCAGTAAAAAAAGCACATCTTAGGTGAGTCCAACAGCCCGTAGCCAACGCAGGTCTGCAGCAACTGGAGCGTATCCAGCCTGTGCTGTGTGTACGGTTACTGAGCACAGCACATAAAGATGTGTGTGGTGAGACATGCAGACTTTGATCTAATGCTCCTGCTGTATGAATAAGCAGCCGACCATCCAATCAGCTATGAGCTGTGTACATGGTGGATGAGTGGGAAGATCAATCCTGATTGAGTTCTCTGCATGAGCCATTTCTTGATTTAATTAAGAGCTGCTGACGGGAAGTTTTTTGTCTGTTTTTTTTCTACTGTTGTTAGTGTTTGCTGGAGTTACTGTGGCTATGTGTGTGATCCCTAAGTGAACAATCAATAGGGAAAGACAACAGTGAGGGTTGTTATGAAACCCTTTTTATTACTGGTGCCATGGTGAAAAATGATTCCCTTTTTTGTCTATTTTCTCTCATAAACTCCTGTGTTTTTGTTAGTGGGCACCTTAGTTTGTGGTTCATTTATTTGCCTCTGAAGGGCCACCACTTGCCTGTAAGCTCTGGGGGAGGTTGATGGAAATAACAGATTGCAGGTCATGTGCACATGCCAATGTTTACCTCTGCTTTGACCATGCAATTATGAAACATAACTCTGTGTTTTTACATTGTGGCACATTGGCAACCCGCCATCAGAAACCATGTAGGCGAATGTCACCTGGCTGTTGATGATAGAGAAGGTATGATGAGGAGAAGAGTATTGCAGTGAATCATCCCAGCAGTTATGTGGCCCTTCATGCTGATTGAAAAGCCTTGAGAGCCACCGTAATCACCTTCCTTTCCCTAACATCGTCAGTTTCCAATATCTCTTTATGTTTGTATACACTGCTGTTAGAACTCTGATACCTTGTGAGAATTACAGGTGCAACTTTCCAGCATCTGCTGGCTTTAAAAAAAAGCACTTTTCCAAAATATATAGTTCGGGATCACAACTTTGATATCCTCTGCCTTCTTCTACCAAGGGAGTATGACTTGCACAAATTACATTAAATAACATACTATGGCAAGTTTAGCTGCTTTATTTATGTCGTCGTTTTTTTTTTAGCAAACCTAGATTTATACCTTGGTATATTGTGGATCCCTGTTGACTAGCTTAATGGTAACACTCTGTATTTAGTGTTGAGGACATAGTTGACATCAAAGAGAGCATTGTTGGCCAGACTCTGTATTATTGCTGAGACACATCCGGTAGACGATGGATGGACGCTGGTCATTTCTAAACCAGATCATGGTAGATATCAAGTTTACCAGACAGTACACCTTTTAATGAAATGTACAGTATATTTTTATTTTAATGAAAATGTTCAATGGGTTTTTCTTTTTATAAAAAATACAAATGTTTTTTCCACAGAGACATACGTTACAGCAATTTTTTACAGGCCCATCTTTAAATGACTGCATACTACATGTTACAATCATCAAATATGCAGGAGGTTGTCTTTCAGTTTTAAATATTTTTTTTTTTTAAATAGGGTTTTAAATAGGCAAAAATGCAAACGCTGTTAGCAAAACAGATCTGCAACAAAAACACATACTGTACATGTCACTGGAAATCACAGATAAAATGCAAACATGCATAAGCTACCAAGACTCTTTGGCCGGCAGAGCCAACACATCAAATAAGGCAAACCAGTCTGAGCAGCAGCAAATGAAAAGAAGTGTGACAAAAATGTTTTCCACTAAGATGTCAAGTCATTAGTGTCCATGCTCAATCCATAAATGTAGAGCCACAAATCAGAGATACCATAGTTCAGTGTGACCACTGTTTATTGCGTGGTCCTTGTATCACATATGGTGCTTTAGCTGTGACCGTTGGAAAAGTAATGCGACGTCTAAGAGTCATCGTCGGTTTTTATGACATGAAAGAGGGTGACGTTAAATATGACCTGGTGTCCGTTGTTCCACGCGTACAGTGCTCTCTCTCTGGCGTTGTAGTCAAGCATGGAAATATGAAAGTACTGGTTGTGGAACGGGATGTCTATGTACTCGTAAGATGAAGTCTTGGTAGAATAAGCGTAGTAAACCTTTGCTCCTGATAGGTGGGAGTTGGTGATATAGAGTGTCCCGCAGATCATGAATGATTCGCCTGCATTCCTTTTGGAATATTCGGTGTTCCATGTCTGCAGGACCTGCAGGGTGTCGGAGTCGATCTGGGAGACGACAATATTTCCAGCATTTTGATTGGTCGCGTACACAACCCACATACCCAGCTCGTCCGCCATTACGTCAATGTCAGAGTATCCTCCCCACGTATATGGGTACATGTTGTGGAAGCCTGCAAACTCCAAGGCCCTCTGGGCCAGCACGCTGCCCGTCTCAAAGCTGTACTTGACAATAATGTTGCTCTGGTACTTGTTGTAGTAGAGCGATCCGTTGTAGACCATATGATTGGTTCCCTCCCATTTAAACGGCAGGCTGTAGGTCCGAGAGACCACGCCTGTCACAAAGTCGTCCATTGTCTTGTACTCGCGCACAATCTTGCTGTTGGTGTAACTGTCCATGTACCAAACCTGCATCAAACAGAAGGAATGAGAACGAGTGACGCTCACATCTGAAAAAATGTCACAAGTCTTTAAACGGATTCAATTTAAAAATAAATAAATAAATAAAAAATACTACATAAGCCCATTCTGTGATAACAATCATTAGTATTTTCAGACATTTTACACAATTCACACACCAGGAAAGCACTGCTGCTTTTAATAACTCACCCTGTTGTTTCTGGTGGCTGCTAGAGGATCAGTCATCCATGCCCCAAACCGGGTTCCAGATGTCTTTATTGTTACAGGTCCAGTGATTTTCATTAATTTCCCACATGCTGTTAATAAAGAAATGCAGCGATAAGATGTGCTGTGGTGCTTTTTGTCTCTAACTAGATTTCTCAAGCCAATTTCATGCATTTGCCACCAGAGAGCCTGTCCTCTGTGCATACTAAGATAGCAGCGGCAGCAAGCTGCTGTATTTAACTTGAAGCAAAACGCTGCAACGGCTGTTTGTGTCCGAAGGTTACTCGACTTCCCAGTCATCTTTTGCTAAGTAAACTATGGAGACTTTAAAATGGTGGATGTTACTTTTATACACATACCTTCATCTACATGTCTAGTAATGAGCAGCATATTTTGGTAAACTACAACTGATTTCAATTCAAGCACACAAACAAAAGCGCACGGCTGTTGGTTGTTAAAAACAATACAATTAAAATGTGGTCCAGTAGCAGTGCTCATTAATCTTTTTAAAACAATGAGCAAACTCTGCTAGACCCACTTTCTCTATCTACGACATTAATGGTTTTCTAAGGTTTTTCTTCACTTTGTCTTTTATGGGTGCTCTTACAGCGGCCTGTTTGGTGTACGAAACCCACATGATGTACAACGTAATGACCTTTGCTGCGGCAGAGGATACTGAAGCCACAGACAACCTAATATTTTGCCAATCGCAGTACAAGATGATGATTAGGTAGCTTGTTATTTTGACCAGTTTTTGTTTAGAGTTTTGATTTATACGTCTTCTGCAGTAGCAAAACAACCAAACACCAACAATTATGGCTGTGAAATCATTCAATTATGACTGTGCTTTTCCTCTTAAGTTACAAGTGTTGTTGTCAGCACAATGAATGCATGACTAGAATACTTAAATGTGTCAGTTTAATCGGATACCAGTTAAAAGATTATTGCTAGAACTGTGCTGCCTGTGGCGTTAACTACTTACTTAGTTTGCCCATGCAGCTGCGAAGCCTGCTGTCCAATCGCAGGACTCGCTGATATAGCTCGTCATAGTCATAGGCCCCAAGTTCCTCCTGGATACTTGTCAGCACGGCCGACAGGTTCCTGATCTCCTCCTTGAACTGGGAGATGAGTGCAGCATCCATCTTGTACTGCTCCAGCACGGGGATCAGCGGCTTCAGCTCGTCCATCTTGTCCTTAAGCTCCTGCCAAGCAACAGAGATGGAAAACAGAGGGAGGTGGGAGAGAATGGGGAGGTGTGAGCATATTATGTGAAACTATCATGTGCTGCTGCTCATGCAATTTTATATTCCAGTTTGTTGGTTTTCAACCCTGGCTTTATTTCTGATGTCTCTGCCATGTTATTTTTCCAGCTCATTCGGAATCTATTATCTTGCAACACGAGAGATTTCCTCCTCCCATACTGACTGTAATCAGACAGAGGGCAAGTGCAGCAGCAAAACATCCTCTGAAATAAAAATGTTGATGCTTCCTGAATGAAAGACATTCTCAATATTTTGTAGTTTATTGACTTGAATCTTTATTTTAATGTCCGCAACATCTTCTTATCTTTTGTGCATCATATTCAAAGCTTCTGAGTTTGTTAGTTTGTCTGACATAACACTTAGGCCTTTTGGCTGAGTATTTATAATATATTTAATATCCTCACATTGGTAATGCCACAGCCACAGTGCCTCGTGCTCACTGGGTTAATTATACTATTACTGACTATGTTAAACTCAAGGGGGTTATCAGCCAAATGCATTTTTAAACCTTACTCAATACGGTTTAACAGAATTTCCAGTTTCTCGTTATAGCCTCAAGCAATGAACTCTAACACCGTATTTATTCATTAGTGCATTCACATTAATCAATCAAGATTCAAGATGCTTTATTGTCATGTACTTAGTAAACAAAGCAACATAATTACCAGTAAGACCAGTAAGAATTCTTTGTGCTCTACTCTGTGCATTAGCCTGCTTTGAACTGTAATTAATGAGGAAACAATATGAATTTCACCTAACATAAAATCAATTCAGATAAATAAAACCAAATAGAAAAGGTCTGCTGAAAATGTGATTAGACGAGGCTATTATGCAACATGGCTCTACAATACCTGGAAGTTTCTGGCCATGATGGATTTCCTGTCATCCTCAATCTGTCTGAACTTGGTCCTCAGGCCCTTCATCTGGTTCTCCATCTTCATGACATATTGGAAATCCCTCTGAGTTCGCAGGTTCAGCACCTCAATGGACTGAGACATGTTCTGCACCTGGAATAAAACGAGCCGAGACAGAATAACTAAACAATGCACAAATTGGACTATTAATAGTTAAATCTGTTTAGTTTTTTTCCACCTTCCTTTCACTGTAGCTAATTGAAAGTGAAATTCCCTAGTGAACCTACGTGCGTGCCTGAATGTGTAGCAGGTTCTTGTTGATAAAGAACAAACGTGGCAGAGCCTCGCAGCCGTGTACCTATAAGTCTCATGATAAAACATGTGGTTTTAGGAAGCGGATGATGCACCTGGAAAGAGCACTAAAGATTGATTCTTTCATCTTTCCCGTCATTTATATGATCACGCCTGCTTGTGTGTGTGTGTGTGTGTGTGTGTGTGTGTGTGTGTGTGTACACTGCACTCAGGTGATAAAAGATCCCCTTTACCTTCTCTAGTAGCTGACGGAGCTGTCTGCTCTTGGCATCTCTGGAGCACAGACTCTGTTCTGGTGCCACCACTGTGCAGATACAACGCCCGTCAGCATCCTGGGCCGAGCTGTAAACCTGCCAGCCTTCCTTTGGGCCGATAGTCTGCAAGCACAACCAAATACACACACACACACACACACACAGTTTAGACCAGTATACTTACATCTTACATATTCTGGTTTGAAAGCTTTTAATGTCGAGTAAGTACAAACATGGCATGAAAGACAGTCTGCAAATGCACACCTCCATCACCGGTTTACAGCTACACACAAACCATTGTAAAGTTAAAGCACCAGTGTGTAACTTCTGTTCTTCTGCCAAAATACATCTACCTCACACCTCAGGTGAGCCTGAAGAGCTTTCTGAAAGGATAACTCCTTCTGCATTTGTTTTAGTAAATCCCTACCTCATGTTTCCATGAGAACCAGAGTTAATTCCTTTACATAAAGTTCCCTTTTTATGAACAGGCAGATACAATTAAGAAGTGATTGCACGTAAACATTTGTTGTAAAGGAGAAGAGGACAATGCTGATAAAGAACAAGGAGAAGTATTTGACTGGGAGGGAAAGCCTATATATATATATATATATATATATATATATATATATATATATATATATATTATTTGTATTTTGTTATTTGAGTCTGTAAAATATCCTCTTAAAATGCCATTCATGCCTTTACAGGTTTGAATGGTGTGACATGAATACAAGCACCTTACCGTACTCATGATTGATTGCACAGACATAAGAAGAGTGTAATCACTTCTGTGCTGATTGCGTTGATCTGATTAAAGTGCAGTCTTACTGTTTCATAATTGTGCACGGAGAACATTGTGCTTTACCTGTGCAATTTAACCATTGTGGTGTTAAACAAAGTATTTTACTGATTGGACTGGGTTTGTTGATGGTATGACGACTAATTTTTTCAATATTTGTTTTCTCACTATGTTAGACAGAAAATCGGGCTCCAAGGCTACAATGGTTTCACAAAGCTGAACACCAAAGTCTGGTCATTAATCATCCCCATAAAACAGCATCGAGCAGCTCAAAGCTCTCCCTAGCCACCCAGCAGAGTTCTGCTGTCTGCACAACACACACACACACACACACACAGTTACATATGGTAAGCACTGCACACACAAACACAAACAGTTGCCAAGACACATTCATGTTTCTTATGCTCATTCTTGATCTCAACAGTCTATCTTTGCCAAGATTTGACTCATGGCTTCCTGAAAGCTGATATATAGTACTCATCAATATTTTGTTGGCGCGTAGTTGCCAACAAACAATATTCTGTGCCAGTGCAATATGTTTATGGTCGAAACCAGAGAAGCAAAGCAACATTTTTCTTCAAAGAAAGGGCCCTGTGGGGCTGAAGCTGCGTCTTTCTGCGTTTCACATGAACAAAAAAAAGCAATCATTAAATGCCTTGGTTCAAAAATGTGCTTCCACCAAAATCAAACCACCTGTTATCACCCATTACACTTTTTTTTTTTTAAATGTATAAACATGTATGTATTTGGATAATCTGCGTCATCCCCCGAGCTTTAACTCCATATGTTTGCCTTCACAAAACATTCACACACTGCACAATAAAACCAAGAGTTGCAAAATGAAGTGGAAGATAGCTTAAAAAGTAAACCACCTCCGGGGTTTTTTTTTTTTAAGGTTTCCTCTTTCGGAATGTAGAGGAAAAAAAAGGCACTTCAAATTAGATGTCCATGTGTGCACTCTGCCGTCTCTTCAACCTGACTGACCTCCAAAATAAAGATGCCAAACACTTGTGATTATTATCACCAGAGGCATTCAAAGGAAGTTGAATTGAGCTAGTTTACAAAAAAATAACTCATGAGGACTCTTTTGACGATGAATTTGTTTGGATCAAAACGCTCAGTGCAAGCAATATGATACTATATACTATATAAAAATAATGACCCGTCAGCTATATCAAACATCTCAAGAAGATGCAGAGCAAAAATGTGTTTCCCGAGACAGATGAGTATGGACGTCCAAAAAAGGCAAGCATGCATTTCCTCTGGGTATTTTCTCTGTAAAAATCAGTAAAAAAAAAAAAAAAAAAAGGTGCAGATTTTGTCAGGCTTGAGAGAATTCTTCAATTCAGGTGATTTATTACCCTCTCATAGCATCGCTCACTTTCCTGTCATCTCCCTCTGTCTGTGGATTTAACTAGGGTTTAAATTGAGCCACATTGTTCCAGCACCTTCCACTAATAAGTAACTAGTACAAATCCTGATGGTCTGGTGGATTTAGATGTTTGCCTTCAAAGAATTGAAATACTGGAAGTAAGTAATTAAATGAAACATCTGGCACTTCCTGTCCTGCATGTCTATATTATTTTACCCAGCTTCCTACAGCTTGTCTAGCAGAAAAAGCATTGGTCATTACATGCATGGATGAGAAGGAAAAACATACAGTAATGTCACATAATGTTCTAAAACACAATATCTTGAACTTCTGTTGAGAGTAAACAAAGGTATTGAAATTCAATAAATAATAAATCCTCACCCACTCCCAAAACTTGTCCCCAAAAAAACACTCTCAGGGCCACCGTAGATCACTTATATTATATCATACCACATAACCCAGTTGGCAAGGTATATAAAAACAATATTATATACTATAAAAATGTTAACCTCCACTATAATATAAGTCACCAACTGAAGATGAGACATTCCACGGGCCACTCATTATGAATGATCATGACTTTGTTGTTTTTATTGCTGCATACAAGGTCAGTCACAAATAGGGACTAGACTTTCCGTCCCTATTAATGTTGGACTTTTATGAGGCAACTGAATTGAACTATAAATTACCTCAAAAACCTTCTATGCCTCAGTGAAACCAAGAGTGACATTTACGGTACTGTATAGTATGATTAGGCCAATGAGAAATGACTAGATGACAAGAAAGAAATGAGGTACTCTCTGACATGAAATGCTCACATTTATGTATTATTTTTCTCTTGGGACATGCCACAGTTTTTTTGTGTTGTGTATTTTTAATTGTTAAGAACATAACAAAATTAACACATCCTCATTTTTTGGAAATTTGGGGATCCTTTCTGGGTGTAGGTTTGTCAGATAATAGTACAGTCACAGTTGATTATTAAATGGATTAATCGGCTAATTGTATAACCCAAAACAACCCATTCAAGTTCAAAATATGCAGCCTAGAAGTGCATCTTCATACTCAGAAGGGGGCACTGTGAGTGTGGCGCAGCTTACGTCCATGCCCTCTTTGCTCTTCAGAAGAAGACAACAGTGACGTGATGTTGTAGTCCTTGTAGTACAATGGAGGATATAAATAAGCCTGCAGATTTAATCTGCAGATTTAGCTGTTATCTTAGCTTGACTGGAGCTCACCAGACAGTGGGGTAAAGTGCTAAGAAAGCAGCCAAGTTAGCAGAGCTAACAGAGTTGGTGGAGGCAACACACATAAACATCTGTCTTCACATTCATCATTCTTGGCAGAGATCACTAAAACAGCGAGAACATTCACTCCATGAAAGAAAAAACAATTATCGACACCCACTGATTGAAATTGTGGCACCATCATCAGTTTTTGTCAACAACATCTAATCGTCGTGCACCCCTGTATGGAGCTATGGTTGGGATTTGTTTGGCTAAAACCAGGTGTGGGTAGCCTCATTATCACGATCACCAAAAACAAGTAGATCCAGCCAGACAAGTGTTGTATAGTCATTAATAAAACTCTGCTGCTCGTTTTTCACTCGCTCCAGAGACCACACCACCCCTGTCCTTTTGGACACCCACTGCCTCCTTATCCCAAATCGCATTCAGTTTAAAGTCCTTCTCCTCACACACAAAGCCCTCAGGCACTCCTCCTACCTCAAGCTCCTTTCTCCACCTCACAGGACTAAGCTCAGTCAGTACCTGTGGTGACTTCCTCCCCAAACCCTCAGAGATTATACAGAACTACTATTACTATTACACATCTGTTTTGAACAGCTTTTATTGTACTTTTATGCTTTCTTCTGCTTTTGGCGTCTCCCTTTAGGGGGACACCACAGCGGATCATCTGCCTCCGTTTCACCCAGTGTGTTAGGTGTGTTATGCTTTATATGTTTTAAGTCATAGAATGTGTAATTTTACGCGTGAGTACATTAACATTTCTAAAAACACGATTAAAGAGGGTGTTGGGGTGGTGATGCGTGTTGGTGTATTAGATAGTTTTGCTTCATTGTTTTTTATGCACAATATTCAGTTCAAGTTAAAAAGAAATGTTTGGTCTTCTTTGTGTTTGATGCTGTTGATGAAAGAGTATAGGTATCATTCTGAGAATGGTCTGCATCATTTGAGGTTATTTTCTACACTAGCAATTTTATTACTGAGCTTAACATTTCGGTGAAATTACAATATGTAGACTATTTGAAATATATATTTTTTAGTGCTCTGTGCACTATGACTCTAGCATTCTGTGTAATGCTATGATGATCTGTTTTAGGCCCTTTCAAGATTATCAATTCACCTCTATGTGTTTTTTATGTCTTATGCCAGTCTCATAATGGCTGATTCCATTACCTAATATGCAGCAGTATGAGTCTGGCAATGTAAACATATCCCCAGAGGAAATCATTGGTTAGAAGCTGGAACAAAAAAAACCCCATAAAAGACTGGCAGTGGTCATCTGGCCAAAATCAATCTGTTTTGAATGTGGCCTGGATCAGGGATAATCATGACCATCAATAGCATGAAGATCCAGAAACGCTACAAATAGTGATCTGTAGTGTAGGTGATGTATGGAAATTACTGTTTGACATGCCTTTACTACATTACCTTTTCACTGCTGGATGTCCATGAAATCTGCTCTCCTGACCTTTTTTATAGAAAATATCACTCATTTTCAGTCCTTAATGTACAGGTTAAAAGTGTATTAAGTGCTATAAAAACCAACCAAACTAAATCTCATATTGCAGTAATACCCCCGTCCTGCTTGCTTCTGACAAAGACCTAAACAGAAACTATCTATCCAGTCATCGATCAACCTGTCCAAGCAAAAAACCACCCGAGTATTGGAGGCAAATGAAGTGGAATGCGCATGTCAGTGCTGTAACTGATGATCATACTTCTTAAATGAGTTAACATTTTGGCTCTAATGGCCAGGGAAGATGAACTCACATGTGCAGCCAGCTCTGTAACCAGACTAATGCAGACATCTATGACAACAAAGACAAATGGTAACACCTCTTAACGCAACAGCAACAGCAACAGAAATCCAGGCAGCAGTCATTCTGAGACCAAAAGGGTCCCAGACAAAGATAGACAGAGATGCTGCATGCTCTAGACGGAGGGGGAAAGACGGAGCAAAAGAGAAGCCATCTTTTCTCTCAGATGTGATTGTGATGAAAGGCCTGCAGGGAGATTAATTTCCTAGAGGCGTTCCACCTTCTTGGCTTTTTTTAACCTCAGCCATGAAAAGATTGAATAGATAATTGTGTGTGAGCGAGGCATATTCTGCCCCTGACCGTCTCTGAATGAGCTCCGGCATTATCTTGTTCACACCTTTGTGCTTCCTCTCCAGGGTGTGCTTCAATGAGTCATCTGACTGAACAAGACAACATGTCAGTCACAGGCACCATGGAGGATGATAACGGACCAGTCATCAGATGTTGTTGTCAGTGGAGTTGAGCCAGTGGACACCTCCAGACCACACTGCATGAAATATGCATTCGCAAGCAGAATACAAAGTACCTGTGATAGAAATATCTCTCACCAATAAGTGCACTAACTGCGCAAAGACAAAACTCTCGACAAGTGTTCATACACAACACCCAAGGAGGTCAAACTATTTTATGTGGTAATCATTCTTGAAGATGTCCGCAATCTACTTTTTAAGTGAATTGTAAAGATTGCGATATTCATGACATTTAAACCCAAGTGGTACCTGGTAGTGAAATCACCCATAAGACTCTAAACTTCAATTTTTAAGCCTCAAGATTTGCAATTTGGCACCATGTTGAGGTTTTGCAAGTTGACAGACATCACATGCACCCATTGGACATACGCGCTGTCAATCACACTGATGCACCCTCACTCTAATGTGCTTTATCGTCTGTTTTCCTCTAAACAGGAACACATTATACAAAATTGTGCTATTGAAGAAGACCTAAAACCAGTGATGGAGACCATTAACTCCTGAGGAAAATGTTTAATGAAGTTACAAATCAAATGAGAAGTGAAGTTATTTTCCCACAGACTTCCATTCAAACTTTTCTGCAACCAGTGGAGTTGCCTGGTGGTTATTCAGCATCTTCTTACTTCAATTGGCAAACAAGACTGTGTCCACTTTTTATTCATGGTCTATTGGCCTACCCTAATCTCACAGGTTCACTCTACAGTCACACAAGTACTGCTTTCTCAGTGGCCATGTCCCTCTATCATAGGGTCTTTCACACCTGAGATACTTGGAAAAACAATTCAGTGTGAGCAAGCAGCGTGGAGGAATACATTGCCAAAAATGGACTTGGAACCACTGACACTCTCGTCAGTGTTCCAATCTTGACTGTCACGTATTTCTCGAGGCAAAGTTTACTACACCTTTTTTTGGTTGATGATTAACATTGCAGGAGGTGACACGATAAATCAACTCCCATCAGCACCTTTAAAAAAAGAAGAAGCACGCAGAGAGCAGAACAACACTCATCTGCATCCCACGAGGCCCTGGAACATTAACAGTTATTGCTGTGTGACACATCAGAGCCTTGAAAAATATGATTAAATCAACAGGTGATTGAAATGTCATAATCTATCGAGCTAAGAATACGGTGCTGTTCGTAGCTGTGGACACTAATGCTACTTAAGATTCACTGTTTGAGCTACAATTGCCTTGAGGAGAATGTTGTGTTTTAAATGGAGCGTGCACGTCTAGACGGGAACTGGATATACTCGGCAGTACATTTCAGGGGAACAGGGTTAATCTGCCAAAATAAAAGAATCACAGTATCACAAGATTAATGTAGTTCATACACTTTTAACACCTTAATCTAAAAGCTGTAATCTTTTGGGATGCATTTTACCCAGGACTGCCGTATACTTTTAATTTGTACTTATTAATTAACTGTATTAGACTGGTCTTTTTTAATTAATGCTTAGTTCAAACCTGTGTCATCAACATACACATGTGGTGGCAGCCTCTCAGGTATTATATATGTTGTAAAATAAAAGCATAATCATTAGTACGACATGGGCCTTTAAAGTCGTAGGAAAGGACACTGCTGCCATATTAATGCCACAGTGTCTGCAGACTTTGACAGGGTCACATATTACACAGTGTTGCAGCAGATGCAGTCCACGTGATTATTTCTTGCTCTTTAGCAAATGTTGAATTTCCCTCTAATTATGTTCAGCAGTGTTGTCAGCGCGCTAACCCTAACCCCGCAGCTATGGTGTTCACCTGTGCAACAACTGAAATTATAAAATCTACTTGGATAAAACTTGCAGCACCAGAATGTGGCTGTGGACTCTTCAATACCGTCACATTAGTATGGCCAGTGCATTCCAGGAGCCCCTTTGAAGTTGGACTGCAATTTATTTGCTATAACTACTTTGCTTTATACTTTTACTCCAGTTAATGACTCGTTCTCAGCAGTTCCCACAGAATGTGGCTAAATGTGTTACTTCAAATAAAGGGACGATAAATGGGCACAGTGCTGTAAATATATAGCAGTCAGCTGCAGAATTTGGACTTAAGAGTTTGTCTGCGGCTACTGCTGCAGAGAACACTGGGACTGATCTCTATTGTCTATTACAGGAAAACTACAGTGCAGACTGTTTGCCAAACCTCTCCCCTGGACAGAGATGCTCCAATCATAGCCCAGTAACCAAGCATTATAGGACTGTCCAGATTTTGGCATTTCTCCCCATTCTGAATTACAGGACTGTGTTATGAATGCACTCTGCATCAGTCCACTCAGCAATGCCAACTTTGTAGTACTTACTGCACAACGACAACAAAAAATCCCTGCAGTCCAAAAAACATTAGCCCCACAAACCAATCGTACAAAAGAGACTTCTTTTGACAATACCCTTCCAACTACAAAGAGGGCAAGTTTTCCTCTTTAAAAGACAAAAGTTTTAATGCTTGAAGGTTTTTGTGTTTGTGAAACTCTCCCACAGTCGCAATGCACAGCCAAGACCACGGGCAAACACTAATGCAAATGTGCAGGGAGAAACGCTTTATTCCCCACACGAGCAGTTTTCATTCACATGGGTTAGGAAATGTTTTCAGTGGCAAATTATAAACAACTGGCTCGTCTCTGTAACATCACGACACAATATAATTTTTACATGGACCTATAGCTACCATCACATCCCATAATTGAAGCATTATATCTTGTGTATTATTCTATGGCTTAAGTTTTAGGTATGAAACAGTGAAGATTGTAGCTCACACTCCAAAAGAGCACTCATACAGCACATTTCCATGCACAGTTAAGTCGAGCTACGACCATAGCTGGGCTTAACTGTGCATGGAGTAGTCGAGCATTTAATTGAACTACTGTCCTTGTCTCACTATTTGAGCACTAGCAGGGAATCGATTTATTGAAGGGAGTTTGTCTGACTTGGCTATGCAAGGTGGCAATATTATCCCCTGTCAGCCTGTCAGATCAAAATAAGACTATTTCCTGACTTTCTAACTTCAAATATTAATCATTTAATCTGACAGCACAAATTCAGCCTTCTTGTCAGTCCAATCCAGTTTTATTATTATTATCGTTGTTTTGCTGTTGTGTTTTTGTCTGTGTGCCGGCTTCTTCTATTACTATGTAAAGGTCCTGATAGAGTACTCCTTATACATCCGTGAAGAGTCATGAAGTCTGGCAGTTATTGACCAGTCAATATCTCTTAATGCCACCCCGCTCTTGCAAGCGGGCATGAGTATACGCATCATTCTGTATTTTTAAAAAAAACCCACAAATGCCGTCTCACATGGCTACACATCAACTGCCAGCAGCAGATAATTCGGCTAAGTACTGATGTCCACTTTAATGAACAGTGCGAGCACAGACAAGGACAGTAACTGGAAGTCTCTTCACTGATTCAACTGCACTGTTTGTGTTGACAACACGTCAGCCTGATCTCTGCAGACAGCCGTGAGCTGGCGTTCCCTCCGCAGCGGGGACAGACACCACAAACTGTTCACTCCACTTCCACAGCCTCACATCTCGCAGCCACAGAGGCTCAGGCGAGAGCCTTTTTCGATCAATGCTCAGAGTCGGCTGATCACCCCCAGTCAGGTTCATACTGTAACTGCCTCATGGAGCAGCCATCATTCGTGTCAAAATATCTTTATAATGTTATAATAACTTAAGAAAGTTGACTTTTTGGTCCACAGTTGCAGATATACTTGCTATATAAAGCAAGACGGACAGTTTGCGCAGGCTGTCACTTTGCAGACTTATGGCTGTTATTCATTTTTAACAATGTTCCAAACTCAATTTTGTACCTGACCTCGTTTTGTTGTTTTTTTGTTTGTGACTGTGTTTCTATTGTAACTGGCACATAACATGAATTTCTGCTTGTGAATTCTACATCTTTGGGGACATTGTGTTAGTTTTAAATGTCTATCGTTTTGTTTTTTTTTCTTTTTCTTTTATTGGACAGTAAGTGGAGACGGACAGGAAATGCAGGAGAATAGTAAGGGCATGGTATGCAGTGAAAGGTCAATCCAGACAGTCTTATCTTTACAACCTGCCTTTATGTCTGCAGAATTTAGATGTACCTGCTGAATCAAACAGGTCGTTTTGGGGGCACTGAATTTCCTATCAGAGGACAAGCAGGAGACAAGGCAAAATGAACTAGCACCATGTTTTATTCTGTATTAAATTATTGTAAAAATGTCATTTTTTATGTATAATTTAAATTGTATTGGGCCCTGTATTTTAAAGGTCAATTTTAGAATATTTTAATGTTTTAAAGCAACTCAGATATAGACACATAGAAAAAATGATCTGAGTAATTCTGCCTGCCAAACTGGGGGAACTCTTCCCAGCTATTAATAAGAAGCCTGTTTTTGTCTTGCTCTGTCTTTAAAGAGTGAATACATGGTACCAATTGTTTTATGGGAGGAAAATCCCTATATGGGCAATGCCAATCTGCACTGTTTGGCTAGGAAGTGTCGCAGGGAGAACCACGGTTACAACTGCTCTATCAATCAGTCTCAGCTGTCAGTCATGAAGTCCCACCTCGTTATTTGAAAGCCTCAAATAACTAATTAAAAGCAACCATCAGTGTAAAAGAACTACCTGTATGACATAAACCATAACTGGAATCAGTTGGTGTGCACATAGTCAGGTCCGTCTCCCATTTATGAAACATGAAGATGATTTGTGAAGAATAATGCCGCCAGCCACTAGGTGACGGTCAACTTCATTTTGGCAGCTGTCGCGACGTCCATCTTTTTTACAGTCATTGCTTTAAACATTTATAGGTGATTAAATCTTGCCACAGTTATCAGTATACCCTGCATCTGTATTGCGTGAGCATGGACAGCTTAGCAACAGTAACTAAGGGAAATGGGACTGAGTGAACAGACCGCGAGGCATTAGTCAAAAAGTAAGCCCGTGAAACTCCTATCAAAGTACTTGACATTCATCTTAATCTGCCTTCTATTTAAAACTAATTAATATGGGACATAATAAGTGATATTACATTTTATGTTTGCTTGTAAGAAATTAACAAGCACGGCTCATAATCATCTCTCGGGTTGATTGAGTACAGTATAAATTTATCAAGACCTCCATTCCTCTCAGGTCCAGCCATTCAGCTCTCGTCCAGTGATATGCTTCTGCTATGGAGAATTCTTAGGTTGTAATTATAGTAATCATAAAGGAAACAGCGAGAGAGAGAAGGCTGTAACTGTGCCCCTGGTAGTTTTAACATCATGCCTCAACTCCTGTAATTATTCTTATACTGTTATTAACTGAGTTGCTTTCACCCAGAAGACAAAAGAAGAAAATGAGGGAAAGTATTTTTTAATGTAAAGTAATGTTAGTCATATAGATAATGGACAGCCATAGGCATTTCATAATGAGTGCAGTACACGTTTGATAGATACAGTATGTGATTAACAGGCAGATGAACGGATTATCTGTTGGTGCTTCACTGCGTGTGTGGTGTGTGGGTGGTGCCCCCAGTGAGTCACCTGCCACCTAGATACATATTATTTCTACAAATAGTATGAGGTAGAAGAAGGAATTTACAAACTTAATGCATATTTTAATCCCTGTAATATTGTGCAATACGTATATGCATAACCAAGTTTGTAGAATGTTCTAGAATCAGAATCAGGCTTGGGATAAGATGGACCTTGAAATTCTCCAAACGTAACAGTAGACAGTTATCTCGTCTTCCCAGTGGTATAAACTCCTACTCTGCTGCTGTGCTCCAACTTTCTTGGTCCGAGTGTCTGCATAAGAGTTGAACCAGGACTTTTTTTTTTTTATGTATACAGATCTATGTTGTAATACATTCATATATTCAAGTTAGGACAACAGCATGCTCATGAAATGAATTACTGTCTGTGACTCCAGCCATGTACTGTACATCACACATCTGTGCAAATTGTTCAGAGTGGTAATATGTTGACATTTTAGTACTTATGAAAAGAATGAATTCTCAAAAGCTCAACTGTATGACTATACAGCTCAGACCAAAAACTCTCAAGGATGTGACAGAAAACTCATCCCAACCGCACTCAGAATCGCACGTCTAAGTGTGAGCATGAGGAAAGCTCCTATTCACCCCGCTGCTGGTGTGAACCAACACTGCTTCTGCTATCAGTGGACTCTCTGTCTTTATTTCCACTCCATCAACTCTGACACGCCCCTCGCTGCTCCAAACATGAAGCGCGCAGCATCACAGCTGATGCCTTTGCTGGCAGTCTTGAGGCTATGTTTGCTTTGTTTGTGTTGACACATAGTTAGAGGGTGTCGTCTTTAATTTGGTCCCCGGTGGAAACGGTGATGTGAAATAATGAATCCTCCAGAATGTGTGTGTGTTTTTTTCTCCCCATGACTAAATGTTCATGTGGATGTGTAGGTGTGTGACCATAATAGTGCCCATCTTTTATTATAGCATCTGTGCCAGGCTGATAGTCCTACCCAGCCTGTGTGTACAAGTGTCATAAATGCTAATGCAAACTAACACAGACAATAAACAATAACTTCAAAGAATGCCTTTTGGTGTTTCACTTGATTAACGAGCAACAGAATGCCATTTAAGTGAGCGAGTACCGTCGCCCACGACAGCAAATTTCCATTTGTGATCACATCATTTTTGTGTGCGATCAAAGTCTGACGATGTGACTTAAAATCATTGTCAACAGCTGAGGGTGAAAGTAAAGTTGAGACTGTGATAAAGTACAAAAGGACTGTAACTGTGTGTGAGAGGGCGTCCATGTGTGTCTTCCACCTACTCACATTACAACACAGGGGCTGAGCACCTACACTAAACTCCCACAGCCCACTGGTGTTGCAACCAAAGCTCAGGGATGAAAACAAACCTTCACATTACTCTGCTTAGTGAGGATTGAAGGTTGTTTTTTTTTCATTCTGCAGTTTTTCTAGGTAGGATTTATGGTGTTATTTTCTCGTAAATAATTCAATAAATACTAGTGGTATTTATTGAGTCCATTATTTATACCATTTATTGCTTTGTGCATGGAGGTGGGGTGTTTTATTGTGTAAAGCACATTGAAAGGGAATGATTGATTGACTGGTGTTCCCTAAGCACCTGTTTACTGGATTCCATCATATTTCAGGAAACATGGGATCAAACATTCAGTAATAGCTCTGAGGAATGTAATTTCCTTTTTCCTTACACATTTGGAAGCTAACTTGGAAGCACTCTGTACTCTAGATGTGAAGTTCTGGTAACATATGAATAGAAAAGCTTGTTAAATTCTGATATAACCACCTTATAAAAGAGACTAACAATGTGAGAATCTATTCAAGAAAAAAGAAACCTAAAGTACAACCAAACTTTAAAAAATACAGTAGCTGTTGAATATTTAAGTGCCATGGTAACATCAGACTCCTAAAGTCTATTATGGCTGCTCCAATCAATAAGTCCTTCAGGTGCAAAATATATGTGTCATCATAAAACACAAATTCCAGCAATCATCATTTTGATTATGATGAGTGTAACACAGTGTCGTCAGCAACCACCGTGTAATTACTCAGCTGGCACAGACCATAGAGAAAAACTACACTGTGCAAATTTCTCATTTTTATACAAGGATTCCCTCGGGGACCAGTTGTGTATACTGCAGAGGGGATGTCTGCCAAACTGGATCATGCCACACCACGACAAAAGGAAATCCATACCATTAGCCCTTTAGGTTAAGCCACTTAATTCAGATTGATGTGCGATTATTTTAATAGAGCTAAAACATCACTGTGTGTGTGTACAGTACGTGTGTGTGTGTGTGTCAGCAGTAACACATAATCTTAAATGCCAAAAGGCAACGTCAGCCACCCCTTACCGAAATGAGTTAAGCCTTGTGTACATTGTCTGACGGCCTGTGAGTGACAGCTTAATAATTTCCAGCTCAGTGTAATACCATGAAAGGTTTGGTTTCCAGATCATTTTTAAACACTGAAGCAGAAAAGGCCTTTGGGGCCATGCTACCAATTTGCATGCAGCTCCCACCCAAGCAATATTTCACATTCCCCAATGGCAGCAGTGTATTCATTGACATAATAAGCAAACAGATGAAAGTGAGGATCTGAACAGAATGATAGTCATCCGAGGTATCACTGCAGGAGCACGAGGGAAGGACAGAGTAGAGGTAGAAAACTGGTCACATCATTGGGATTCATATTTTTTTGTTGAAGATTCTACCCATTTTTAATACAATGCTTAATCTACAACATCTCAAGAAAACTATATGATTTTTTTTATTTTTAATGTAAAACAAGAGAGCAGCATCCTCACAAGACAAATGGACAAAATCTGCGATGAGTTCAGCTTCTGTCCATGTCTCACAGTGAGGACAGGATCAGGGAGCTGGACCTCCCTCTCTGTTCGCTGCTGCAAAGCCCCCACACACTGTGCAGTGAAGTTTCAGCACCAGAGAGTGGACAGCTCCGCACACCCCCACTACCAGGAGAGCTACTAATTTATCCATTAGTTATGAGACTGAGCCCAGTTGTCAGCTTCTGTCTCAGTTATTCAATCTTCCCCCCCTTAGCACAAAACATCAAATCACTGCACATTGCATTCCAATTTCCTCAAATCCGTTTGGAGTTAAGCAGGGAGACAAAACCGCACTGTATAACATGCAGGCAGAGGAGAGCGACGAGGTTTTCATCACTGAGAGGCAATCATGCTCTTGCTGAACAGTTATCATCCATCACAAATTCAAGCACCTTATGTCTTAAGCATCGCAGTCTATTACACAGAAAGAGTCAAATGCACTGGGTCTCTCATCTCGCATCAAATCCAGTTTAGTTTGGAACGATATTAGATCCACAAGTGGGCTGTGGGTGGATGATTGGTCAAAAATGTAATTATTTCAGCCTGGATTTTAATTTGCGGCATTGAAAATAACACACTGTTTTTCAAGATGCTGATTAAATGCTGCGCTAATTGTTGGAAATGCGGATTTTTTTAAAAAACAATAAAAAGGAAATTCATTAAAAAATAAAAATGAAAAATACCGGAATTAATGTGTTGATTCCTCATAGCATAAAAGTCAGAAGCCTTACAAATACTGCTTGTTGCTGGAATATTAATTATTATTTTAAAATTAAATGCGCCGATGTGAAATAAACCCACCCCGAAGTGAAGTTCTCAGTGTGGCTTTTTTTTTTAAAGCCCCTTAAATCTCGACTGAATACGTTGCCGTATCATTGACTGTAAACGACACAACATTAAACTGTGGCACTTCACAATTAAGTTTGGCACAACAGCCACCTTGCGTGAAAAATTACTGCATAATTCGCTTCCATACCAGCGGAAGGGGCAGAAAAACGAGCAGAGAAAACGATAAAAGCAACTCACCATGGAGGGATATAATCCGAAGATGGTCAGGGAAAGGACAGGGTACAGGACACTCAACAGGACCCGCATGCTGACGGGCTCCGGCCAGCCACTTCTCTGCGAGCTGCAGTCCTTCAACATAGAGAGAGCGCGTGCTCTTCACCTCAGCGCCTTTCTGTCACTGTGGAACCGCAGAGAGAGCGCTCCGGCTGCGGACACAGCGACCACACGTTCACCGGCATTACACCCACTGCTCCCCGGTGCTCCTACTGAGGGCAGTGCTGAGGAAAAAAGTTTTGAGTGAGGGGGGAAATATTCAAATCATTCAGACTGCAGGGGGGGAGGCGCTGAGGATGTGACATCACTATCTATCTATCTATCTATCTATCTATCTATCTATCTATCTATTAGATCCATGTATCTATCTGTCTTTGCCTGTCTTGTGTCATCCATCTGTCTATCTGTCCGTCCGCCTCATAGATCAATTTGTCCATCCATCTGTCTAATGGATCATTTGTGCATCTCTCTGTCTGTCTTTTTTTGTCTGTTGTCCGTCTACCCTGTCTTGCCGTTTAATAGATCGAATTGTCAATCTGTCCATCCATATGTCTGTGTGATAGATTGATTTGTCCGTCTGTCCGTCTGTCTGCGGTGACCTTCAGGTTAACCTTTTGTATTTGTCAATCCCAGAAGTTTAATTGATTTACTTTGCAGCCACACTTACTTACTTACCGCCCTGCAGTTAAGACTGCTGCCAAAACTAGTATTTTTCTCACCTACAGTATATCATGCTTATTATTATTATAATAATATACAATGTATACTATCAGCCAAGATCGTCGGGGGGGCGGGGGGGGGAAGCAGATGTGAATCAGTTGAGCAGCAGGTGGAAGATGAGATGCCGCTGCAGCGTCGTGTGGTGATGCAGCCTCTAGAAATACAGCGATACAATGCCATGAGACGTGGAGCCACTGACAGTTGTAGTGAGCTGCATGTTTGACTGTTTTCTTATCAGCTGTGTGATGCAGAGCCATGGAGGTTCATTCCTGTGTCAAGTCACATTTATTTATGCAGCTCAGTATCACATATTTTCCTCAACAACCTGTAGAGTATCATGACCCCCCCCCCCCCCCCAACACACACACACACACACACTGTATGCACAGCCTGGAATGGAACAAGGACATACACAAGATAATAGACTCCTAGAGTCTTTATCTTCCTCCACTTCACTTTCCTCTCTCATGCAGTGTCTCCTCATTTTGTGTTTCCTTTTGTTGCCAATTTCCTGGTCTCTTCAGCATTGAACTTTTCTTCATTTGTGTTCTGGTAGAATTTCTAAATTGAGACAATGAGCTGTCACTGCACACTCCTCTGGTGGTTTAAAAGCTTGTCTTTTCTCTCAACACATAATCTGTTGTGAGGCTTACTTTGTGACTCATTGGTTCAACTCCTGTGCCTTTTGGATTAAATCCCAGTTTAAAATAGGTGTTAGGTTTGCTTGTTAGTCCTACAGTATGCGTGTGCTTGGGTTTTCACCTGATTTGCCCTGATTTCCTCACCCATTTTTAACACATGCAGTTTGGGGTTGAGCGAATACATTGACTCTACATTCCGGGGAAGAATGGTTGTTTTTCTCTGTGTGCTGTCTCTGCATATGTCCCCGTGTCAGTTGGGACTGGTAAAGGATACATGGCAGAGAATGAATGAATGAATTTTTCACATCTTTCTCTGCTTCATCCATCGTATGTGCATGTGTATGTGTATACAAGTGTACAGAACACCCAATGCTCAACATACCTCTAATATGTGTAGAGGTCACCCGTTCATAATTACCAAGGGACTTTAACGCTCAATCATCTTGGCGCTAATTCATGGTCCTCAGAGGATGATTCTTAAAGCCTTTGATGATCCACTAACTTCTCATCAGTTTGAACACACATTCAAAGGATTGTTGTTCCATTAAGTTCAGTTCTGAAGAGCGGTGATGTGAGTCACAGTTACAAAACTTTGTTGTCGTGCTTCCCTGCGGGGGAAACTTTATTACTATTCCAATGGGGGGGAAATGTTGTGTCTAAATACAATATTAAATGGATCTAAAAGTAACCTCTTAATATTCCAGATAGATGCAACGCTTGTTGTGTATAACATTTTATTATGTTTTATATCCTATTTTTCTCACCGTCCCAAATGTATTGGTCTTTTATTTCACTTCTGAGTCGGTACAACATATATATACGGTATGGTTCTAAGGAGTCCGCTGTGTTGGACGGCATGCTGCGTTCAGACTGCACCACAGTGTTTCCTCTGTGGCAGACAAGTCTCCCGTCATATTTAAAGCTACAGGGATATGAAACGGCTTTTCCAGTGCATCACTTTAAGCACTCCAATGTGGTCCTAAGACTCACCCTGTAAAGAAGTTTTAAGAAGAAACTTTACCACTCAGAGGGAGTTCTTATATCCACATTTGCTGGTTTTCAGTAAGATGATGAAGGAATCATTTGAATCCAATCTATTAAGTAGATTAGCCATGTCTATTCTGAGCAGTATAATGGTGTCTTAATAGAGCAGATTTGAATAGAGTAATAGAGTAGGTGATTTGGAATCATTAAAAATAAAAAGACTTTTTACTAGAAGAGACCAATAGCCTTTTTTCCATATTCTTTCAGTGTTTGTTTGTTTGTGGGCTCCAGGCTCTGCTGTTTGTCATGTGTTATGCTATTAACATTCAATCAGTGACAAATTGAAGGAAAAGCCTAAATAAACAAGCGTAGGAACAAATGTCTTCATGCGGGAAACCTGTGAAAGATTTCACACCAGCACTCTCCCTAAATGAGGGTATGGTGGTCATCCCTTCAATAGAGTGTGGAGACTTTTAATCACTGACCACAGGAGCTGTTCTGGTGGCTCTTGGTGCTCATAACACCTTACAAGGACACTTGATGTTGATTTTTCCTTTAATTTGTCATCAAGCAGTCTACAGTTCTTCTGCATTATTTAACGCTGCATTACTGGCCATTTATCCAACAGTGCTGCCTTGTAATTAAAATCATCTGTCTCATCTCGGCTCTAAACTGGTGTCTGTGGGACAGTAGTGAGTCTTCATCAGACTTATCAAAGAACTGAAACCACTGATGTATCCCTTGTTTAATTTGGTTTACAGTAGCACCCGGTTCCACATTATCAGATGGGAGCTGGTGCTTAAAGGTTAATGCGTCACTGAAGGATACAAAGTGTGTGTAAGTGTGTGAATGTTGCATTTGCTTGTCCTTCTGCATTCATTTTCCCAGAGGGCATCTAATGAGTTGTCTGGGGAGTAGGAAGAGCCATGAGGAAGTCAATAGGAGTCTTGGTAAACAGGATTTAGTAATATCCAGCACAATGTTGTCCTGAGATAGCTTTGGTCTAAACGGAACACCATACAGCTTTAAATAAGCATGTCAGATTTGCTACTTAGTATTTTTCTTCATACCTAATACAAATGCAAAGCCGAGTGGAAGCGGAGTGTACTCCAAATGTGTTTGTTGCAGCCTTCCCCTCTTTAATTTCAGTTCCACTCTTTGGCTGTATATAAAAAAAGTCGACCTAGTCTTCCAGTCCCTTTGTGAAGCCTAATGATTTACAGTTTGCTCTGCACCAACTGGAAATTCACAGACGCCACCTGAACCAGGCACCTGTTGGACAATACCAGCCAATCACACAGTGTCCACTCACATGCGGCGTGCTTTATTTTGTTTTCCTCTCAGTGTGAACATGACATGTTCTAGTGAAGAAGACCTGAAACGAACGATTAAGAAACTTCAGGAAAATGTTTACTGACTTTAAATATCATGTAAAAAATTGGCTAATGTCCCCATAGACAAATTTTTGCAACCAACGGAGTCGCCCTCTGGTGGCCTACTGCTAGTCCCATCCTACTTTCCAGGCTTCACTTTTCCAACAGGAAGACTTTGTCCATTTTTTTTATACAAGTATGACACAGAAATACCTGAAAAAGCTTTATATACACATAATCCTGGGCTGTTGTATCTGCAAAGCTCAGGTCTCATCTGCATTCAGCTTGTTTAAAGTGGCGCTTGCTTATACCACCTTCTCATAGCATGCCACCTTTACTGAAAAAACAGTTCCTCAAGACGATCTGGGTCACTGACACAACAAAACAGGCCATCAGTCCACAATACATGCTGTGTGTTGTGTCAGTTTATATATATATATATATATATATATATATAAAAAACTTGCTGAAGCATCAGATGTTCCTGGTTCTCTGTCAAACTGCACTGAAAGCAGCGTCAGTGAAATCTTTAAGGTGGGTTAGCTCAGCTGCTGAAAAAAAGGCAGGTTTCAGCAAACGCTGTAAATCTCCTCACAGCATTTGTCCAGTCTGCTCCCTGAAAGTGCAGCAGTGTGTCATATTGTCACCTACACATAATAATAGCAACTAAAAACATGTCTTTGTTGCACAAATAACAACATGAGCAGGTAACACTGGAGTTAACAATTAGAAGACGGGATTTGACTGAAGATTCTCCAGGAAGTCGCTCTGACTTTTGTCTTGCTTACACGTAAAACACAAATCACAGGTGCAATATTTGCTATATTCATGTTCATTCCAAAGTGAGACAAAACTAAACAGAACAAACAATGAATAAAATGACAGAGGTCACAAGCCACCAGGTTGGAGCAAAATCCTGCTACTCAAATATCTCACTGAGTTTCAAAACATGTGGAAGATATTGGAATCCAATAGTCCAATACAATACACCTAGACTATATATAAGGAATCTAAATAAAAGTTTGCTGTAAAATGTATGTACCTACATGTTTAATGTATACACAAACAGAGCAGGAATAAACTAATGGAACAGAAACAAAACTTTTTCAAAAAGCGAAAAAGAGTGCAGCTCCCAGCATGTCACCCTCTCTATGGCACCATCAGTATATACTGTATAATTTTTTTAATTTTTTCCACCAATGCTGTGGAATTAATGTCCTTTTAGAAATAAAGAGAGAGAGTGGAATACATTTTAACACACACACAAACACACAAAAACATTAAATAAACTACAACACAAACAGAGAAGGAGACATACTTGCTTGGTTGGTGGGATATGGATACATGGGAGCAGTTAAACTATAAACGTTAACACACACAAACTCACACATACAAGGCAGTTGGTGATGACATTATGGCAAAAATGAATCATGACCCTCCTGAGGAAAGAGTAATAGTGTCATGTGCTATAAGCCTTTGGCAAAAGGTCATGAGAAGCGCAGTGCTTGTGCAAACCACAGGGTCAACTGAGGCCGCTAAAGAAGCACCACAGGGGCATTTGCACTTCATAGTGGTTTCATGTAAGATTTACACTTGAATCGTCCAGGTGCCTACTGACTGTGACTTGACACGGTATTCCTGTAGAGTACGTGCAACACATGAAAAACAGACGTTTATGTAGAAGCACTTCTGCTTCAGATGGAACTCATGTAAGACTCATCCTACACCTGACACACACATTACTCTCTCCCCTCACCACATATAGGAAAGAAAAGCAGGTGAATTGATGAACAGGTGAAAGTGTTGTCCCTAACCTTGACCCTTAGTGCTCACACAGCACAGATCAGTGCCGCAGATGCACCCTTGGTAAATTGCAGCGGGAATAATACACAGCATGTGTGTTTACAGGTCATATCTTCATGCTTTGCAAAATGCATTTTTTCGTCTTCCCATGTGTTTTTGAGTCAAAGTTAAACGAGAGTAGCGCTAATTGTTCATATTTTTGTTCATAGATTTGTCTATAGGTTGTGCTGGAAAAAAAGGATATAAGACAATCTAGATTGCACATTCTTATATTTTCTGTGTATATGTTTTAACATAGTAATGGAAAAAAGCAGCCTGTTCTAAGAGTTAACCATAACCAGGTAATGCCTAACATTAACTCTAATCTAACCACAAGTAAGAAATACTAGTAATGGCTCTAAGATAACAAATTGAAAACTACATTGGGGTATGAGATACTATATACAGTATATATTCAACAGCTGTTATCAATAATTTCCCTTCAGTCTGATACATTTTATGGTGAAACTTTATATTAACTGTATATTGCATAAGATACTGCATAATATTGATGTTGTGTTCAATGCCTGGTAAAAATAAAAATAAAAGCTCAGCTTTGCTTGTTGGAGAAATTATCTTTAGTTCACATACATTACAGTTTCTTAGAAACCTCATTTCCTCTTCTGTGGCTGCTGCTGCCACTGAAGACAGACCTACAATAGGTTGCCACGCATTATCTTCAAGAAATAGATATGCACGCATTTCATGTTTGTCCTGTCTGAACCTGGCATTGCATTACGCAGTATTCGGCTTTAATTAAAATTGTCGCCGCTCACTCCACTCCTCTCTTCTATTTAGCATTTTGTTCTTGAATTGCATTACTGCCCTTTTGCTCAAGTCATTTTCAAAAACCGTATGTACTGCTGCGGTTCTGTCCTCTGTCTGTCGTTTCCTTTGCTGCGTTATTCCTTTTTCATTCTCACCCTTGCTCTTTTCTGGCATTGGTTGCTCAGCAACATCGAGTGTTATTTTGTGGTAAAGGGAAAAACAGTGTGGAAGAAACAGAACATTCAGTTTGAGGGGGTCCTTTGTCACTTTGCCGAGCTCCTGTGTGTGAAAAACACATAAGTCTGTGAGACAACCTGTGTTTACACAGGTCTGCTGTTCATTATTCTGAACACGCATGTCACATTTTAAATGGTGCTTGGCAGTGGTCCTCTGTGGAGCTTGTGGTCACATGTATTGCTGCTGAGATTTATTATTTTTAATATTGAATTTATTTTGGTTGTCTCATGCACATCATGACACTCCATTATAGAGGAGTAGTACACATTTCTGGGGACTGCTGTCAGGAATAGGTATCCACAGCTGGTGGCAGCAATCTCTTATAAAAGGTTTTAAAGCATCATTAAAGTGAAGAGGACGAAGATTATTGGGCTGGTGCCTTCAAAAAGTCACTTGAAAACATTCAAGGATGGTTGAGTGATGTAGTCATTATGTGTGTGAGGCCAGAAAGAACAAACACAAATTCAGACATTGTTCTTTCTGGCTCACAGGAGATGTTTTTTCAACATTAAAGGTTAACTAATGAGACAAAATTCAAGTGGCACAGTGCAGCTTTATGATGCTCAGGTGTGGAAGAGACAACTTGTGCATCTTCCAGCTGTGAGTCTTCCTATTCAACCGCTTCTCCGTCAACACTGGGGATTCCAGCTGACTTTAAACATGAAAAAGAAAATAACACAACAGCAAAAAGCAAACATGAGCTTTTCTTCGAAAGATAGTAGCGATATCTGTCTTTGTTGACATTAGAAACTGTAGATTTGTGAAATGAATGACGCATTGTCATGATTCTGAGAGATGTAAGTGTATGGTTTCCATTTATTACCACGTAAATCTGCAAACTAGTCTTTTATACAGTGTTACTGCTTCAAATGAAGCTCTAGAGCTTCCAACAGCATTGGTCCCAGTGTCCACAGCTAATTACAATGTACAGTGCACCAATTAGCTCTTATTTAATTGCCTCTTGAATGCTGGAAGTTGAGTGGCCCCAGGGAGCAACCTTTCCTTTGTCTGAACCAAATATAGATTGCTTTATCATCGCCCACAAAAATATGCACTAAAGTGCTAAATAGTCACTTTGATATCTAAGAAAGTGATTGGAGAGGGGAGTTGAATGCAGCCTGCCTTTATATCCAACACTTACAAATTATGCTAATTTAGCAAAAAGGTTAGAACAATTATTTAATAAAACAAACAAGCCTTCACTATTTTTTTTTTTTACTTTAAGCCACTACAATGCATTTCTCTGTGTCTGAGAGCAAATGGGAGTTGTTCCCTCAGGATTTCCCACAGATAATAAATCTGTACCATATTTCAATGCCCGTAAGTGAATGGATATATTCACTTCAACTCATTTCATTTTTATCTTTTTTTTGAATAGCGACGAATCATAACATACATTATCTCAAGGCACTGCACATAGACAACATTATTGAGAGCAGAGAAACTCAACGATTGACACAATGAGCAAGCACTAGGCTTCAGTGGAGAGGAAAAAACTCCCTTTTAACGGGAAAATCTCTGACAGAACCAGACTCACAGATGTGCGGCCATCTGCCTCGACTGGTTGGGGTGAAAGGAACAATGGGGGACAGAGGAGAGGTGGGGGAGAGATGGGGGGGGGGAGATAAAGGACAAGAGAGAGACCAGGAGCAGATGCACAACAATTGTATCAAGTTCTAAGTTTAGACAAGACAGTTCAGTGATGACATGTTTATAGATGTAATTTATATAAGCAGCAGCAGAGATTCTTGCTAATAATTTTACTGATATACTTTAATTATAGCATAATAATAATAATAATAATAATAATGGTGATGATGTGATATAAATGATAATAATAATATCTAGATATAAGATATATTGCACATTGTGCACATCATTGAGATAATGTTTAATTTAATTTAATAACTGTGGTTATTATTACTAAACAGTAACTAATTCTTCTATTCATAATGTTACAGGACAGATGGATACCAGCAAACAATAATTATGGCTAAAGTTGAACTGAAGTTTCTGGAAGTCTTCCAAGAACTTAAGTAATAACAATAATATACCTTTGCCCAAACTACACCATATATATTTCCAGCCTTGTTTGCCCTCCTGATTGAACAGATGAATTTTAAGGATGATACAGTACCTGTGAAGGATAAAGGAGAAGAGGGAGAGAGGAGCCAGTGAGGAAAGGAGAAAGCTAGCCGAGAGAAAGGGTGGAAACAAAATGATGACACCCCTCCAGAGGTTTGTGCACAAGCTCATATGGCCACACATAACAATATTTATTTCATATTTACTCTTGGTGTCTTGTGGCCTCATTTATTCTGACATTGTTTTGGTAGAAATTGTGCCTTTTTCTCACTCGTGTAACCAACAGAGAGTTGAGTTGCACTCAAAGAAACAGCAGAGCTCTGTAGCATCAGCAAACCAGGATCTCTTTCTACTACTTGATTAACCTGCCAGTATAATTCAACCTCATGCTACAGCTTCAAACGGAACAGAGCTGAATCAACACCCATGTGTCACCTGCTACATCTGTCACAAAGCTCAGCTCTGCTGATGGGTTCGGAGCAGTGGAGACACTTAAGGGAAAAGACACCTTTCCAACCAACACTTGTGTTGCTGCTGCTCTCCAGTCTGAACCAGGACTCATAAATCTAACATCATGAACACCCCGTACACTGATGATGATGATGATGATGAGAGTGAATTATTCTCACTAATTAATCCATCAGTGCAGCTGCCTGATTTATAATAGTGCTTGCAGCAAATAAAAGTCGACGTAAGTCTGTGCTTCCTACCTCAGGTCCATTTTCTCCCCATCCTCACAGTCTTTCTAATGTTTTTATATGAAATCCTGTGTTCTGCAGCTGAGGTGTGTGGACAAGCCCAACACTTGTGGAAAATGTTAAGATGCCAATGCTGAACTATACTCATAGTCAGCGTGAGGCTTGTTGTCTCGGACTCCTCCCCCTTTTGTAAATGTCGGAGCTGTCTCTTGGTTGTCTTTCTCTCTCCACCGCTTGATGCGTGGTGTGAGTTCGCACAGCTGCAACTCTGTGTCCTATTTCACTCCGGGGCAATGCCCCCCTACACTGGTCCCCACTCTCCCTCACTCAACTCTCAGCCCACTTCTTGGCATGTTTCTAAATCAGGCGAGTTAGCTTCAGAAGAGGGGACTTAGTTCCCTTTTAAGTACATGTTACTGGTGTGAGAGCATGTTGGACTGAATGTAAAGATGTACTGTATTTTGGGACGCACAAAATAACATTTATAAAACCTTTATTCTACAGAGTTAGGTCGTCAGTTGAGTTTCCCTTAAGTTTCCCCTGAACTGCTGACCAGCAGGCTGAAAATCTGGATGCCAACTTCAGTGATGTTACAAACTCCATTGCTAATTAACTTAAATATCTTGTTTATTTTACGCGGTTTTATCGCCATGTGTAAGCGTCCTCTGGAGCGATGTGTAAGCGTCCATCTTCAACAGAGAGTTGAAGATGTTGTAATGCTGTAGGTCTGAAATAATGTCTTTTCTGGCTGTTTCCATACTCGTAAAAGCACCCGAGGGTATCATGAGGATCAGATATATTCAGTCTGTCAGGTTCTGTGATATATTATTCGATCTCTGTGAATTTACAGTAAGAGTCACATGACGTCTGGGGCTCTAAAAAAGCCATTTTTTAGTCTATCACTCACCGACAGCGATTAATAGTTCAATCCTGGTGTCTTATAAAAGATGGTCACCTCCCATCTCATCTTGATCCTTTCAAGGCAGTAAGAAACAAAACCAGTTGTTGAAAACAGCAGCAGGACTCTTGTGCTCTCCACCTGCACTTTTAGTCAAAACCAGTAGAGACACGACTTCAGCTGTTGATCATCAAATTGTTATAAACAGTTACTCCGCATGTTGATCAAAACTTTCATTCAGTTGAATTATATGCTCTAATAATTATCGACTCGCCTGCGTGCACAAACTGTGGGGGAGTGATCAATGGTAATAACAATATCTAAAACTGTGTTTTCAATCATTTCTTAAACTCTTGGATGGTAAAAAAAAAAGAAATCCTACACACTGGTCCTTTAACTTAATATATAAACATATACTTACCTTAATTCTGTTGATGATGCCAAGTATTTTAGCACCATGACATATAGTCATCTGGTGCGAACATTTGTTGTACAGTATGAGGCGGCTGCATTAAAATAGAAGGCAGTTATTTCAGTTGACTCATGAACCCTAATGCAAACGACCACATCAAACTACAGCTTATAAAGGTATAAAGGAAAGAAATGAGAACCCTGTGTCCGTTTGATATCGGTAACATATTGATTGAGTCGTGAATCCGGCACAGGTGTTACATCAGGTTGTACATGTTGGATGGAGAGAGAAAGAAAGGCAAATAACAAACTAAATTTCTGATACTGTGGGGATAATATATATAAATATATATATATATATATATATATATATATATATATATATATATATATATATATAATCCCCACAGTATATGTATATGTGTTAAAGAAAGGAAAGAAAATCTTAATTTGTTTTGCTCCGTCTTCACACAACATGAGCTCAGCTCTGGAGGCAAGAGAGTGCAATATACATGTCATTTTTTCATTATTTTAACCCTGTGGGCACAACAAACATTTTTTTCAAAATCCAGTCCTGGCACTTTTCCACTACACAGTCCCGGCACGGCTCGACTCTACACGGTTTGGTATGGTTTTCCATTACTATAGTACCTCCCCAACGTGGGCAGGGTCATCAGCACGGCTGCATGAAACTGCCGCAACACACACAAACTAGTGACTAGTGACTTGTAGAGCAGTTATTTCCCATGCACTGAATCATTAGACTCAGATAATTAAAAAGTTTTGTTCACAGAATCGTTGAACACTTGCTGTATGACCGGAGTACAGACTCTGAACTGAAATACACCAGACTCCTGTGTTCAGTGGTCAATATTCTTGCTAAATGTTGGAGATTAAAGTATGTTTTCAAGATTGTTAACTCTTTTTAATTGAACTACAGTACAGCATTGTTGGCTTTCATTCTTGTTTCGGATGTCGGACTCGGCTCGCTTGGAACCTCGCAAGAGCAGGTGCTAAGAAAAAGTACCAGGCACTATCCCTGATGGAAAAGGACAAAAAAAACATGCCGAGTCGAGCCGTGCCGGGACTGTGTAGTGGAAAAGCGTGTGTATGTGTGACTGAGGTAAAAGCCCCATGGGGTGAGACGTGCTGTGACCCTTTTTGACCAGGCCACACATTAGTAAAATTCTCCCTGAAATGTGTCATTAAAATGTCAGCTTTGCTGGAGACTGTGAGTCAAACAGCTAAAAGCTTTCAGTTCAACATTCCACTTCATCCTTGATTGTTTTAATTTCCAGTCTCAAACAAAAAGAACTTCCACTCAGATCAAAATGCCGACATAACACCTTTATTTACTTGAATGTTTTATCCTATTGTTCCATTAAATCCAGAGACAGAGAGTGCTGCTGCCTCTTTCTAATCAACACGGGCTGAAGTGCTGAAATGTGATGAAATAAAACACAATGTGTGAAGAGGCTTAAATTTTGAACTTTGGATGGTTCTAAAATGCGAAGTGGTTTTCCCGACACTTCTCTCCTCATCACATCACACGAGGATAAATTACATACTGAGACATTTAGTGACGCTGAATGAAATTAGATGATATTCCATTGTCTCTGTGGCAGTGTACCAACCAACGCAGTAACATGGGACAAAAGCAGGGGTCTAAACTTACGCATATGCAGTTAAGCTCAAGTTATGCACAGCTAATGCAGAATGTTGATTATAACCAATTTCTGGCTAGATGTTCAACAGAGAACAGGAAGGGATCCACACATGTTAGAGGTGACATTAAAAAAGGATTATTTTTGTTTGTTGTTCTTCTCCTTATGAAAGATGCCATGTACAAAATCACTTCAATCCTACAATTTTTGTTTTCTTGTTAATGGAAAATCTTCATTTACTAACACAGCAACATTTTCACTCTCTTAATTGTGATGATTTGTGGTTGGAAGACTTGATGTGTTTTAAATTCGTACACAAAGTAAAACATGTCAGTTTTTTACTAAGAATGTGCTAAAATCACATCAAATCAAAAGAAAAGCAAACAATACCAAACAAACTAGTAGTCATAATAAAACTAAAAAGTGGGAACGGTGCTGGTTGCGGAAGTCCAATATAAAGACAGGCAGTGTGGATTCCTTCAGGTCGTCTGTATATTGTCAAATAATGTCCATTTCTCTCATTTGCTGACACAGATGTTTTCCTTTAGTCTGAGAGTGTACATCATTTGTATTCATTATTCTATTGTAGATATTTAACCATAGTGCTATTGAAGGAGGATCAAACTGATACATTTTTCTTGTTCCTGCTTTTTTTTTTTTTTTTAATATAATAATATTATATCTTGGTCAAATATAAATCATTATGTTACGTATCAGTTTAGGACCCAAGAGCAGGCAGGTGAGGAGATGTGGCGGTTTTAACTGTTCATTCAAAAAGGTTTAACAAATGCGAGTGAAGTAGTTGAAGTGCTGGTAGTGGAGGCGGCAATCGGTTCCAAACAGTGAGGCTGAGCGTCAAAAAGCAGCATGCACACACTGAGTAGTCTGCTACGATGCGGCGATGAGTGACTGCAGGAGCAGGAAATATGTAGGCTGAGTTGATGAGTGAATTGGGAGCAGGTGTGCTCCCGCTGCAGGTGAGCTGATTGCATGCTGGAGGTGAAAGCAGGAGAGAAAGGAGGAGACGAAGGAAGGAGGCAAGGAGGGCCATGACACATTAGTCAAAACACATTTATTTATGCTTCCAAGATACTCGTTTTAAAGTAGAATAACTCAAAATGTTAGTTTTGAGTTATTCAAAAAAAAGCTGCAGTTGCAGCTTTTTTGGCACTCCCAAAACACATCCTTGTACATCCTTATCGCTCCTAGTTCCTTAAAACGCTTCTTAAATGGACTGAACTTGTATTGTTCTCTGTTTCTTGACAACATGGCTGAACGTTTTGGGACGTCCAACACTGACCTAGAATTCTTTATTCTCAAGAATTGGAAACATCCTTGTTTTTTTTTTTCTTGTCAAGGGTGTCTGGCCCATGGACTGAAAATGTGACATTCCCTTCACCATGTAGGCTCGACTACCTGCAGGGTTATGGGTAAATGCTTCTCCTTGCTTTGGCCACAACCCTGGGCCCAAGAAACTCAATTTTCATTGAATGCAAACACAGTGCCATTTTGCCCATGTGAGCTTTTGTTACCTTCAAGGAGTGCAGTCCTTCTGGGTTGGTGTCATTTGTACTCACTATCCTTGCTGTTTGTGTCTGTTTTGCTCAGTTTCATCAAGATGGCTTTGGTGCTGATTCTTATTAATACTGTTTTATATTGTTTTACCTTTCCCCGTCTTACTTTTCATTTTCTTCCTCTTCTTGTTCTTCTTTTTTCCCCAGACATGACATTTGAAGTAAATGTTATGTCTCTCAGACTCATACAGACACACATCGCAGTGTTTTGTCAATTTTATATTCCAGTGTCAGCCAGGTGAAACATATTGACCAAGCAGCAATTTTCCATAAGTCTAAATTTGGCCTTGGTATGAATAATTCTTGGCTTAATGCTACATGAGGACATAATGTACAATAAGGCAGAGTTGGAAACAAACCACACTGTGGTGCCTCAGAGGGCTTTTTCAACAGGATTAGACCGCTGATGTGAAACATCATCAGTTTTCAGCTTAAATAATGGATTTAGCTCAAATTCATTGCCTGGTCAAAAAGAGGTGCACGACGACTGGCTCTAACCTCTCCTCTGACTCGTTTGTCAGAATTTATGGAATATAAAAAGATTTTTTTCTCATTTAAGTTCCATAAATGGGAGCTGGATTTAAACCTGCAGTGTACAAATGTGGTATTGATTTATCCTATGTTACTATCTTAGACTGGGACGCTAAGGTCACATCATGCAGATCCACACAATTTAAATAAATAAATTAAAAAAAAGATTCATGGGAAATGTAAATGCTAATCATTTTCAGTAGTGGAGAAAAAGAAACACTGTCTGGACCTAAAGGCGAGCACTTCAGAAATGATGACAGCACTTTGCTGGCGTATAGTTTGTTTCCAAATGAAAGTGCCAATCTTTCAGGTGGAATATTTCCATGTCTAAATGTGACAGCACTTCAAATGACTGTGATGTGAACAAGGCTGCAGAGGAGATGGCTAAATATCAAATCCATCAGGGGGAGGTCGATGGTTGTGACCTTGTACAGAACATTCTTCTGAATTTGTCTCGCAGGTGACACATTTCTCAAAAGTGTGACAGGGAAAGCTTTTTTTTCTTTTTGGTGTAAACAAGAATATATCAATCCCTACGGCCAAAGTAATTGTGTATTGTGTCTGTATAATGCGAGACGTTCAATCGGAAAAACAGATGAAACAGATGTGACAGTGACGTACAGTGACATGGTCGTGGATAGATGGTTCAATGTTAAACTAAATCAAATTGAATTAAGCTTGTGAATAGATTACAAAAAATGGAACAAATGGAAATGGCACACACACACACACACACACACACAGTGATAGCAGTAATTGCTTCACCAAGCAGCCGCAGCATTTTTGAAATAACGCACGATTCACACAATCAATTGTGAACACAGAGTCATGCAGAGGCCATAACAAGCTTCACTCGATATGTTTTCACTTTAAATACTCCCACACTACTCAGGTGCCACTTTATCCAAGGCACTCACCCCACATCATAATTATCACCATACCTTTTTTTTTGCAGCTATTTGCCACAGATTTGTATATTCATCTTAATTCCAACAGGATTCATTTAGCACAGATACAGATACAGATTCTCCTCCTCTGCCTCCATCTTGCCCAGGATCTGCTCTCACCCTTTCAAGTAAAGAAAAGGCTTTTGAAGAGTATACCTGTTAAATGTTTTAAGAGGGAGCTGCCAAGATCTCTTCTGAGCTGTCTGACCGTCCTGTGAGATTTGCCTCCGTCGTCCTTGGCTGGTAAACACAATCTCCACGCTTGTCCCTTACCTGCTATTTAAGAGCACGCCGGCTCACTACCTCCTGGTATAGCTGCACTTGAATTTATTGGTAGGGAGGTCAGGGAGCCTGCTGGCCTGCTCAGGATTCATTGCCGTGCGCAGCCACAATACCTCATGCACAGGAAGGCAGAGTGCAGAGCAGGGCTCATCTGAACTTATTCAAATGAGAGCAGGTCTTTGAAGCATTGCATGGGGCGGGCTTTGTTAAGGGTCCCAGCGGATTGTGCTGTTGACAGTCTCAGGTTTTCTAATGAGAGCAGCCGTGACATGTGCCTTAGGGCTTGTTCACAATCACTTGGTCTGCCTCTCTGATCACTCCCTCATGCGTTTTTTTTTTTTTTTTTTTGTATCTACCCATGTTAACGTGGCCTTGAAGTCCCCCTGAGAATTTTCAACAAGCAAACACAGAACATGGCTGTATACACGAGACTGTCCTGCTTTCACGACTTACACAGGAGCGACATTTCGTCCACTGAATCATTCATAGGACACTGAGATTCTTTCTCCAAGGATGATCTGAGATTGAATACCTGCGGCAGATTCACAAATGTCTTACATGCCTCACTGCTAACAGTCACGATGGGTCACATGATGACCCAGGGCTGAACAATTTCAGACAACACAGTTAGCAAATTGCAAATGCGTATGTTTAATTGATCTATTTTTGACTGCTAGGGCTGCAACAATTAATCAATTATTAATGAAATGCTAAATAATTTGCCATCTATTTTGATGCTGTGGTTTTCTTTTTTTTTAATAGAAAATCAAAATCACTCTTGGTTACAGTTTCCTAAATCTGATTTTGCTCTAGTCTCTTTGCTCCTGCACTGACAGTATTTTCTGCCGTTTAAGGGCAAAACCACTAATCGATAAACAGTCGAGTGGTTAAGTAGTTATCAGTCAATAAATGCAAAGAACATCTGTGTTAATCGCACAACTCCAATGGTAGGAAATGCAAGAGATATGGGTAGAAATGCGACAGGTACTGCACTATAGGAGGATATAGGAGGACGATATGCTGCACAGATGGCGTTATCAGCCATAGCAATCATGCGATTCCACTTGTTTTAATTCATAATTGTATAATAATTAAACCTGGGGAAAAAGTTTGGGATATGTTCTCTGTTTTATCAAAAGCTCCAACGGAAGATCAATATCGTTATTTTATATAAATATGAGCTGCAACCTGGAGGTATTAGCTTAGCTTAGCACAAAGCCTAAAAGAACGGCGGAAGCAATTATAGCCTGAGTCTGCCGGAGAGTCTCAATATCCACCTGCCAGCCTCTCTAAAGATCACTAATGAACACCTTGTGTCCATTCATTTAATCCGCTCAAAAGCCGACTAGAAATGAAAAGCTGTGGTTTTATGGAAGGTCACGTTCGAGAAGTCACTGTTCCCAAGAAGCAAAAAAATTGCCTGTCACATATAAAGCTGACAGCAGCTGGTCAGTTTAGCTCAGACTGCACAGATTGGAATATAGGAGATATTTATGTTGATTAGTGAAAAAAAATCTCCACGCTGTAGCTTTTAAATTGGTATTATTGTGAGATTGACACAGATTGAGTTTGCGCTTAAATGTTCTGCCTCCAGGAGACAGCCACAGGCGTCTCTTTAAACTCATGACATGACAAAACTCTCACCTTTTCTTGTCGACGCAGCATTTATTTGTCACCAAACGAACTGTCAGATATAGAGAAGGAAATATTACAACCTTAAATGGTGTCACAGAAGTTCAGCTTTAATCAGTGCAGGTGGGGAGTGCAGCTGCATGTCCTCACTGCTGAGAAACTCCAATAAACCTGTAAATACTGGGATGTTGGGGGGAGTTTTTTCACTTGATTTCAATCGATCATGTTAGAATGTCCTATGAAAGGTGTAAAACAACCAGTACTGTATATTCTGCTACATTTAGAGGTCTGCACACAGTATTATATGTGTAACTTGCAACTTAGTATCAAGTGCAGACACGACAAGACATCATCGCTGCTGTCTACAATTGTAATTTACACACTTGTCGGTTAACAATGACCTCTCTGTAAACTCATAAACACAAGCAAATCTAATCTTCTCTTCATATCTTTAATCATTCTGCATCATTTTGCTGCACTACTCCCTTTGAGTTCTATTCTGAGGAAATATGGCATTTCATTGCAATGCAGAACTGAGGTATCCCTTAAGTGAAATGATTCACACTCTGTCAACATTAAGGTATGGATAATGTAAAACTTCTTGAGATCAATGATACAAAGAACTAAATGGAGTAAAATCGGTAGTAGGTAGGATTGCTTGTTAAATAAATGATTGAATCTCATCCTCAGGTCATTAGATAAAACATTATGGGATGGTGGCTCTTGGTCCTAAGCCCCTCCCATCAAATGAATAGATGCAAGTGCATCATACCCAAGGCAATCTCTGTATCTCAGTATTTTATCGCAGTTATTATCAGATTCTCTTTATGCCTCGTTTTCCTTTTTTAGGTTGCGTTGCAGCAAAGTTAGTTGCTGCTATAATAGTGACCTTTGCATTGTAGGGACATGAACAGGGACAGGGTGAGAACCCATGGGTCACTGAAAGGTTCACTGAATAAATGTGTGGATTTATTAAATAAGTCATGTCTGAAAATAAGTTTTAAATGAAATTTCAAACATAATTTAGAAATATTTGAAGTTTTGGTGGCATAGAAATGGCAGTAAAATAATAAAATATCTTTATGGATTTTAAATTTGCTCTTGACATATTGTGAATTGGTGAAAAAATTGGGTCCCTAAATGAAAAGTTTGTGAAACACCACTCTGGATGATTTGATTTACATTATGCTGAAAAACGATATCTCTATCACGACCAATAAAAATGTGTCCTAACCCAGCTTTAAGATCAATTTAAAACGAAACCTCACCATGATTCATATCAGATTGCTGATTTTACCTCAAAGGGAAATACAGGAAAACCATTATATCTGCTTAAATCCTTTTCCAGCTAATGTCCCCAGAATGTAAAGAGAATATTTAGGTGGCAAAAGCAGTGTTTTTGACACACACTGTGTCTCAGATGTTTGTCCTCCCTCAGCAGGACTTTTTTTTTTAACTTGCTTGGAACATTTTCAATCATGTATGGAAAAGGAAATAACTGCAATGTCTGCTTTTCAGTCGCTTAATCACAGCCCAGCTTGACTCAGAACAAAGGATGGTGAATGACAGATACAGCAGTCCCACAGTAGAGACATGTCAGTGACACACATGGAATAGTGAGTTGTTATGGAAGTCATTTCAGCTCTCTGGCTCCCTACAGTAGCCGATCAGCCCCTTTATCTCCTCCACAGAGAATACAGCAACATCAGGCTGCAGGGGTTGCTAATTAACTCAACCTCAGAAATAGCTTACTGCATTATTACATTCACGGTTTTCACTAAGTATGGATGTGAATGGTGACAGAGTTGAGCTCCAGAAGCAAGACTCCCCTTTGTTTCCAAGCCAGAAAGTACAGTGAGCAGATTTCCCAGGCTCCCTTTCCGAGAACTGCATGGAGCTGAGCTGTATCCTGCTTTAAAAATGATTGCCGCTTGGTCCTGATTTGTGCCGACCAAGCTCTTTGCCTGCATGTTTAATGTACTGCTTTTACAGGAATAGTAAAAATGACAGATGGTGATAAGCCATCTGTCATGTGAGAGATGCTTCCTGCTGTTTATGTACAGCTAAGGTTCATCTAAAAAGTATATGCCCAGTACAGGGAGATGGATACTGTACATCAGTGCATATGTGCAGAGGTTTATTTTGCTTTTTTGTGGAGATTGCAGAGTCAAACTGGATGGGGTTGCATAATACAGTAGGAGTTCAAACTCTCCTGTGTTCTGCTGTTATAGAAATACACAGATTTTTCTCTTTTCAGGCTCCAGTCAGAAGCATCACAATCCAGCACAAGAGAATTTGGATTAGATTAAAGCGGCAGAGCTGCCTTTCAGGTGCTACACAAGCTGCTGTAGCCATCAGCTGATCAGAGCCCACTGTTGTGACTATACTGTATATTTTCAATATAAACCATTTAACTACATCACATGGAGACACAATATCATTATTATCATTACTCTACTTTATATAATTGAGCATCACAAAACATTAAATTCATTTTCCATTGTTCAGTGAGACATCATGCTCCTGGCATGTGCACCGTATTTGCTTCTGACATTTTTTGTCTTTTTATGTCTTTTCTTCTCTTTATCACTGATTGCAGGAAGTCTCGAAGCTTCTCTCTCGCGCGAAGTTGACTTTAGAATAATAAAATAATAAAAAGTGGTGATAACATGATAGACAATACAGTTTGATTCACGCTGGAGCTGCAGGTGGCAGTTGGTATCAGATCGCTTTGTCAACACTGCCCGTGCAATCAGTGACAGTGGCTAAAAAAACCAAAAAATAGACCAAAAAGGGAAAAAAAAACCTACAAAAGCCAAGAAAAACCTCCTGCTGCAGACTGTGAATAATTAACTTGTTTTATTTCACTAACAAAAGCACCAACACTTACCCAGCAAAAACCTTTGAAAGTGCACTGACGATAAGAAAGCAAGATGCTGACAGTTAGAAAGCGTTCATGAATACAAAATCATGAACAAAACCCTGACCTGAAACTTACTGTGATGCAGGATTTTCTGTTCTATACAGAAAAGAATAGTACAATATATGAATAAGTAAACCAATACACCCAAGTCACTTTATATTTAACTCCATGTCACAGTGACAGACAGTTTTGACCAATATGTTCCATCAGCTTTGACCTGAGAAACTTGTGGAAAATCTTGTTTAACCCACAACAGGTCGAGGTGATTTCAGGTGAGTTTAAATGTTCTTTGGTGGCTCCCAATGGAAGATTGCTTCTCTCTTGTCTCAGATGAGTATCTTTGCGTCTTTAAAAGGCCAATGTGTGGCTCTGATGCCACTGTGTGATCCCTGGGCTGCTGTGTAATCTTTTCACATCCTCTGATCCAGAGGAATCAAAGAGCAATTTGGACCTTTCTTTCTTTTATTGTCAGGCAACGGGGAGTGTTTCAGTAGCCTTAATGCTCCCCGGTCGTAATTATGTACATACTGTACACAGAAAACAGCAGGAACAGAGCTTTACAAGGCTAGTGCAAATTGGAGAAGTGCATAAAGTGTGTTTTGTTTTGTATCTGTGACCTGAATGGTGGCCTCAAAGCGACATTGAGGTAATCTCACATGGTATCTTCACATGGGATTTCCTTTTGAGATCTCAGCATGTTTTTTTTATGCTACATGACGTTCCTCTTTGTTGCTAACAGGCTGTTGCATTTCCACATCACTCTTCTCTGCAGTCATCTGTTACAAAAGACAGTCTGACAACATGTTTCCATCGATCTCCTCGGACTAAAGAATGACTTTCTGTTGATAGTAGCATCAGTTTCTTCCTCTCCTACCAGACAGTGATTACAACAGCTAACATACATACTGTAGATAACACTGACATAAATTAAGTGAGTGAAATGCCACAAATAAAAGGTTTTAAAATATATGTAACATGCATAGCATTTATGTTTTAAAGTAAAAATGCTGTAAAAATTCAATGCTTTTTTTTAACCACACTGGTACATTTCCTTTTTTTCTGATTCCAAAATAAAAGCCTGTGTTAATTGCTCTTAAAGTGAAGGTGCAAAACTGAAATGTTTGGTCAGTTTCTCACCATATCTTTTTGAACCGACCTATGTGAAAAACTATTTACATAATAACAACAGCAATAATAATAATACTAATAATAATAAACTGTATTTGTATAGCAACAACAAAAGATGCAAATACAACAGTAAAATACAACACAGGGTGGATTAAAATAGGAAAAAAGAGGTTAAAAACCTGTTTTAACTTTAAAATAAACAAAAAAAATGGATGGAATAAAAAGGAGCTAGTTGAAGGCTAGAGTAAAAAAGATAAGATTTAGAGGCAGGTTTTCTCTTTCTGAGGCTATTTTTCATCTTGGCTCCAATTCTGTCATCACAACTGCTGATATCACAATGTTGATCTGTCACTTAAGCTGAGCAAGAGTCATTGCCGGCCAGATAAAACTGATTTTTAGGGCCATATGCGGCCCCAGCCCCCGGCTGTATGTTGTCCATGTATGTTGTAGATGCTCCTAAAGGTGAAGACAGTTTAAAACAATTTTGCATTCATATGCATCAAGGTGAATAGTGAAGCCCACTGTGTAGAATGGAATTAGAAAAAAAAAATGTATTTGACTTCTCTCTTGAATTATAACGTCAGTAAACAAATTCTGAGGAGTTAAATGTGAAGAAAATTGATAATAAAGCACGCCAGTGTGATTGACAGCTGCTTGGTCGCATTTGTCTGTGAACATCTGGACACAAAATCTTTGACAACGCTCTAGTCAAAATGTGAATGTTGAGGCTTCAAAACAGCACTTTGTTTTCCACAAAAAACTATGTCCATGTATGTATCCTTTGTCACTTAGTGACCAGGACCAACCAAAGGGTCCTTGTTATATGATAATGTAGATTTGCTCATGTACATTTGATTGCTTCATTTAAAAGTGTCTGTAATATGTAAAAAAAGAAAAAGAAGGACCCATTCATAAAGAGAGTTATCTTCTAAGACAAAGACAGTGTTTGCCAAAGGTCTCAGAAGCCTGTTAAAAATGAGACGAGTGTGGAGGAGCGGAGTTCTTCTCTGAAGCCGTGGGGAGCATTTCTTGATGTTTTCCCCATGTGTGGTTCCACATGTCTATTCTCTTTGGTTGCTTCTCCACAAAGACCTCCTCCCCAAAGAAAGCGAGATAAAAAAAGAAAATGCATTTGCTCCTCTGCAAAGGCATGTCAGTAGTTATTATGAGGACTTCTTTTGTGCTCCACTGGGAGAAAATAAAAGGTTGCGCGATGGTCAGTCCTTTGAAGTGACAGGCCATTGCTAACATTGTTTCAAGGAGACACAGAAGGACAAAATACTGAATACATTTGACTGTTCTTGTTCAATTGCAGAAGATTATATGGCTGCAAAATTCGAAACGGAAGTAAAAACAGCATACATTAGATTAAAAAAGAAAGACATTTTTTTGTATGGTTTTCCATTACTATGGTTTAGGGCTCATTTTTGTTCAGGGGCCACATACAGGGCAATTTGATCTCAAGTGGGCCGGACCAGTAAGATAATAGCATAATAACCTATAAACAACAAGGACTCCATTACATTGCTTCGCATTGAATGAAGTAACTTTTTTACAAACAACAACCAGGAATTTCAAGAAAAATTCAAGAAAAATAAGTATTTATGAATAATATTATGTCTGAATTTACCATTTACACAAATGCATTACAACTTACAGATCCCAGTGGATCTACAAAGGCTGGAACTGGAACTGAACAATATAGTGATTAGATTGAAATCATAATGTGACATTTTCACAAATTCATCTTGCAGGCCGGATTGGACCCTCTGGTGAGCCGTATGTTTGACACCCCTGCTATAGTACCTCCTCAATGTGGGCGGAGTCATCATAGCACGGCTGCATGAAACTGCCGTAACGTAGTCGGATATTAACCCATGTTTTGAGGATTTTTAAGTCTCTTCAACTGATCTACAGGACGTCGCACAGCAGGTACTAAAAAAAAGGTACCAGGTACTTTAAAGCCAAGGAAAAGTGCAGAGTCGAGCCGTGCCGTGCCGGAACTGTGTCGTGGAAAAGGGGCCATTAGTTTAAGAAAACATCTGATGCCATTAAGCAAACTTTAATAACAATGTGGTCTTTGACACAACACCTTTTGAAACAGGAGGAAGTTTGTCTACCTGTTTGGGCCAAGAACATTATTCCCCTGTTAAAAGGAAAACAAAAACTTTGCACAATTTAGTTGAATAAAGAGGATATACTGTAATTAGTTATCTAACCAGATTTTCTGGTAAAGACTATAAAGATTTTCTTTACAGTCCCTGGACAATGTTGTAACGTAACAATGGCAACAGTCTAATCAACTTCTGTACAATCTTGCAATTTTATCTTATCACAAAACAAATGATTTAGTGGTGAAATGTTTTAGTGTCACGGGCCTTTTTGTTCACACAAAGAAACACATTGGAAACACATGAACAAGTGGAAATGATCAAGTTTGATTGAATATATGTAGAAATCACACACTGATAGACATGCTGTCTGTGTGTGTGTGAGTGTGTGTGTGTGAAAATGAAACTATGCTTTTTTTTTTATCTGTTTAAATTTTAAGGAAGATGATTTCTGATTAATATTCAGTCCCACTAAGCTCATGTATGTTGTGCTGTTTTGTTTGCGTTTATTCATGATTAACTCTCTCCAGAAGCCTTGTTGAGTTCTCACTCAAATAGTAAAGACTTTTTTTGCCCTTTTCCCTTCAGTTCCCACCATTTGAATTTAATAGTATTGTGCATGACATGAGCACTGCCTTGACTTGTCACCAGCCACTTGCAAACCTTAATCCTGAAACCAGTTTTGTACAGATTTTACGAGTAATGTGCAAATTAGTGACTTTTCAAAGGTGCCCGGTAGGTGGATTTCTTCTTTGGTCTCGAAACAGAAGCCCTGTTTCCAGACTTTATGCTACGCTACGCTAATTGGGCACCAGTTTCAGCTCCATCTGTGCAGATATGAGAGTATCACATGTGCATGAAATGCCTTCAACATGGATAACTGCACTCGTCCTGCTGTTTTTTTTTTGTTTTTTTTTAAATGTGAGAGCCCAGTCAAACAAAACATGCATTTTAAATTTCACAGCGCTCCCACTCTCACATTAAATGAGGTGCTTTGTACTTTGTGCTCTACAGAGTCCCATTAAGTTTTACATTCACTACTGCAATTCAGACTTAAGAAAAAAAGACTTTTTTGTCATTGAAAATGATTCACCGTCATCATTACATGAGGCTCTGTCACATACGAGCAGAGATTACTTTGCTCTAGTGAAGCCTTTACACGCCTTTTCCCTTTCTATGAATTCAAAAAGGACACTTATGTGGTTTATATGTGAATGTGAAATATAGTAGACCCTATTGTTTTTTCAGATTCACATGGAATTTTACGCGGCAAATGATGAAGCAAAGTGGTTTTTGTTTTCCTGTCTATTACAAACAAAGAGAGTGATTTCCCCTCACGTTTCCAGTCATATAGTCAGAATGAAAGGAAAGTATTGTAAGATGGTTCTTTATTGGTTTCAAGAGAGATGGAATAGCACCAGCCAGGTGAAATTAACATATCCTCGATTTAAATATTAAAGCTATAGTCCAAAGTCATCTTTCACAAACCATTGAGACTTTAAGTTCACTGAATCCAGTTTTTAATATTTAAATGAACTATAAAAAGCACATTAAAACATTTTCTCTTTTTAGTTACAAAAATGGGTCACCTACAGGGCTTCTCATTGCATTCACAGAAGGATTTGAACAGTGGATGTTTAACAGTTAATGTATTTCTCTCTTTTAAAAAAATCCCCACCCAAAATATATAAACTTAATTGCTTAACCAAGGTATATACAGGGCATAACATCCTTGCATCTTAAAGGTTATCAAGAAAGTTTGAGGTATACAACCAAAATAAAAAGCCTGTCAGAAAACAAAACAGAAAAAAAACAACAAATAGAATTAAATAAAGGAAAAATGAATGCCATGGTTGCTTCCTACGAGCACAGGATCACAGCATTAGTGGGAGATGTTGCCATACACGTGCTGGTGTGATACTTCTGGTTGTTTCACCTACGGTTACAAGGTTGAAACAGCAAATATCCTCAAGCTTTGGACTGTCAATATATACAAAGGGCATACAGTCTAATTTAGCAGTGGGGGATTGTTTGAACGCTCACTTTATTTCCTTTGAGACAAATAAACACAGTATGTTTTGAACAAAAAAAAAATCCCAGAATTAGAAATTTATTGAATTGAATGACGTCAACTTACACTGTATATGTTGGAATTTAAGAGCCAGAAGCAAAATCTGATACACATGCAAGTTTTGAAAGTGGATTCAGAAATAACAGTTATTGTACAAAATAATAATTACAGTTTTTATAATTATCAAAATACACCTTCTTTCTTAGCACCTCTTTATACTTTTTGTGTGTTTAGAACAAGCACCATTGTAGTCGTTTTCATACAGCACCGGGAGAATCCAGAGAGGCGGTCTGTGTCCCCTTATGTCTCCTGACCCCCTCTCTTAGTTATCTCTGTTTCACCCTCCTCTGCCACGTGTTTCTATGTCCTTCACCTTTGCTCTGTAACTCGGTTAAGTCATGTGGTTCAAGCCCTACAAGGGCAACAAGTATTTTCCTGGATTACATGTACAGACATGGAAAGACATGTTTGCTACACCATCTCTTATTCAAAACTTGCATGTGGCATAGAAAAGGGTGTGGGTGGGGGGGGGGGGCTAGAAATGGGTGGTATCCAAAACGTCTCAACTCGACTTGCTTTGCTGGCCCCATCAAGTCCTTTTTTTTTTCTTTTCTTTTTTCGTTTTTATTTCTTTTAGCCAAGGAAGCAGACGGGCCCAACTTCAAACCCAAACTTCTGGTTAGGGTCCCCAAAGTCAGTCAACATGATATCAATGATCGGAACCTGATCGATTTTGGGAGTATTAATCTCCATCACAGTCTTTCCGTAGCCCTTCCTCGTCTGCAACAAGAAAGAGAGAGAGATTGAAACAGAGGAACCAATCAGACAAGTAAATCCAGCAAAAATACATCTCACGTCACATTTCAAAACATCTGTGGTCACACAGCTATAGTCGTTGGTCAGTTGCTGTGATTACAGGAGCTGTGCTGTGATCCATCTGTAGTAATTGGAAGACATATTTACGACTGTTCTTTTATTTGACGCACCACAGGAGACAACTGTGTCTCGGCACGCTGCTACAATATGCCTAGGGCGTGCTATAGTTAGCATATTTATTTATAAACAAAGAAATATGTAAAGGTTAATAACAAACCACCCAAACCACTTACTGGCTGTATACTTGCTGCACCACATGTGTGTGTGAGCTGGGTGGTGACTGGTGTGTGTCCTTGTGCACATAATGCTGTGATGGATCAATGGCTCTGCCTCAAATCTTCTCTCTGAGGAGACTATCATTATAAATATGTTACTAAAAGGCCTTTTATTTATTGACAGACTGTGTCTGCCCAGTGGTTGGAACTACACTGATGTTGTCAGCCTACAGGTATTCCTGCGCTATAAATATAACGCCAGGATTTTTATGATAGACACTTTGTTTTACAAGTGTGTGTGTCCGTGTGTGTGTGTGTGTAAAGAATTGACAGCCAGGCTTAGATTAAATGAGATGCACTTTTAATTTAATTTCAAGGACATTTAATTTCTGATAATGGTTGTTATGATAGCCATTGTGAAACATTACTACCAATGTCTGATTATGCATAATGGCATCAATGCACTGCAGAAGCGTTCAAGGGAAGGATGTTTTTCTTATTGCTCTGTGGAGACTTGTATTCAGCTATTCTCTGGCAAATTTGATTCAAAACTGCATTTGCTATGTACAATATCTGCTTTTATTAGAAAATGTTACATATATATGTATATATATATATATATATATATATATATATATATATATATATATATATATATATATATATGTACATATATATATATATATATATATATATATATATATATATATATATATATATATATATATATATATATATATATATACATATATATATTTAACTCTAAAGTCAGCACAATTTCCTATTTTCTTAGCATCATTACATACTGGTCAAGCTGTAGCAACTGTCAAGAAAAATCCTGACTCCTGTAAGGAATGTGTCACAAATTGTACTTTGGTTGATTTTTGCTGGACTAAGTAATCTCAAATCTATTTATTTATTTTTTCACAGCTCCAACTAGCAATGGTAACAAATATCAAAACAGTAAAATCCCTTTTGAATGATGCCAGTGGCAGACTCAGCAACTCAGCTGCTCTGCTCACTCTGACAAAAAGGATCTATAGACAGGACTCACCGCGCATTCATCTGAGAGGGCCTTGATGTAAGGGTTATTGTCGTAGGACATCTCCTCATCGTTGGCGCCCAGGAAGCGCAGTGCCCTGTCGTAGCTGTCGGTGGAGGCGTCGTGCCACGCCACAGACTGGTGGCAGCTGTAGGTGAAGTTTTGCCTGGCTGAGGCCGTCAGTAGTCTGAGGAAGGTCATCTGTACCATGTTTATTGAGTTTCCATCGGTGTCAGTGTAGGATAGCTGTGGGGGACACACAGTGTAATGAACTCATTCAGTTGTTTGGGTAAAATACAAATTTGACAAACATGAAAACACACACAAAAAAAACACAACCTAACATTTGTCCTGGAACATAATACAAACGTATTTAATATGTTTGACTGACATCTGTGTGTGTGTGTGTCCTTTTATTTGTTGCCTCCTTAGGACCTTTTTTGGCATAAACACTGACCTTGTCAGGACCAGTAGTCCTCATGTAGACCAAAACCTGATCCTAATGAGGTAGAACCTCATTGCTAAAGAACAGGTTAAGTTTAGGGCTAAAATTTGGAATGTAGTTAGTTGAGCTGAAACAATTACTTGATTAGTCGACTACCGTCAACTATTTTGATAATCGATTAATCAGTTTGAAGCTTTGGTCATCATTAAAACAAGATTTCTGATTGTTTCAGCTTTTTAAATGTGAATATTTTCTTTGTTTCTTTGCTCCATATAAGAAAGAAATCATTAAAACTGAATCATTTTGGTTTGTGGACAAAACAAGACATTGGAGAACATTATCAGTTCAGCATATCAACGTTTTCTGACATTTTATGGACCAAACGATTACTCGATTAATTGTGAGAATAATCGACAGATGAATCCATTGTAATCGTTAGTTGCAGCTCTAGTGGTTAGACTCAGGTTAGGGTAAGTTATTAACTGGTTGTCCGAATGTGTGTGTGCGTGTGTGTGTGTTTCAGTGAGTACGTGAAATATAACTTGTACTTCACCGTATTTATGTAAAAAAAAAACTAAATTTGAGTTTTATCAATTTCATCTTTTGCCCGTTTCATTCTCTTACAAATATTCAATCTGCATGAACTGGGTGTGAACCTCGTGCGAACATGTGCACTGAGTGCACTCTCAGTTCAAGTGCAAGGACAAGTACTGTACTGTTAATCCCACAAAGCTGTATGATGTCCTCTCTGTTCTCTGTAAACACACATCAGCGTGACACCAGGCTGATCGAGCAGGACAGGCATGTGTCTTTCATCTCCAACAACAAGAAACAACAGAGGATCTTTGCTTAGAAGCTGTTCGGGGGCAGAGGGAGGACGTGCTGGAAAACCAACACCTCTGAATTATTCTGCTCCAATCCTCTGCAATGTTTTATTTAATGCTTTAGTTAGTACAGCCTAACAATTGCAATCATCCCAATGGCAGAAAATGGCGAATTAGTTTAAAAAGATCATTTTAACCTCCATTCCAGATATTATCACGGTGCTGCAATTTGCATGTATAGTATTTGCTTGTCATTGTGCACAGGTCCATAGCAGAAAGTAGTAGCAGTTTGACTGGTAGTAGGTGAAGGAGTTTCTGCATTTTACAGTAAGTTTGAGTCTAAGTGGATGAAACAGGAAATGAAAAAGAAAAAGACTTACTATTTTTCCACGTTTGAATTCACTGAACCATGTCCCAGGGGCTTCTTTGGGCCATGAGGATATTCTGACCTTTGGAGAACAAGAGTGGAAAGAGTATATAAGTGGCAGACAGAATCTATTCATTTTTTTGTAATGAATCTTGTAGTAAACATGAGGAAAACTAGCTGTATAAAGCACAGCCTCATGGGCGCCATCAATATTTGCCTTCAACAAAGTGAATATCTAATCTGTACAAGCTCAGCCCTGGAGCAAAGCAAACAGTTTCTTTTGACAACCTCAACTGAGAGCTGTGCTGGCTCATGATGTGCTGTTTTATTTAACGGCTTAATATTTGGTGAGAAATCATAATTAAAAATTCGAAGGGTACAAATCCAGTCACTTACTCCATTCGACTTCTTATCTGGATAGATGCAGGTTTCGCCCCCAGCAGTGAAATTACAGTAGACTTTGAAGGAATCCCCTGAGCAGCCTTGGTTTGGATCAATCCAGTATTCACCTGAGAAGAACCAAGCACACGCTCACATCTGTTCAACCGATGTCACAGTAAAGTGGATTACAGCTCCATGTCGAGGTTTAACATACCCCGTTACTTGATCCTGTGTGAATATTCTGTTTAAAAGTAATTCACCATTTATTTTCATGACTGACACTGACACTGAAAAAAAACTGTTGCCATTAAACCTCTCCATAGGTGAATTACCCCAAAAAGAGAGTGCTTTTATACAAACACTTCTTTCAAAGTAAGTTCTCTTGCGTTGAATCAACATACCATCAGGGAACTCTGGGTGACACAGCTGCAGATCTTTGCATGTCCTTGCGGGGTTGTTTTGTGTGCCCATGGGGTATTTCATACGTTCAATATCCTGTTTGAGGTTGTTGAGTGAGCCGAAGATGCCCTCCATGCCCTCCATGCCATCGCCATAGTCCATACTGGCTGCGTCCGACTGCATGTTGCTGGAGCGCTTTGTCTTCTTAGGTGACTGGTAGGGCAGTGGCTGAATGACCTCACCAGGTGGACCCTACAGGCGGTGATGGCATGTTTTAGATTCTATTGTGCGACTATAATCATTTTAACTCAACGGTGTTGATCTTAAATACTCACAGGAGCACCTGGAGGACCAATTGAACCAGTGTCTCCTTTTGCACCAGCAGGACCCTGGTGTCAGACATAAATTAAATGATTATCTATGCTGGGTTTTACATGCACTCTGAGGAAAATACACCTATAAGACGACGGATTCTACTCACAGAGGAACCCTTGGATCCCTTGGGGCCTTGAGGACCCTGCATTAGAAAAGAGAAAAGCACAGCAATCATTCAATCTGCAGTGTAAAATCTAAATGAGTGACTGGGTAAAAAAATAACAAACTTACAGGCAGACCAGGGGGACCTGGAGGACCCAGAGGACCAGAAGATCCAGAAATACCCTATATTACAATTAGATGAAAGAGAAAGTCTGATAAATATGGAAGAAACAACAGAAACAAAAGTATAACTGTGAGGCTTGAAAAAAAAGTAAATGAGTTGGACTAATGTATGAAGTTATCTTTATAAAGTCATTAAGAAAAGGCCAACAATTCCACTTGTGTTTAGTCTCACAGCTGCATTTTGACAGAAAATAAAAGCAAACTAGAATCATCGCCTTGTGGTTATTCGCCCGTCAACTGGTCAAGTAGTAGTTTACATTCTTGTGTGTTCAGTCTTATATTGCTGTGAAACGTACAGATACAATGACCAGTTATAACAAGCTTAATTTCTATAGCACACCTAATGTTGCAAAGCAAAACCAGACGAGACAGATTAAAGTAGAATAAGACATAGTAACATGAGCAGAGAAATAAATAAATAGGATTAGTCAGTGCAAATTAAAGCCATAAGCCATTTCCATAAGCTCCCGCAAAGAGAGAGCCACAGACTGTGTCTAACTTCAGTGTGGGCAGAGTTCCATAGTGTGTGGGCTCTGATGGCAAAGGCCCGGTCACCATTAATCACATGCCATGACCTCAGAGCAACAGGCCGCTCTCTGTCCACAGATCTCCGTGGTTGAGTGAGCACAAACCAGGTTAATAAATCTCAGTGGTATTCAGGAGTGAGGTCATTTAATATAACACAATATATATCTTTTCTTTTTTTAAATCAATACAAAATGTAACAGTGAGTCGGAGAGTCGCGAGGCAAACACAAGAGGGATGTGCTCATACTTTTTCATCTGGCTAATAAGTTGAGCCACAGTATTTGGTATCAGCTGGAGCCTTTGAGGGCGGGCATGTATTTTTAATAAGCATTATGAATTCTTGAGTTATGGTAATGTGTTGTGAGGTCACAGTGACCTTGAACTTCAACCACCAAAATCTGATAAATGAATATTTTATTTGATGAAGTTCCTTCATGGAGTGCCTGAGATTTCACATTGAGGACATAGAGACAGATGGACAACGGCTTCTTTCAAGTCCTAAAATAGAAATGGTAAACTGTGAAAACTTTTTTTAAATCCCTGCGCTCTGACAAAAGGGGACATTACAGATTCATTTGGCTTAATCTCCAGATACTTAATGCAGCCCATCACCTTAAATCATGCAGTCGACACAGGCTTGGGGACACAGCAGGACAGATATTCAGTCACTCGGCAGTGTTTGTTTAAAAATGGATGAGGGCTGTCATCAGGCCTTTATCGAGACCAGCGTTTAACCTTCTTTCAGTACAGTTGCCTTTTTAAGAGGACTCAGTGGGTGAGAAAGGTAAATCTGACAGTGTTCAGGCTACTTAGTGGGCAACAGGGAATTCATGAAGCATAATGACTGGACACCTGCTTGCATCCACTTAGACTTAAGTTTCATACTAAAAAAACTATTATTAAATCATAAATCAGTAAGAAAGAAGGAAATAAAGATTTCAGAAAGTTTAAAATAATCTTATCTGTCAAAGGCTAGAACCAATGCTGTGACTATGCTGAGTGAGGAGTGCAATGCAGTGCAGCGCAGGAGTCAGTTGCACTGCACAGGTTTTAGTTGACGACAAATGGCAAGAGGTGTTAAGGTCAGCATGAGAAGGGAGTCATCAATCACTTACGCCGTCACCCTTGTTACCAGGTGAACCCTGGGGCCCGGGCAAACCGCGGTCGCCTTTCTCTCCTTGCTCCCCTGGAGGTCCAATCAAACCAATCAAACCTGGGTGACCCTGTAGGACGAAAACAAGTGAGCACACACATAGAGCAAAAGTGACGGCTTTGTCCCTCTGTGCAGGCTACTGCAGAGCAGTCCGACAAGGTCATAACTGGAAATGAAACGGAACATGTAAACGTTTTATTGGATTACAATTTCAATACAAAATGTCTCTCTTGCAAAACACACACACAAAACTTTTTCTCAAAACTCAGCAGGCGACCAAGGCCAATTAAACTGAATAGAAACTAAATGCACGATATTTGTCGCAGCTTTTTACCTTCTTTTCACACACACACACACACACAGGGCAGCTTGGGGTTTGGTGTCCTTGGACACTTTGGCACAGGGAGAGGAGAGGGCACGGTTTGAGACACCATCTCACTCCACCATGGTCACCTCAAACACAAGGTCGCCCAAATGATTTAACAGCATTAAGAACATGCACTCTCTCTCTCTTGCTTATGCCACCATGTCTGTGTGTGGGAGCCATACTCAAGTCATGTGTGCTGTCGTTTACTGTTATATTTATAGCAGCTACAGCAAAATTGTTTCATTTCTTTGATGTTAACATAAGCCTGCATTGGTATTAACACGGCACTGGCTCCTCTTGTGCCTTAAATAAAGTTTGAACTGTGTCCTCGATAGATTTCGTAAATGACCAAAGGCTCCTTTCATGGTTTTTAGGTTAATCCTCAAGCCTATTTGGAAGCCAGTTCATGAAAAAAAAGGAAAAGGGGCCAGGCTTACCTTTTCACCCTTAGTTCCAAGGTCGCCTTTCAGACCTGGAAGACCAGGAGGACCCTGAACAACAAGAACAATGGTAAAAGTTAAATCATTGCTGCAGAGGAAGAAACTTTTACACAGTGAATAAGACAATATAGACGCAGTAAGGAGAGGACAACAAAGAAAAAAGAGACTGAACAAAAGAATAGTGATGCAAAAAATATTAAATTAATGTTAAATTAAAACATTTACACTACAAACACTCCAGTTAAACAGATAGTATTGAGGGAGGGAGTATGCATACTAACCATGGGACCAGGTGGCCCATCTTGTCCTGGAGAGCCTGGAAGTCCTTGTTCACCCTGTAAAAAGCCATTCAGGTGTAGTGAGCATTATAGCCTGCTGTATTTCCTCTGGCCTCCAATTGATTTTCTGCACTCAGCACAGTGATTAATAGCCCAAACTGAGGAAAAAAGTGTGCTGGAATAAACAAGCGAAACTAAATTATAACTTAAATGGGAGTATCGATTATTCCATGAAGTCCATCATCATGGACTTTTCTCTGTGCGCACACTGTGGTTGGGTGTTTTAGATGCAGCATGTTTGAGTGTGCAGATCTCAACGTGCATGCACTGTTGTTGTTGTAGCGCAGACTTACAACAGGACCGGGGATTCCACGTAGACCTTCTGGACCAGGCTTTCCTGCAGGTCCCTGGGGTCCAACTGGTCCTGTTTTGCCTGCTGGTCCCTCTGCACCAGCTTCACCCTGTGTAAGGATACAAGTATGTCAGCAAATGACCCACAATACAGCATGATCCAGGAAAAGTGTGTCACAAATTCATGTCTATGTAATATTCAGTTTCTCTTTTGAAGTGGTGGCAAAAATGTGTATATATATATATTCATAGCTTATTAAACCATTAAAAATATGGATGACTTTAAAATACTGTAAATAGCAATCTATTTTTTTGCAGTGAGCTGTTTTTAGCTTTAAATTATGCTGAGGCAGTTTGCAGTATGTAGATTGGGTAACTGGGGAGAGGCAAACACGAGTCAAATGAGGCAAAAATGCTCCTCCATGTTAGATTTAAAACATGAGATGGAGCCATGTTATTATTTGAAGTTCAAGAAAAAAGTAGTAAGTCATAGGTAGCCAATATTCATGATAATACATGAATATTCAGACTACAAAGAGAAATAAGAACATCCTGTTTGAGCTGGATCACAGGTTACGTGCTTCCTGTTAGCATTATTATTTTTTTTTACTGTGTTAATGTCTGTAATGTCTATTACAGTTTATAGTCTTATATCCTTTTTCTCACAACACCCTAGGCAATATCACCAACTATAAAAACACACCTGAGCAAAACTACTATTGTACAAAATGTTTGTTTTAATGCCTTAAATGCACCAGCTGACATGACAGATTTTTTCAGCCTGTGCATAAAAAACAACAGAATAAGCTGAAGAAAACTGGAGACTGGTGTTAAACAAGAATGAACTGAAGAGAAATTTCATCGAGCTCTGATTGAAAGCAAAATAACAAACACAGGGACTCAGAATGCCTGAGGGCTGTAGACATAAAGCCCATCAGCTCATTTTGTCGGCCTTGAAATTAATTCACATCACTACATGAGAAACAAGAGAATTTTAATTTTAGTCAGATAGGCTACGTCCATATATTCCCATCAAATCAATGGCGGGAACTAAATGACTTCTGTTTTTTTGCTTTTAATTATAGATGAGGAACAATGTAGGTACATTATTGTGTGTGTGTGTGTGTGTGTGTGTGTGTGTGTGTGTGTTGCTGAGATGCCTTTAACTGTGCAAAGGAGGAATTGATTTTTTTTACCTTGGCGCCCTTCTCTCCTTGCCTGCCCTCTGCACCAGCAGTCCCTGGAGGTCCCTGAGCAGGATGACATGACACTGCTTTAGCATTTCAGCACAGCAAAAAAAAAAATTAAACAGCTCATCTTAACAGTATAACTCCAACACAGACTCATGTGAGTTTTATAAATACTCCAGTCTTAAACAAAGAGGGATCATGACCACCAGAGATGTTGCCTGTCCATCTTCCTGCCATTTCACTTCACTTGTATTAGATTTCATTCCAAACAACTGTCTCATCAGATGAATACTTGGTGAGTGGTGTCTTTGAGACCAGGAAGATAATCTATCGTCCTTGAATGCGCACTTCACTCATGTCGAGATCTATTTGGATGACGTGGATATGCACTTCATCAGTCATGTGTTGGGGTGGCAGGTCATCTTTTCTCTCTGGTCGGGATCTTTCAGGCCCATAGTAAATAGCTTTCAACTCCACTTCTAGTCGCCCCTCTTCAAAAGCACTCTCCATCCAAATTCCATTGTGATGGGGCCGGCTGCAGCCTGTCTGCTGCCTACTGAAAGCCTATAATGTGGGCTCACCTCCTGTCTTGGAGCTTCCATCTTTTCCTGATACATACAGGTGGTGAAATTGCAGGCCCTTTATCAACACACTTGTGGTACAATAAACAACAGCAAATGTAAATGTGGAGATGTTTTCTTCTTCTTGGAAACATCACAGTACGAGCCATGCAGTGTGCTGGATGATTCTTTTTTATATCGGAGCTGCCAACCCATATTTCCCTTTATTATTGTTAAATTGCAGCCAGGTTATTGAGAAAAGATAAACAGGCCAAACAAAATAAGGAGTGACTTGATCCCAAATTAATAAAAAAAAGAATTACGGCAAAACAAGACTAATAAACTATTCCATATTCCTGTTTTTCAAAAAAGCAATGATGAATACATTTCCAGTATTAAGGCAATTTTAAATCAGATTAAAATTTAATTTGCTGCTACACTAAATGGACTGGTTTAGAATCAGGGTCTAAGCATGAGAGTGGTTTACGGAGTGTTACTAATTTCTCAGGCAAAATGCTGAAAGGGCACAAGAGCCAGGAGATCCTTAACAATCCAAAATGTGTCATTGGGAATTCAGAGGAGCAACCTGTGATCATCGCAGGTCCCATTTTGTTTCTAAGTGGGTAAGGAGCCATGTGTGATAAAATAGCCCTTTTCCTCACCATAATCCCTAGGGCCATTTAGGTGGAGCATTTGCTGATACCACACTAAATGCTCAGAATGTAAATTTCGTTGGGCACATTAGAAAAGCAATGAAGCCTTCTTTTAAAAAATGCATGACATGTTTCCTTCCAGTTGGACTGAGCTAAGGAGTCTTCCTTTTTAAATGCAGCCACTCTCTTCATATTGTGATGTTTCTTTCAAATTCAGGAGAATAGCTCCAATATATTGGAGAAACATTTCATCTCAGATGGGCATTCAAAAAGCATTACGCTTTGATATCTCACAAAGATGCAGTGTCTCAGCTTCATGAAGCATTTAAAGAAGACACCTAAAAAAAAAATTTGATTTTGTTTTAGCTCAGATATGAAACAGATTCTGGTCCCCCACAGTAGGACCAGAATCAGTAAAATCCTAATCATCATAATCGACAAAGAGTTCAAGCTTTTATTTTTGAATCATTGTTTTGTTTCAATCCAAAGGCCAGCTGTTGTCTTCTCATAACCCCTTAACAACTTCATCACGTCCATGTTATGCCTTTGTTTTGCTCCAGCTGTCAGTCAGACAGCCGTGGATCGATACTGTGTCAGACTTGCTATATCTCACTTGCTTTCTTCCCGCTACTGAGGACATAAATGAGTTTGCACCATATGGCTCATTTTTCCATCTCGTTTTTAGTAAGTCTTTTCAATTTCTTGCTAAGAACAAAAAAAAAATAGAAGAGGATTCATGACTTTTCCATCCTGACGTTCATCTGCCAGTAGGCTTTGAGACTTAACCTTCAAAATCTCACACTTTGTTTTCCCTGCTCTGTTTTTAACAAAAAATAAATCTCATCTACTTCACTGCAAAGATTGAGTGGTTGAGGAGGAGCTTGTTTTGATGCAAGATGTTGGTCCAGTAGCTAAAGGGCCAGCGTGCAAGTGATATGTGTAGGCTGACAAAAACTTTAATACTTACTCTCTTGCCTGGTGGTCCAGGTGGGCCAGCTTCTCCTGATGGACCTGGAGGTCCCTAAAAACAAGCAAGAAATAAGAGGAGCTATAAAATCAATGTATTATGAGTTTGTACTGACATGTACATTAAACCTCTTGTCTGGCAAAAGGACAGTAACACAGAGACTGTATTAATATTTAGGGCATATTCAGCCCATGGATAGTCCAGAACTGTTGAGCCCAAACTTAAGATGGAATGTACACTGCACTGCCTGGAAAAAATACCACACTGTGCTCTCTGAGACACCGTGTCATCCAACTTTCTTAAAACAAATTGCAAGCAATTACAGACTTCTTTTTATCATTTGCATTAGTGAATATTCCCTGAACTAAGCAGAGCAATGTTCTCCAGCTGATTTACAGGCTGCATGTAAATGTGAACAACACAAGGACATTAACAGTGATTTTCAATCAAAGAGTCATGAGTCAAAGAAAACTAATCATAGTTTAATATATATTCTAAGCATACATAGTTCACAAATTCAAATGTGTCAAATGTATGGAGTAAACATGATTTTTTTTTTCTCATTTAAATTCATAAATGTTAATAGGACTCCCTAATTTAGATTCCCTTTAGTTTCTGCAACAGCAGTTTCTAATCTTCATAAGGTGCCCGAGTTGGGATTTGTTGCACTTTACATGGGGTCAGCACATTACGGTCAGCTATTATTTCTAATCATACTTAATGAATCTGCAAAGCAGGTGGTAAAAGTCCATTTACTCAACACCCATGAGTATGAGGTAAATATTATAAATTAAGAAAATACTGCAGCGTTAATTATTTACTTACTGAATATAATTACTTTTACTGTAGTCGTGGTGGATGACTACATTAAGAAATAAACAGGAGATATTCATATGCATATCATATACAGATACCTCATAACTGATTCTTAAGATAATTAGATCACATTATGTGCTCGTAAAAAACCATAGATAGTATATGTTATAACTGTGACTCACCGGCTGACCGCTCTCACCGTCCTCTCCCTTCTCTCCTGATTCCCCATCAGTGCCCTGCAACAGACAGATGTGTAGGTTATATTATGTCTGAAAAATATCTCAACTGTTATTTCAAATAAGGGCATTTGTGAGATAATTATTGCTTAAAGATTTCATACTCACAGCAACACCTGCCTCTCCAGGAGGGCCAGGGTCTCCTGGGAAACCAACAGGACCCTTTTTTGGAAAGAAATGAGATGCATGAGTGAAAGAGAAGTTGGACTGCCACTGCTTAGAAATAATCTCCCTGAGTTCAAGCATGGTTAGTAATTTAGACAGTGATTTAGTCCTGGTGTACCTGGTTACACCCACTGAAGGCAATTTCATGAACTTAATAACAATGTTGCAAATCCATGGGAAAAGGCTTCACTGAATTCCATTACCATGCAGCCATAAAATATAATCTCCTGCAATAAAAAGGCTTTTTAGTTCTCAAATATATTCCAGGATAAAAATGCCTGTCTGCAGCGTGTAGAGGTGCATTTTTGAAGCTAATTATTCTAAAGAAGGTTAGAATTTGTGTGAATTTGAGTGCAAATTTGGCAAACTTACAGGGTTGCCCTTTGGACCGTCGTCTCCAGGGGGGCCTTTGGCTCCAGCAGGTCCAGCAGCTCCAGGTGGACCAGCTTCTCCTTTGTCTCCTCTCTCCCCTTTGGGTCCCTGTAGTCGTAGAGGGGCATATATCAGTTAGAGTACAGCCTCTTTTTTTTTTTAAAGATCCTCACACTCAACTAACATGCAGTCAGTTCTCAGGGTGTGTAGAGAAGAACAACCCTGGATGGTGAAACCTTACAGGTGTTTTTCAGCCTCATAAGCTTGTTCATATGTTCATATACAGTGCGTTCACAGAGCTAATATAAACACATTGCTTAATGTCACTAACAACATTAAACTGAACACTATTTATCTGCAGTACATATCTGACTGCAATCTCTCCATCTCTCTAATTTTATTGTTTGGACCAACTGTACATGATACTGTACAGCTGATGCTGTAAATGAAACACTGTGACTCCCATTTCATAATTTAGAAGCCATACGTTGTTTACAAATAATCTAAAAAATATAATTAAATAAGATATCATGTTGGATTACATCCGTGGCTATGGCTCATGGTGTGAAATGTTGACATGACATCCCAAGTGTAACTGAGAACTTTTTTTTTTTTTAGCTATGTAAAAACAATATAACTGTAACAATTGTTTTCAATTCAAATTAACTTAAAATGACTACATTTTGTGTATTAGCACCATACATTTAGACTCAGTCAGCTGCACACTGATTTGAAAATGTCAAAGACACCAGCAGTTTGATTGGAAACAAGCAGGGGGCATTATAAAGGCCTGTAATCAGACTCCACTGCTACTCAGCCATCTTTCAATCTACTGTTCGACCTTGGTAATTATAAATGAGTCAGCAGCACTAATAGAGACTTCAGTGATGGGTGTTTAGTACAAAAAAACATCCCTTAAAAAACGTGAAGAAAAATGTAATGGTCATATATTTCTCTCTGGCAATCAATAAATACATTTAAATGAATGGTTTTTAACTATCACTTCAAAACAAAGGTTTAGAAGTCTTTTACTCCAGCCTGGTCGGATCTATCAAACATGGTAAATCACAGCTTAAAGCTGTGCTCAGCAAAGAGAGCGTCTGACGTGTTGATGCCAACTTGCTTCATGGTGGCACCAATCATTGTTCGCTAAACACAAGCACCAGGCACTCCGTCTTGCTAATTATTTCTTTAGAGTCTGGGAAGACACTCAACTTGGCAGGCCATGTGAACATGGGGTGCTAAGGAGAAGAGCCAAGCTGAAATGATCTAGTCTTAATGTGAGAAACCATGACTTCCATTGTAATGAACACACAGTGTCACCTTCTCCTTCAGTTGTTGTTTTTTTGTTCTCTATTTGCATAAAAGTGTCCATTAAACAACATGAGGATACTCTGCTGCTGCACACCTGGCTGTAGCAGACACACATTCTGAGAATGTTTAAAGCGAGAGCTCAGACGCTACATAAGGACAAAACATTTCTGTCATAAATAAATTAATGTTCATACAAACAAAACCAGAGCTGACTTACCCCAGTTCCGTGCTCTCCAGGTGGTCCTGGGTTTCCAGCCTCACCTTGTTCACCCTGTGGTCAGACAAATGTCAGTGTCTGGACAGATAAACCATCACCCTCCCTCACAAACAGCTTTCAAACACAAGCACGGCATTTTTTAAAATGCTACAAAATTGTTCTTACGTGCTCCTATAGAAGACATAACTAAGTCTATAACTGGAGTTGATTACAAGGTTGTTAAAAGTTACAGTAACTCCAAGTACCCTCTTAAAATGTTGGGAGCTCTTCATGTTTCATATTCCACAGTCATTTTAACAGCATTAAATATTTATAGCGCAGCAGTCTGCCAAATGGCAGTAAAATAAAGAAATCTTGGTGGAAGTGTAGTAAAACAGACATTAATAGTGTCAATGTACTAACTCAGACAAAAAGCCTGGACATATAAAATGAAAAGACTGTAGGTGGGATATTTGGAAGAGGTTGGCAAGCAGAAATACAGACCGACTAATGCATTAGATCAAGACACTAAATGGCTTTGATGTGTCATCAGAGACTGAGAAAACATTGAGTTTTAAATTGAAAACTGGCTGTATTAATAACAATGGCACAACGAGTATATACATAAAAACAACGAGTATATACATAAAAAACAACTGCCGTAAACTGTGTTTATGTTTGGTGTTGGTCTGTTGTGCCACCCACTGCCACCCACCCAATAATGTAGCTTGTAGCAGCCTACCTAAAAAGCCTCGGTACCCCTCTTAAAAACATCTAAACCACAGCTAAAGCAAAATTAGACACTCTCTCTCTCTAGATTCTAGGAAATTCTGGCAGCCCACAGCCCTCAATTGGGATCGCAGTAACCACTTTAAATGCTAAAAGTGTGCTGTTGTACATATTTTACATAGTTAATGCTAGGTGGGAAGAACACTCCCAGGAGTAAAATGTGTTGCAGTTAACGCTTACCTTCTCACCCACACCTCCCATGGGTCCTACACCACCAGGAGGACCTTGTGGACCCTGCAGCAGGACATGAACAGAGAGAAGTTATCATCTGGTAGAGTACCCAAGCTTTTTGACAGGTCAGGATAACCCATCACGTTACAGTACGTTCATTTCAGCAAAAACATTATCAGTTTGTCATACATACATCAGCTCCGCTAGGACCCTGAGGACCTCTGGGACCAGGGGGACCAGGAGGACCCTGCAGAAAAGACAGACAGTGTTGTTAACGTGCATTTGATCTTTATTAGAGAACTTTGAAGAAGCAGATGTGTCTCATACCATGGGGCCAACATCACCCATCTCTCCCTTCTCACCAGGGGGTCCAGGAAGCCCCTGAGGACAAGAAAAACAAATAGACTGTTATCAGAAAAAGAATATAATCATGTTACAAGCACGAGGTGCCGTAGCATGAATAAGCAATGGTGTTTTTAATGAACTAAATTTGTTTGTGCTGTTAAGTGCATTCACAGCAGCTGCTCCTGGTTCAGATTTAATTGGAGATTGGATGTGATTGCTGGAATACATTGTGCTGATGTACCGAAACATTAAATATTGTATATCTGTGGGCCAGAATCTATGTTTTAATTGCAGTGCAGTTCTAATATCTGTTCAGCCAAAATATTCATTGAGCCTGCGCTGATCAAAGTCAACAAGTCAGCGTATTAGCAGAAGCAGAGACCTTCATAATCATAGTCACTCTTGAGTGTATGAATAACAGAACAAAACAAGAGGGGTATCAAAGCAGAGCAGCTTAGAAACTGTATTTCAGTGCTAATAGCAAATATGTTAAATACTACAAGAAAATATATGATTTAGCTAGACTTTCTGTCATATGTGATTTAAGTGTTGCACACTGGGGGGTTTAACCTTCTGAATAAATACTCAAAGCAAGGTGAGATGATTTTATTCTGTACTCTCTGCAAACATTTAGCACATACACCTTGTCTGTTTGCTCTCCTTTTTGCAGTCAGTGATTTGTACAGATGTTGCACAGATCCTGCTCACTGATGCATGTTAAAGAAGCAGAGTGGTCAAGGCCTCATATGCGTGCGTTTGATCCCTGACATTTCTGCTGGTAATTGCTGTGATTAAATTGCCGTAGCGTGCTTTGCCCTCTCTGTGTGTGTCTGTTTTTGATTCAGAGGCACTTTGTCATTAGTGTAAGGTGGTAAGGTTGTGAGGAAGGAGATCAGAATCAATTCATTCCTCAACACCAACTTCAAACACCCAGGAGGGGAAAAAAAATGTACGTGCATCACACTAACTCTAAAGCACATGTTTGTGCTAATGCCCGTGTCTGCAGATGCTAAAAGTGTGTGTTAGTTCATGCTGATTCCTCCCGTGCTGAGAAATCTCATCTGTGTAAAGGTCACCTCTAGTCTGAGATCGTTAGCTGTGCTACTAATTATGCAGCACGGTAAATGTGTTCGATGAGGAACTGACTATCAGAGCAGGTCAGTCCAAGCAATTAATGGAATAGCAATGGGAAGTGTATTACTTCCAATTAAAAGTCCATTGAACACAACTCTGCAGTGATAGGATGGAGCTTTGGAATGATGAGCTGTGGTCGCTGTGTAATTTCATCACGATCTAAGGTTCTACAGTAAACTCTTAACATGTTTGGCTAAAGAGGCTGATCACTAATGAACAGATGATTACTAACAAACAGAGGTTCTGACCTCATCAGATTATAGTTACTGTTCAACAAAATGTCATTTGTTGCAGGTATGTGTTTGTTTGTATCCGTGCCTTTCAAACCTATATTATAGGTTGAGTCACAGCACACATCACTCAGTCCAAAAAGGTTCATACTGTCTTCTTGGTAATATCAGTCAGACAGAAAAATAAGGTTGACATGTTTGGACCACTTAATCAAACATGAAGCAAGACACGTCACATGTAACATCATGTGACCCTTCTAAAGGAAGACCACAGGAAGTGGTCAAAACATGTCAAAGTAAAAAAAAAAACTGATGGAATGTGTATGTGTGTGTGTGTGTGTGTGTGTGTGTGTGTGTGTGTGTGTGTGTGTTTGTGTGTGTTTGCCCATGCACATGACGTGTGTTTTGTCTGTGACACCACTACTATGTATTGATGAAACCTAGCCTTGACTTGGGATGTGATGAAGGAAGGATGATGCTTGTGAACTGAGGTGAGAGATGTAATCACTGCAGGCCCAGTCCAGGTCACCAAGCAGTACACATCTCACTTTCTATTAAAGCGGTGTGTACGACTACCCAATCAGCCATAACATAACACGAGTTATCTGTTCAAAGGTTGTGGCTGTACATTTACAGCATATAAATACATGCACATGCCACAGCAAACGTATCCACCAGGTGCAAACTATTCTACATATGAAATGAGATTGGAAATGTATGTAGAAATTACCAGAAACAATTTTGCTCTGAGAGAAATATTACCCAACATTAAAACTGGTTTCAGTGTTATGGTTGATCCGTATACTGCATAGGCAACTGCATAGTGTTTTATTGCACTATAACATGGTGTGAGATTTCATCACAAGGCGAGTGGGTATACTGTAAAACTGAGTACATGTAACAGTAAAATATGATCAATAAAATAGCAATTACAGCAAAAAGGCTAGAAAATTAGTTAAATATTGCATGATTGTATTTCTTTTACATTTGATGTATTAAATACCACTATATTTTTCAGCGCTACATTTTCTACCAATAAGTGTTTGTTTCATATTGCGTAGAGTAAGTAGCAGCTCTCTTATGTCTTCTGAAAATACAACTATGAGTCAGGTTACCTACTACTCAACAATAACAAATAACAAAAAAAACAGATGATAATCAGAATTCCTCTTACTGCTGTGTGTTATCTTCCCCTAGAGTCAATCTCACCAGCTACATGTGGCTACACAGAAAATGTCTCTTTTATTACTATATTTATGAAGGCAAGACCGCAGGCTCATACAGAGTGGGTATAGTTTATATCTCAGTGATGAGTCGCTCATCTCAAGTGTCTGCTACAGGACCACAGAAGAAAACATGCTATCACCCAGACCAGTGACAGAATAAGAGGAGAACAGCGGGAGCTGTCTGTCTGAGAAATGTACTCAGAAACCAAGTTGAGAATATGATGGTGGCAGATTTGGTTACGCGGCGTGGGCTATATTTCGGTTAAACCAATTTGTCTTTAGTCATGTTAATGAAAAATAAATGATCTAACCCCACTAACTAACACTGTCATGTTAGAGAATTACCTGTGAAGTGACGATGAACACGTAGGGTAGTTGCTCGTCATTTAGCGTTTTCGCACTTATACACAGTGCTGTCATGCATGTTCTTAACATGGACTTAATGTCTTTAGATAATAGGCAATATATGACCTGAACACTTTTGAGATTATTTACAAAGCCAACACTTCAGTAGTAGCTTTACAAATATATAAACGATGGCTTTCATAAGAACACTCAACATTTATAATCATAAAAAATGTAGACTGCTTATACTGTATAACATGTGTATATCTGTATGTATGTGAGCAGCACGAACCTGCAGACCGATGGGACCAGGAGGACCAGGGAAACCTCTGGAACCTTCATCTCCCTTCTGTCCAAACATTCCTTGCTGACCTCTGGGACCAGGCTCTCCATCAGCTCCCTGAGGAAAAGCATAAGTATGTTATCTTATCTCTGAAAGCAAGTGGCTGTTCCACCTGTTCATTTTTTTCTTTCCACAAACTCATAAGGGAAAAAACACTGTCATGGCCACTGATATTTTCATTTAGTTTGTAATGCTTGGTGATATAAACCAAGATATCCTACATAAAAAAATCCTGTGACTCATAGAATACTAAGTGAAATTTAAGTAAAAATAAATACATAAATACATCCCTCTTGCATGATGCTGTTCATTGTCTTTCTGTCTGCTTCAATACAGGAAGACAGAGCACTTGTTCAGTACTTACAGCAGGACCTGGGGCACCAATGGGACCTTGGAGACCAGCTGGGCCAGGAGGACCCTAAAAAACAAACAAAGACAAAGTTGCTACCACAACAGGTATAGGAGCATTTGTGTTTTCCTTTGTGATATGTAAGCAAAACAGGAAAAAAAAGGTAGAATGTGAATTATGCAACATCAACACTGTAATTACTACTGCAAAGGCGGTGAATGTGAGTGCAATCAAGTTCCAAATACACAATGCTGCCCATAACGCACCTGTTCTCCCTTGTCAGCTTTGCTTCCTTTCTGACCAGGCTCTCCAACCTCTCCCTGGGAAAGAGAAACACGTACATTCAACCATTTCACATCACCAACAACAGCTTTTTCATTGTATAATACATGTATAGCAAACGTTTGGTAGCTCAACCTGTCTGACAAAAATGCCTGACAGAAACCTGAAGGATTAAGGTGGCAGGAGATGTAACGAGCAACATTATTTTACTCTTCTCTCTTCTCAAAAAATGGATATGAAACAGTTAGGGAAAGAGAGACATATTTCCATACAGATGGTCTGAATGAGGAGATGAAGACAAAGACTGAGTGGCAAAGTGGTTCAAAAACACATTAAAGTTTGGGAATTAAGATAGACTTGTAACTGGTCTGACAGAATTGGGTGGTGGTAAAACAAACTTTTTTCTGACATAAGAAGCTGTTTCAAGATGTCACCTTCATGAATACACAAGTGGGACAAATGACAGCATTTTATGTTTCTTTATATTTTAAAATGTGTATATTTAAATTAAAACAGCACTTCTTTGTTTGGCCTTATCCACACGGAAACCGGACTTTCTCTAATTCTCACAATCTCAGAGATGATTCTTTCCTTTTAATTTTCTAATTTTCCTTTTAATTTTTCCTTTTTGTTTTGAACATGGTTGACTGACCTTGTCTCCATCCTCTCCAGGTGGACCCTGTGGTCCGGGAGGCCCAGGCAGACCAACAGGACCCTGGACACCATCACGACCAGCTGGACCTTGAGGCCCTTTCTCACCCTAGACAAACAACAACATCAACTGTAAGTTATATTTTGAAATCAAAAAGGTGAAGTCCAAAGAAAGGAAAATAAAAATAAAAGCTGTGTAGGGACGAATAAAAAAATACTTACAGGTGCTCCTTTTTCACCAGCAGGTCCTGGAGGACCCTGAGGACCAGGTCTACCACTCAAACCAATGGGCCCACCTGGACCAGCTTGACCTCTCTCACCAGGAGAACCCTATGTGAGGAAGAGAAAGACACACATCAAGGAACATTCATAAAAGGGAAAGGTTTGTTTATGGTGGTGACATGCTGGATTTCACAGTTTTTAAAAAGATGTAGATAAATACAACCCTGTTTGGAGAATAAGAACCATTAGACCTCTACAAAACCAGGCCCTGCTTGGTTATGTCACTAATGGATCAACACAGACAAACCACTACCAGAAGAAATAATTAGAAAGCAGCAAGAGCCACAGACAGTAGACAAACAGGTGGCTTTTGAGGTCTAATAAAGCAATGCTGCTCTTTGAAAGCAGACAGCATTATCTGCTGTCGGGGAACTGATGTCTTGCTTTCTGTCTGAGCAGCTCACTTTACCTGCTGCAAATGCATCTCGACATTAAATAGGCTCCTAATGTGTATCAGGTAACAGAAACAGAAACTTCAGCTAAATGCATTAAAAATTACATGTTCTCACTCACTGTGCTCACTTTCCCAGGATGAAACAATCTTACCAGCAAACTATTAATACAAAACCAAAACACAAGTGTTTAAATCTGCTTGTTAATTTGTAATGTAAAATAGTATGATAGGCACTCTGTCTTTAAGGTCCAGTTTAATATTTAAGGGGATATAGTCGCAGAAATTAATTGACTTTATTATCCATAAATCTGTCTTGGCAAACCAAAAACATGCCTTTCACAGATTAAAATGGAAGCTTATCAAGCAAACAATGAAGATTGGCTCTGTGGGCAAAGACATTAAGCCATAAAAAGTGTCAAAAAGTGTGCTGCTTGGGGCTAACTCTGAGAATTAGTAGCCTACTGCACATTTACTAATTGTTGCATTAAATGGTATTATAGACAATAAAATATCTGTCTTTAGTCATCAAATGTCAACGTTAGAGCATTTTATTCTGAAAACCCACAGTTGGGTCATCTTAAGTCTCACCATTTGACATCACTAATTTTAGACATTGGATATTAGCAGTAATGTTTTTTTTTTTTTTTACGCTGGTAAGAATGAATCACCATTCGACATCGGCAACAGCACCAACAACCTCTCAGTGACAAATCTTAAGTGCCAGGATGTGAACTTCAGGACAGATGAGAGAAGTTTTGGAGCTACGCCTGGTATGACTAGACACTGTGACTCGCCATATGGACGCTCTCCTGGCTGTGAGGATTTGTTTTGTGCAGCGAACAGTGTTGATACCCAGCTTCAATCGCTTCAGAGTTGCCAAGTGCAGTGAGACGAGATTAAAAATTGTGATGTGATGAATAAAAATGTATAAATTGATCACAGAATACGTGACCTTAATGCGTCATGAGTTAATAAGTTTCACACATGTTGAATGTTGAAATAACATTAATGTTCTTATGGATCAACACACTTAATCTACTCATGTCTGTATCATTATTTTCAGCAGCTTCTCATCAGCAGCTTCATCAGATCGGATTCCTGCTAGACTCTGCTTTTGTTGTTGGGCTGCAGTTAAGATGCTGCAGTGGGATTTAAACTGGAGACCTTATGAATATGCCAGTGAGTATAAATTCATGAATTAGCAACACTGTCCATCTGACAGAGAGCAAACGTCTAAACCGGCCTTGTCTCAGGGAATAAAGCTTGAATCAAATAAATAATAGCAACTTTCCATTTGTTGTGCTGCTTAAAAAAAAATACAAGCCTCCCTGCAAATATAAAGATGACTGTGCAACTAAGCATGTTTTTCTCCTTTTCCTGATTACAGACCAAAACGTATCCTTTGGGGAAATTTTAGTAATTTTAAAAAGTATTTTTTAAAGCTCCCTCAGGTGCTTGGCACATGCAGACATCAGTAAAGCATGAAATACACTGTACAAACATCTACAATAATCAATAGCGTATATCACACTGAAAATGTCATTTAATAAAATCCAATACGTTGAGGAAAGAAAGCGTTTTACGGGAAAATTTCCCGAGGGTAGTTTAATCTCAGGTAACAGTGTACTTACAACGGGACCAGATGGACCTTGCGGACCTTCTCCTCCCTTCAGACCTGCTGGACCCTGAGGGAAAAATTTACAAAGAAACATGAGGATTTTTTATATATATAATTGCACTTTACAAACATTATGTATCTGCGTTAAGCTTGTTATTTCTACAGCCCCATTATCACCACCAATCTATGTCTTTGTTTACTGGTTTATCCACATGTAAGCTCTACCCATGGAAAGGCATTGCTTGGACATTTGAATCCTAATGGAGTATGAATCAGTATGAATCATCAAAATCTAATTTCAATTGGATGTAATTCAGCATCTCATGGTATATCTGCAACACATTAACTTCACACACGAGCATGAAAGGTGTTTATTACATGTACATATATGGCTGCATAAGTAGAAAGCACATATGACGGTGTATATGTGGATTTATACGGCGGTTATGTTGTTCTACACATGCCAAAGAATGTGCACGTGTGTATGTGTGTTTGTGTATGGCTCCCTTGTGGCACATGACAGTATGGGTAATGAGTCTCTGCTGGTCGGGGCTTTGTGCCGGAGTAAATTACAATGGCAGGAAACAATCAGTGGTGCTGCCGGCCTGCCTGACTTTAAAGATGCACATCACAACAGTGCAAACGCTACACTTTAATTGGCAAAATGTCGCACTTAATAATTCATTAAGTGAATAATAAAGAGGGAAACAAATAGCTTAGCGTGCCCCAAAAATAATAGCGCTAAAAATATGAAAATCAATCTGAGTCCTTGTGTACCAGCACCAGGGTAAGATTTTTTAACTACATAACTGCGTACTTCAATGCATGATGCATCACTGCGGTTGAAAGAGTAGTGTGGGCTGTGGTGGAGCGATGCACAGGCACGCCCCATTCATTTGAAAGATGTCACTTTGGATTTCTCCTGTACCAGAGTGAGTTTAACGAGTGAATTCAAAAGCTGGTCTCTCTAATGAAGTGAATGGCTCGAGATAGTTACTACAGCATTCGTAATGTAGCTGTGTTCTATCCATTTCTATTAGCAAACACATGTAAAGCACATAATAAAGAGGTGCAGGTGGAGACGCGCTCTTACCAGGGCACCAGGTAGACCTCTCTCTCCAGGGAAGCCTCGAAGACCAGGGGGCCCGTCTTTACCACTGGGTCCCTGTGGTCCAAAATCTCCCTGTGCACACAATCACACGTTGCATTAGTGTAGTTCATAATGTGGTAGTTATTCATCATAGCATTTTTAATATAATAAGTCTGGAAAAACAAACAAAAAACAACACATCCAGTCTATGAACAACAATTAAGCTAAATTGGCTGTACTGTATGAGCAATGTGACAGTATTTATGTTGTTTTTCCAGTTTTTCCAATTGTTTTGATGCAATGGCCCAACAAACACAACCATTGCATTCATCAAATCACATGGAGAGTGATTGGTTGTGTAACTTATTCTGTTGCCTCCATGAAAGCATTCACATCCAAGCAAAATATCAGCTGTATTTAAAACTTAAAAATGGAAATGCAAGACAACTATGATAAAAATATGAAAATAAAATTGTTCCCCAGGTGTGTGGGTACACTTATAGACTGAACATAAAATAATCCTCCAGTTTCCAATGTGAAGTCAATCAGGAAATAACAATACACTGAATAGCCACCAGGGGGCGAAAGTAAGTTTGCTTGAATGTGAAGTTTATGGGAAAATTTGCCTATTTCTCATTTGATTTGTAACCATTTTCCTGAGGCTTTAATGGTCCAAATCACTAGTTACATTTTCATAAATGATGTTCCTGTTTAGAGGAACAGATGCTAGTATGGCGCATAATGTAAGTACACACCAGTGTGACTGACTTTCATTTGCTTTGAGTCAGTTATTGCAATATGACGTTGTATTAAAAGAAAAATTCAAAATTCAGACAGAGGAAATGTACTGTTTTTTGGCTTGCTTTTGTTATTCAAAACTGATTCATCCACATCCTGAATTTAATGTGACATTATTACTTGAGATGATAAATAGGTTTTGACATGGTATCGGTAAAACACATTAAGGCTAAATCTTGTCTTCAAGTCTGAACAACAACACATTTCAAGATTAAATGTAAGTCTAACCATAGACGATAGAAGAAATAGAAATAGACTACTGGCTTTTTTCATGGCACCAGTAAATGAAGTGTAGTTGTTTTGTTGCAGACATCCATCTTAATGGTCCACTGGCTGCAATTAGTTTGAAGCATGTATGTTTTCTGTGTTATCATTAGCAACGTCACCATGCAGTCAATACATTAGCCTCAACTCTAATCAAAACCAGTGTAATTACCCACAACACAAAGCAGAGAGATGATGGGCTTTTTACACTGCCTGCATTTTGTGTAGATTTTGTTGTTGTCGTTGAAAAAGGTTGAAAAAGAAAAGGAATCAAAATTTAAAAATGAAGTGCTGCCTGACTGCTAAAATATCAACAACGAGGGTCAACAAAGGAGTCTAAAAGTTCCTTTGCATTCTATCTTCACAAAGAAATAGTGTTAATGACTTTCAGAATGGTGAACTTTTCCCTGCTCTCATTTTCTACCACACATTTCTAAAAGCAATACATTTAACTTCAGAAAAAGTTACTTTTGCCTTGTTTCTCTTTTCTTTTCTATTGGCAAGCTGACTTTATCTGTAAACAGGGAGGCACAGAAGAGTTGGCTTGAGAGGTATAAGAGGATTTGGGCACGGCTGCCAAGACCTCCACAAAGTGTCCCTGGCATACTGATGTAGAGCAGGGAGGGAAGTGGGTCTGTGAGTGGCGGTGGGTTTGGAGCTAGCCGATGGACTTGATTAAACTGTCTGCTTGGGGAAGATGGGGAGAAAATGAGGGTTTGAGGGAAGGGATGGGGAGCAAGGCATGCTGAGAGCTCCTGGGAGTCAGAGGGTTGCTTTGGAGCAACCCATACTTCTGCAAAATGGCTGCTGTCTGCTCCTAATGGGCACTCAATCGGTGGGCAGCGAGAACCAAGGTGTAGCCAGATGCTCCACAAATCTCATCTACTGTATTTTGTGCAGCCATTTGCCAGAGCCTGGTGCAGCTCAGTGAGTGATGGTGAGACTCTGTGCTCTGGCATTTCCAGCTGAACATATTGCTACAGATTTCTTCCAGTTTTATTTAAGCAATCCAGTAGTAAATGGCGCTCTGCGTGCCCTCAAGAAACATAACTGCTTATGAACGCAGCAGGCTCAGTCTGCAAAATCAAAATCATGTATTATAATTGCAATTGTATGAGTTGAATATTCAGCTTCCTCACTTCTGTGTAACTAACACCAATTTATTACAGCCCATAAGAAACACAGAGTTATCTCGTTTTATGTGTGTTAGCCCGTGGAAGACAGGCCAACAGCAAAATCTAAAAAGGGCAGCGAAAGGACATTTCTTGTATGATGTAACACTACAGAGAAGTGTGAGCATTTATTGCAGATACAGGATAATGTTACACATCTAACCACTGGCCTCCATCAACACAGGAATTCAATTCAATTTATCAGCAAAAAAGTTTGCCTTTTTAAGCGTTTCCTACCTTTGCTCCCTCTTTTCCAGCTGAACCGGGAAGACCCTGTTCTCCAGGTGGACCTGGGGGTCCAGGGTGGCCTCTCTCACCAACGGGACCAGTCTCTCCAGTGGGTCCCTGAAATGTGATCACAAAAGGTCATGTAATTTACCCATCAACCTGGCACGAACAAAACATGACCCACACATCAAATCTTCTCTGTAGAGATATAAAATCATAAGACACTCAATAATAGATCATCAATTGATAAATCATTTGATTCAAGATAAATTTTTTAGTCTGTCAGCTTACAAATGTAGCAGTTACTGAGAAGAATCTAAATAAATATTCACATTACCTGCGGTCCGACAACACCTCCTGGACCTGGTGGACCAGTTTTACCTTGGAAACCCTGGAAATGAAAACAAAAGTCTTACTCATGTGGATTATAACAGCAGAAACATAACACCGAAGTAAAGTGTGTAAACAGGGATTTCTGTTGAGTTTGTTTGAGCTGAGAAGCCGGGATTTAGGTTTGATGCATTTCTCTGATGTAGGATAAAGAGGTTTTATTCACAAATCAAGGACAGATTATATTTCATTACAATGCTGGCTCGTGAACAGCTGCAGGTAGATATTGTTTATTATAATACACTGCACTGGAAACATGGATCTTCTTCTTATTGGGATGATGTTCAGATTATAAGATTTCACGGCTGCTGAAATTAGACAGAAAAGGGAAACGCAGACACCAGACAAAAACATTCTCGGGTGGAATCAAACCAGGCAATCAGGCAACACACATTCATCTCGCTTATTGAACCTTACCAGAGACAACGCTGCAATATATTACCCACATGGATCATTTGCTTTCTGGATCCAGCACTTTAAATAAACGCCTGACAACACAGACAGGCCCAATAACTTGGTTAATGTGAATGCAAATCACAGCATGCTTTCCTTATCATTGCTCGTGGTGTATGAGTCGTGTCATTTCTCCTGTACTGTATACACTGTGGACAAAGTACTGGAGGAAACATTGTACTGAACTTTCTGCTGAAATTAGTAATAATTTAAGAATATTTGTGTAGATCAACTATCACACCAGGATGCTGCAAGTACACGAAGAGCACTAGAAATGTCACGGGACAGCACATTTTATCTCTCTTTAGATGTGCAGTGAGCAAGGTCTTTAAACCATAATGTTGGGTAATTAAAATAAGTTGTTGAGTTATTTATCTTATTGGGTTTGAATGTTGTCTATACACCAATTGTCTGACTTTGTATCATTCCCAATAACATTTTTTTTCAATCTGTATAAACTTTAGGTCAAATTACCTTAAATAATGCATTTTTGAAACAATAATAAGAAAAAGAGTAAGTATAAAAATACGCTCTCCGGGGGAACACAGACCAAAAAGTTAGATGTAAACTTGTGCTAACAGTTCTGTGACTTGCTCTGCAGCACTTCCTATGGATACTCTGTGTGTCGGAAGAAACTACAAAAGCGATAGTTCAACACCTATTGAGTCAACACTGTAGCACAAATCAGATGAACGCCGCTCTTCTAGGAGAGGAACAATCCAATCTCCATTGGCTCAAGTATTAACAGTCCAAGCACAGAACAGTTTATTCCCCAAATATTAATCCAACATGATGCTTGAAACGTAGTCCATAGTGTAATAGAGCCGTCTGCCACGAGTTGATAATACTTGGTGTATTTCTGGATGTGTATCAACACAGAGCTGATGCACCCACATTTCCAACTAGTCTTTGAATCCCTCAAACACAACCAGGCGGCTTTTATGACTCATTTCCTTTGTAAGTTGTTATCCAACAACCAATCAAAGTTTTCAAATCCACGCCCATGGATAGCTGATCCCGGCATGTTGATCATCGGTACGTCGGGATTTTACGGTGATGTTCTGTTACAGCATCGACCCTGACTCTGAGACACCAATTCAAATCTTTATTTGCCGATGTGTGTTGCCAGGGCTGGCCACCTTTGAACGTCTTTATTGCTGTGATCCATTTTGGTATTGGACGCTTGTGACGTCTGCTCATCAGAGCATAAATCTACACCGTGATGAGGACTCCTCTGTTGTCACTTGAATAGCAGTGAAGGCAGAGAGGCACTCGTGTGTGGCGTATTTTGTTATCTATAGGAAAGAGGCAGGCGGGAAGGGATGCTTTAATGATAGAGGCGATGATGTGTCAAGCTTTTAGGAGAATTTATTTCCCTCTGAGCCTCATCAAACCAAGGTGCACTGATGCATACCAAGTAGGAGGGAAATCGAATTCAAGAGCAGTGGGATTGCAACAAGGTGTGATCAAATCAAACTTGTCTTTGTTTATTCTTTTGTTGTTGGTGGATTTTGTGTCTTTTGGGATATGCCATCTATGCATCATCGGGGCACATTTAGTGCGGCCATTCCTCATTAAGCTCATAAAAATGCCTCTTGAGAAAACCGCATCAACCGCTGTTCCGTTCTGTTTCAACAATTATCATACTTTGTTTTGCTTTTGCTTTTTTATTTATTTATATTTATGTAATTTGAATTTATTTTAGAGATGATAGTATCTTACAATGGTTTGGCAAATGTAAGATGATCATCCTGTTTTTTTTGGGGGGAGGGATATTTGCAAACATGCCAAACTAGCAATAAGACAGACGTTTCCCCCAGCTCTCTGTTGTCAATCTGTCTGAAATCGGAGTCTAAGCCATTTGGATTAACTCAAACAGAATGCTGTGTGTGTGTGTGTATCTGTGTGTGTGTGTGAGAGAGAGAGGGAGGAGGAACAAGTAGCGTAGATGATCTTAAACAATGTGCAGGGGTTGTAGGTTTTGTTTTAGGAGACATGTCTGCCTCTTTAGCATCCGGAGATGCTGGGTCCCTGATTATAATCTCCTGCATACTGACTCAAGACTAAGATGAGATAAATGGTGGCGGAGGATGAAGTGTGTGTGTGTGTGTGTGTGTGTGCACGGTTGCGTGAGACAGTGAAAGAAAAGTCTGGTTGCCAGCTTTTACTGCAACAGACAGCCAACCTTAAATCCTGGAATTCTTGTCATTTGTACACAATACTTAATGGCTACATGGAATTTAATTCATTTGCCATTAAGATAGAAAAAAAATCTCCTGTATTTTCAGATCTGTCAATGTGTGAACAATGTAGACACACCAAGTGAAGTTTTGTTTGTGGACTTAATAAGATGTTAAACACTGACGCCATGCAGGATACAAAAAAAAACCTCACCGTTTCTCCTCGCTGGCCAGGATGTCCGGGCAGTCCATCTTTTCCAGGTGGTCCCTGTTTTGTGGGAATTAAAACACTCCAGCTGAGTAAGCCAGTACATTTATCATCATCGCAAATCATTATGTGGTGTGAAAAGATGGAGCTACAAGACAGGTTCTATCCCTATGAGATTGTATTATTGCAATTCAGTGCAAATGCTTTCTGGGCACAATATACCCTACAAACACAATTATAGTTAGACTACCGGAACACTAATGGGAAAATAAAGGGTTCTGTTTTTGTTTTTTTGACTGAGAGCCAGCTATGAATCCAAACCTGAATCGATAGGTGGAAATTACCACTTGTCTCCCGCCTCGATTGGAGAGCAGGAAAGGAGAGCAGGAAAATGGCTTCTGCTTCAATAACAGCTAGATTAATGATCCCCCCACAGAATTATGGATATTGCCATATATTACTGCACCCGATGAACTCCTCAAATTGAATCAACTGTGACTTATAATGTTTGCAAATTAAGGATAATTTGCTACAGAGACAGTGGGGGGAGGACAGGAAGTAATAGTAAAGACACTGCACCCGAAGGAATGAGCTTCACGCCACATGATCTTACTGTGGGGGGTTTACATTGAGCTGTCAAGTGCTTATCGTGGATGAGGAGGAATACTTACAGGGGGGCCCTTTGGTCCAGAGAAGCCAACAGGTCCCTGGGGTCCTTGAGGTCCCTGCAATCAGTGCAGAGAGTCAAAGTGATGAGAGATGCACAAAGAGAAAAATCACGAAACATAAAACATAAAAAAACAAGACAGGAGACAAAGTAATTAAATGCCGATGGTGATGCACCATCTTTGAGGTGCTGATTCACTGTTCATCAGCTGTGCTGGTGACGACGTGAAGTCATTACAGTGGACACAGTGGAGAGGCACAGTGGATTAAAAAAAAGTTTCATCTACTTTCCCGGTACAGACAAAAATGTGGACTCCTGAGGTCTCGCTGGATTTTTATTAGCTGGAGTTTCCCTAATCTCGAAAGGTTATCAAATGCCTGAAGGGTTATATTTTGTGAAAGGGAATATTTCAAGCCTTGTTAACTTAGAGAGACTTCAGAGGAGGCGAATAAACTGCCTGTAAAATAAGGTCAGCCCCCATTCGAATCCAAAGGTCAATATAACGGGGCAAAGGGCTGTAATAAAGCAATATATAAGCCAGCGAATGTGGAATTACTTGACATGTTTTCCTTGTGTTTAGTATCAAAAGCCCCAGGAACCTTTTATCATATTCTAATATATTATCTCCCTTATTGGAAAAAGTCAAGTAAGTTCCTCAACCAAAACAAAACTGGTTGGTACTTTAAAGTTTAAAGACTGTACTGAGATTTTTAGAACACAAGTGAAAAATAAGGTGATGAAAGAGGGAAACACAAACAATGAGAGTCTAGAACACAGGGAAAAACTGTTCAGGGTCCATATCAAAACTAGAATGAGTTTTTGTTGTGCAGTGACATTGTGGTTTGGGATTTAGTGAGATTTAAAATAAATCATGTGATATACGGAGCGCTGTGGAAAAGGTAGAGAAAACTTAAGCCCTGACATTACATTTTTTTCAAAATCAAGATTTAGGAGCAACTAATGAAACAGTAGTGCTTTGCAAATGTCAGTAAGAATCATGGAGTTAAACTTTGCTAAATAAAGACTTATAAGGACATGGTTGCCTTTTTTAATGACTGAGTTGACCTGAGTGTGTAGCCCATGAGAAAAGCAAGAGGTGCTGTCTCACACAGCCTTTGTTAACACTCTTTTATTCTTGTTATGTGTTCTTTCTAACAGAGGACAGGAACTGCAGCCTGACAGGTTCCCCATCAAGCTCTGTCCACTTCTCTTCCTTCTGAGTACATGCTGCAGCTGCCTGTTTTGTTTCATGACTTTATTTTATTTTTTATTTTTTATTTTTTAATGAAATTGAAATCTAAGATCTAAAGGGTTTCAAATAAGGTGCCACTGCTGGAAGGCTTGTGCTGTGACGAGGCGACAGTGTTCATTTTGCCACTGAGTAAGCCACCCTATATACTATACATCTAATTGTGGATGATGTCCCTCGTTTGTATTCACATGCATAGCAATCAGTGTGAGTCTCAGTTGTGTTATGGACTTACTCTCTCACCAGGTGGGCCTGGAGGACCATCGTTGCCTGATGTGCCCTGAAACAAACAACAACAACATATCATCAGTTGATTTTATTCTATACATGTTTGGAAAGGGCATGGATGTAGCAGCGGAAGTTGAGAAGTCCTGAATAATTTTGCCTGATGAAGGTGCGAGTCAGTGAGGAGACTAAAACAATTGCTAAGGTTGTATTTTAGTACCTTGGGACCTGGTTTTCCTGTTGGACCTCTGGCTCCTCTGCCACCACGAGGACCCTACAAAAAAACCAACATAAAACAGACACAAAACAGTCAGACACAAAACCTACAGATGCATGGATTATAAAAGGTTATTTCATTTAATAATACATACCGTCGGGCCTCTTTGCCCTCTTGGACCAGCTTTACCTGCGATGCCCTGTTTGATAAACGAGGCAAAATATGTCAGACACAAACACAAACAGCTGCCACGCTTCCCCCTATGGCATTACTATTCAGTACAACACATCTAATTTGAATCCGTCTAAAGATAAAATGTATCTGACTGCTGAACTCCAATCAATATGAATCAATAACAGTTTAACAGCTTAACGAGTACCAAAGTTCACATATACAGTAAAATATGCTCTCTTTAAGTCAGTCATGTCTAAAGCAGAGACAAACTGCCAGTAAATACACTCAGAGAAGTTATCTGGTTATGATTATGATATGAGACAATATTGGATTTGATGACAAAAGAGTTTGATTTAGGCAGGGAGCATTATCTAGTAAAGTAACATTATCTTCTATTAACAATGCAATTAACTCAATAAAGTAAACGACTTGTTCATTCCTCCCACTTTGTACATTTTTAATCATTTCAATTCAATATCAGTTCCTACATAAATTAACAACTTTAGCTGAAACTGCACTTGTTTTGTCCCTTATAATAGAAATGCATTTTTCTTTTGTTGGGTAATGTGATTGTGTGGTGACAGACACTGTGTGTGTGTGTGTGTGTGTGCATTTTGTTTCTTACCCTGGCTCCTTTCTCTCCGTTGGCTCCGGGGAACCCATTGAAACCACGTGAGCCCTGTCAATAGAAAGAGGGCGATATGGAGGGAATTGAGCGGCTGAGTGGGTCAGAGTGTGCATGATAATGACCGTTCATCCCAGTGATTATCTACACCGTTGTGATATGGACGAGTGTCACCCCCAGCTACTTCCACACAGTAAACACCATATGTAAACATCATACAATTAAGCATTAGTGCTGTCATTTAATCCCAACCATAACACTTATTTTACACTGTTTAATTCCGCAAATGTTTAGAGGTTGTATAACACATCACATAATGTGTCTGTGAAGTTTTCATATTGAAATAACAACCCCTTTTAAATTAAAATGTCAAGCACAACATTCCTGCAAACACAAAACTAAATGATATCAGCCAAACTCTGATGAAACAAAACAAAACCACTTACCTACAGCACAGCACTTCAACACATGTTGCATTAACGACATCAAGTAAGATTTAAATCAGATGTATCACGATAATTATTTCAAAAATCTAATATCTCCTATGAACTTAGAAGCCTTTGTGTAAATTGTGCCCAAATTGGTAACTGCTAACAGTTTTTCAGAAATATTTTTATTCTGTTCTGTTCAGAGAAGAGAAGAGTACACATTTACTCACCTTTGGTCCTTGTCTTCCTGGATATCCTGGCAATCCTGGGACACCAAGTTTACCCTGTGAAACACAAACAAAGTACATGTCAGAAAATCCATGGAGAAACCATTGTAGTGAAAAAAAAAAGAATGTTGGTTTTCAAACATCCTTGATGGTTTTATGGCCTTTTCCCATTAAAACACAAACATGTGAGGGACGATAAGAGCAGGAGTGTTGCGGGCTGATAAAAGTAGCTCAAATTAATCAGGATGAAACAACTAAAGCCCAAACTTTTCCTGCAGGAAGTGGCAGAAATGCTGACCGCTGACCGTCTATTTACATTATTTTAAGACGTTTCAGGAGCTGCAATCTTAATCTTGTACTCGTGCAATACAACTTAAGACATTCTATTCTATTAGGGTTGTATTTCTTTTTGTTTTGTAATAATCAGTCTGGTGTGTGTGATTGTCCAGTTAAATTCACACCATCTACACTTTCACCTGTGCTTCAGTGCTCGTAAAGCTTTATAAACATGCTCGTATAGCATATTAATACAGTTATGTGCAGATAACTACAATTTTTTATTGATTAGACAAATGCCTGAGTTAAGAAGAAGGGCATTGAGGTTGGTGTTTTGGAGGGAAAATTATCTTTTATTAGATAAAATATCGTTTACCATCGTGACATGAATGCCATGTGGAGGTGGAAACACTGGGAAATCAAATTAGGATTGATGAGTATCATGACTATAACTAGTACAAGCCTTATTATTAGCAAATAATTTCACTACTAATGTTCAATTCTCTCTTGAATCATGTTGAATGTCAGACTGTATCATTGGAAACTTGACTGTAGTCTAACAGTAAAGGATATAGATCAGAGTCTTTGTTTAGAATGAATTTGTCAAAACAGATTTGAAAACATTTCTCTTGTTTTGAATGTATTATTGTATTATCTTTGAATTCACATCAAAGCTTTAAATAGACTTGGCGTTATTGCACAAAACTGACAAATATTAGTGTTTCCTAAATCTGGGATAAACCAGACAGGAGTGTCCCCTTATTGCCTTTATTTATACACTACAAGCCACTGAGCCTCAGCGGTGTCTATGGTCATAAACATTGTATATCTTTGTACAAAAAACATAATTTTAATACAATATTCCCCAGTTAATGGCTTCAATCAACACTTATCTCAGGGTGCGAAACAACTCCACATCAGCATGACTGTGTTTGAAAAAAGATGAAATATTGCAAACCACAGCACACACCATTCACTATCACTGAGGGAGGTTTTACTTCCACCTGGTGTGTGAAATAGCCTGGAGGTTAAACAAATGCTTTCTATAAATGATTAGCTAATGACAGTCACAGTCAAGAAGACACTCCAACAGCCCTGTATTTGTGCCTGCATGGGCCTTTTTTCCCATGAAAGATATTTAAATAAAGCACCGGCGTCATTAATCAAATTAATGTATGATTTCTCTGTGATGGCCTTCAATGGATATCAACATATCACATAGAAAATAATTCACATTTCTTAAAAAGAAAAACAGTGTGACAGTTGCTCTATACCCAGAAAAAATTATAAATTTAAGTTGTAGTTTCACAACGACGTGAGGGGGGACATCTTTATGTGTAGATGGCAATTTGTTGCAATGTATAGAGATGAGCAAGAACGGTGATGTCCAAGGAAAAAACTTGTCTTACTTACAACGGAGAAATATCCAACAGACATTTAATTAAGAAGTGTTATAAAACAGACACTGTCCCTGAAGTGGAATGCTTTAAGTGCAGTCTATCAATACCACATTGACAAACTGTTAATGCAAAGTTAAACTTTTCAAGTAGCTATTTCTGTAAATGCTATACAGGAAATGGTTTTATCAACCTATTTATTAACCATTGTGGGACTTTCATAAAAAAAACTATTAGGCAAACACCTGAAAGAAAATTGTACATGCCTTTACAACTCTAAGGAACAGTAATATGCCCTGAAGACAACATTACTCTGCAGCAGTTGCTGCTCATTGACTCCACTGTAATGACAGCAGATGGACAAGAACTTTACCTATGTATATACAAAAATAATGGTTACCTTTTCCCCAGCAGGTCCAAGGGGCCCTGCTTCTCCGTTGGGTCCTGATCGACCTTTAGGACCTTCAGGACCATCTTCTCCTCGGGACCCAATCAGGCCAAGCTCTCCCTGTTGCACGAGTAGAAAGAACCAACACAGTGAGTAAGTGTTGCCATGCACATTTACGTGACATCTGATGTTATTTCAGTGAGGAGACTCACCCGGTCTCCTTTGATTCCCATGTCTCCCTTGAAACCTGGGAAACCGTCCTCACCCTAAAATGAGACAAAGATTGTTTGTGCATTTCTTTATTGTGTCTTTTAAATGATGTGTTACTCTTAACAAACTGTCACTGGGTGACATCAAGTGTTGAATCCCACTTCTTGTATTTAGTGAACATCTTAAAAAAAAATCTGACTGCCACTGTGGAGCACAGGACCAATGCTGCTCTCTGCTGGTCAAAAAGTGGAACAGCATGTGTAGCATACTTGGGTTAAAGGGTTGCTCTCTTGCTGTACCACTGTTCACACTCTCTACATTAAGCACCAGCAAGTTTTGTGAGGAAATATTATGATGCAGAAACTAAAAAACTAAAAAAAAAGCATCCAATGCAAGGATTTCTTTCTTTCTTTTTTACAAATATAATAACGACACACTGAATTCAGATCCATAAAAGTGACACCAAAGAACACTTATGTGAAACTTGTATGTAAATTCAAACGTATAGCTCTGGTAAACACAATCATGAGAATGCTGAAAGCCACTGTGCACTTCCGCCTAGGATTCCTCTTTTTTCCTCTTTGACACTTTGTGTTTCCAGGCCGTCACCTGTCCATGTTTTCAACAAAATCTGATGCATAATGCAACAGTGTGTGTGTCTGTTTCTAGTAAGTTGAAACACACACACACACACAGCCACATTCACACGACACCTGAGGTAAAGCGCATCCTTTATTCATAACAAGCCCTTTCTCCTCAAGGTTTTGGCTTTTGAACCTCTTTCTATAAATAATTCAATAAAAAACTGATATGAATACCTGTCACTGCAGAAAGAACAATGCACCTCAGACTCATAATTGATTTTATGAAGCAGTATACGTGTATTGGTCATCTTAAATAAACGTCAGGCATACTAAGAAGCAGCTTGGATTAAATCCTACACGGTGACACACACCAACACTTCAAAAGCACTTGAGATCAAGTGCAGTGTTCTTTGAAACCAGGCTTGATCATCGCAGCTTTACAAACTTCAAAAACGCATAGAGGGTCACTCCAAGTCTCAGCCTCCACTGAAGATTACTATCGGGTGACCTCTGCATGGTGCTTCCTGTCGGTCTCTTCAGCTCAAAAGATTTTAAAACAAAGATCGAGAGCCACAGAGACAGACAGAACAACTGAGACATGAATACATTTCAAGTATACACAAACTTTATTTTGCCCTCTTCACCTTCTTGATAAAACTGAGTTTCAACCACAAAACACAAAGTGTGGCTTGGTTATATAGCCAATCTTTTCCTACATCTGCTAAATCTACTGCATTAATACACTATATAATATCATTTCTTTCCAGTGTTTGATTCACTATCTCATTTGGCTGCTCACTTGCTCACACTACATGGTGGTAAGTTAAGAAATGACGTGTGTACCTTCTCTCCCTTTGACCCCTTCAGACCACGGACACCATCAGCTCCCTGTTGAACAGGAGACATTACAGCCATGAGATAAATACAGCACAGTTATGTACGGCAGAGTGAAAGGAAAGAGTCTGAACTCCCCAAAACTGGTAAAAACAACAAGGGAGTCGATCAAACGTCAGCACAAGTCAAACACAAACCGTACCTTCACGCCACGAGGGCCAGGATAACCGATAGGACCCTGTGGGCCTGATGAACCCTGTAGAAAAGAAACCACAGTTTGTTTATTCAATCACCAACTGCATGTCATTAATAGCTATTTACTGTAAACACTGGTATTCATTAGTTATTTTAGTGCAGGCAGCTGTAGAGTAGATTTGTGTCTCCATGACATTTGCAACTTGCAAGTATGTACAAAAATGCTCATTAATCCAAATGTTCTGTCAAATATTGACACTCATATAATAAATTAACAGCAATATTACTAAATATTTATACACTTTAGACACAATGAAAACATGTACTTGAATTCTCCATTTGTGAGCACCTATTAATTACTACTACTATTATTCTTACAATAAATAAGTGCTATGATTTCTGCTGCCCGCTGTTGTTTTCTAAATGTACTTGTTTCCCCAGAAGCAAAAATAAATAAATACGTAAATAAAAAATACAAGTACAATCATAAATCTTCAGAAGAATAGTTCTAAAAGTAGTTTAGGAACTGCACAACCATATACTCGTGTTCTCTTTTCACCACAGTACACATTAAAAACACCTACTTGTGCTCCTTTCTCTCCAGCCGGCCCCTCTTTACCAGGATGACCCTGTAAAATAACAGTTGGTAAAGTGGTTAATGGTGGTTGTTGCATTTAAAATGAAAATAGTGAATGCAAAATAAACTACTGGACATAACAATGTTGTGTTATTGTGTATAGAATATAGAGAAAAAGAGGCTTATTTGCTGTTCTTTTTAGACGTGATTAAAAGGGGTGACTTGATGGTTTGGTTACCAGAAAAGGAAATACTGAACCTAATGAGGGTGGTGTTTTTAAAATTCACACTGTTGTTTCTTAGCAAGGGTTTGTACTTTTATGTTGTTATTTCTGAGGAAAAACCACAGAAGGAAAAGTGAAAACTATATTCATTTGTTCATCGTTTGAACTTCCTCTGTGCAGCACACTGACCATTGTGACTTGAGGCTGGAGCCTGTAGTAGTTGAGCTGGAGAAGAAGTCTGACATTTACCTTTAGAGATCCTTAACTGTGCAGCTGCCTTGTATTTTTGTTTTGTCTTCTTCCAAATCTCTGCAGCCTTTTCTAAACTAGCTTTTTTAAGTGATCCAAAAACATTGAATCAGCAGGAACTGGACTTGTAGTTTGCTTGAATATACTTGAAAAGAAGAGAATACAATTTGTAGTTTTCAAGTCCAGTTGCTACTGATTTAATGATTTTTGGATAGCTATGACTTTGATAAATGATACTACTACGATATTAATATTTATTGACACTGTAAGTTATTTTTTGATAGTAATGTTTTGATGGTCTGTACAAAGCTCACATCTACTGTATACACTGGGATGCTCGGGGATCTGCATGCTGGTCTCAACCTGCTTCGGTGTCAATAGCTTGATGGGGATATAACAGCATATTACAATGAATCTGAAAGATGTTATATCATATACTGCACACGTGTGGGAACCTTTGTGTTTTGCATTCATTTAAAAGCCTAAGAAACAACAATGGTCCAAGGTTTGGATGTTACAGAAGTGAAGTGGTGTAATTTGTGATTCATGTCAAACTGATACACTATATGTATGTATATATATATACAGGTAATAAGAGCACGCACAGGAGGCCCATCAGCTCCAGGTAATCCCGCCAACCCCGACCTGCCCAGAGGTCCCTGCATGAGACAAAGAAGACAACACACAAGGTCAAACATCAGAGGGCACAAACAAGATGCCAGCAGTGCAACATAAAGCACCTTTTGACCTTTACTGTATCACTCGTTCATGGCTAATAAAGTGCTTTCAATCAAACACAATTCCAACGGCAGAACTCCACCATGCACGTTTGTGTAAATTCAAATAACAGACAAAGGAAAAGTGACGTACTTTTTCTCCAGGTGGTCCAATAGGGCCTTGAGGTCCAGGAAGACCCTGTGAGGAGGAGACGCACAAATATACATTAGAGCTCAATGCTCAAACACACGTTTTGTTGCTGTATATATACTGCATATATATATATGTATATATATATATATACATATATATATATAAACACACACATTTATGTGTATGTATGTGTATATATATACGGTATATACACATATAGCTGGTGATGAATGTTAAATTTGTACGTGTTGAGTTGGTTCAGATGACATATTATCACCTGGAATGCTTGTGGAAATGCATACACTAAAATATGTGTGCACATTTTCTGTGTATTCATGTCCCTGTGGCTATCTAATGTGTGCATATGTGTATGTGTATGTGTGTGTGTGTTGCAGTGTAATTTGAGGCACTGAAACTTGCTCCAACACGTGTGGCAGCTTCGCAGGAATTCCACCAACATGAATAAGATGCTTTCAAATGGATCAACCCCAAAAAAATTCCCCTCTCCTCCCAAGGTAAACCCCTGATGTGTGTGCACACACACACACGCTTGTGTATTTTGTGTCCAGTGAGCGCTAAATGGGCAAGCGAGAGAAAGGCGGGCACTGAGCAAAAAGCACATTTTAAAAATGCCGAATGAAGACAATATGTTTCAACAGTTCAACATTTTTTTTTTGCTGCCTTCAAATGTAATTTTAAAAACACAGCGCTGTCTTTTACACGCGGCAGTAAATGGCTTTGCACCCTGCTGTGAAAATAAAGCCGTCCAAATGAGCATCTCATTCCTCAAATGAACCGTTGCTCACAAACAGTGGGTGAAAACTAAATCTGCTTTTCTGTGTGTGTGTGTGTGTGTGTTTGTGTGTGGAGCTTGTTTTATATCATGTGCATCTTTACTGCACGCTCTGTGTTCATCGTGGTGGGTGGGACTGTGTACGATTGCCTTTATTTACCTGTGTTCCTGGGGTTCCTTGCTGCCCAGGTGGGCCTGGTTCTCCTTGTGGTCCCTGAAAAAACAAGCAGGCTGTCAAAGACTAGACACCAAACCCTAGTCCCAGAGTAATCCTCTGTCCCAAATATCCCCAACCCCCAAACTGCACACATCAGTGTCACTGTGAACAGCCAGGTGGACTCTATCCAGCTGTCTGCCCAGCAACAGTGTTAATTACTGTGGCACTTAAATGTGCTTTTTATCTGCATGGCACTGAAATGTAAGAGGATAAGTAATGCATTTATAAATAATAATGTAAAGCAGACTGTAACCCTCTTTAGCATCAGTTAGAGTTAGAAAGTTAAAGATTAATTCATCCCTGGATTGTTTAAGTGGTTATAGTAACAAGTTAGCATGCACCCTTGTGCTTTCTCGACTTTCTCCAAATCGGCTGAGCTTTGTGTTGGGTTTCATTACACAGTGACGTGTCTGTAGTTGCTTTCTATTGAAGAAAGATAACTGCTTGTGAAGAGATTAATGGGTCTGTCTCTTGCAAGTCGGATTTCTGAGGATGTAACATCAGGCCAAAAAAAAAAAGAAGCGCTGTGAAAAATCCTGTGAGGGACATTTAAAAAAAGTCACGTTCATCCTTTTCTGGGATGAAGAGCTGTGGTGGGAAGACCTTGATTGTAACAGATGGATACATGCCGAGGAGAATGTGGCCTTTTTCTGAAGCTCTTGTGTTTTTTAGGGCAGACACAATTCGATCAATCGCTTATTAAATTACTAAATTAATCACATTAATCATATAACAGACATTTCTGTCTAATTGTATGTCTAATTGAGATAAGAACTGACAGAAGAATCAATTATGAGCTAATGATTAGATTCTGCCCTGAAGTTTTTTTTTTTGGTTTCGTTTAACTTCAACCAGTGAAAATAATACGTCCCACTCTGTCCCGCCTGCTCTCCCGTCAAAGCTTCAGCAAATGCTATATTATTAAATCATGTTTGAATCACCTGTAGGAAAACACTTTGGGATTGAAAAGAGGATTACAAATTAGATAAAACGACAAATAGGCATTAAATGTGAGGCTGTGGGTAAATATGTGCCCCTAAGTCAATATTTTGCCTTTAACAATATTCATCTTGTGTGACTCTTATAAGTTGGCAGCAAAAAACCAACAACAAACTTTAGCTCTTAATCCTCGGCCATATTTCTTCTCACCTCCTCTGAACCGAGGAGTGACCTTTAATCTCACAGCTGTGCCTCCTAAATGGGTCTGAACAATGTAAACTACACCAATGTAAACTGTGTGTGTCCAAGTGTACACACACACAGCTGCGCACAACTCAGTTCGTACCATGTTTCCTTTAGGACCATGAGGCCCGTCAATTCCAGCAACACCCTGAGAGAGAGAGAGAGGGAGAGAGATCAGATAAGACACATGTATACCATAGAAATTACAGGAAGTGATGTCAAAAAAGGGGATGGCAAAGACGACGGTACATACAGGAGATCCAGGGGGTCCTGGAGAACCACGAGGTCCCAGCAAACCTCTAGGACCCTGTTAAAAGGAAGAAGCAATGACTTAAAATGCACTTCGTTCATTTTATTCATGACAATGTGGCAATTTTAGTCGGGCAGTCCTGCCCCTTTCTTCTAGTGGTCACTTATGTCAAAGAGAGATCAAAGCACATATGAATGGAAAAGCATGATGAAATAACACCAACAACAAACAAGACTTACACTCTCTCCAGATAATCCTCGGGGCCCGATCTCTCCGTCTTCGCCCTGAGGGAGCCACAAGATAACAATCAGAGAAAAATCTCCTGAATTGGACACTGAGATGTTACGTTATGCTCTCTAGTTTAAACCAAACAAATTCACCATTAATCATAGGCTCTTAAAAGTGCTTATTGTTTGGGGCCTAATGTCCACCAAAAAGAAACAAACAAAACATTTTTGAAATATAGTCACAGCCATGTTGTGGATATGGGGGCGGGGGTTAGTTGCAGGGGGAGGAAAGGTTAAAGACAAACTCTCCTCCTCCTCAGATCCACCCAGCTGCTGCAGCCTGAGGGCCTGAGCTGTTTGACCACAGCTCATGTCAAGGAATATATTAGCGGGTCACTTCAGCTAAGTGATATAAAAAAATAATAATAATAATAATAATAATACTAATTAAATGTCAAGTAAAAAGAGGAAGTTCTCACTCTCTGTCCATCCTCTCCTGGAGATCCTGTGGGTCCCATTGGCCCTGACTCCCCCTGAGATGAGAAATGGGAATAAAAGAGACACGATGAGAAGAAGTGAAAAAGATTCAGGATCATTTATAACATAACCGACTATAAGGATTTACATTGTGGACATTGGACTGTGTGCTTCTACAGCTGCGTCAGAAAATGTGTTTCATTCTACAAACATGGCTTCAGTGCAACTACATCACATCTGTCTGATTATTGCAGGTGAATTAACAGAATTAGACAAACTTCATTCACTATTTAATTATTATTGACTCATCTCACTGGAGTTTAACAGGTCACTCAGCGTTGTGTTCTTACACAGCTAAAACATAAGAATCTGTTGCCAGCAAAAAAGACAACCAAAGAGGACAAATCCTCAATAACTAGGACGGTTTGTTTTGATGCCAGTTCTGTGACTTACTACTGACATAAACTGTTTTTACGCAGTGAAACAACAACGTTGTTGTTCTAGAAGCTGGATTCTGACAAATTGAACTGGTGACTTCCACCACACTGTGCTCACCCTGTGACCCTTTTCACCAGGCAGGCCGGGGAGTCCATCGAAGCCTCGGTCCCCCTGTGACAATGCAGAGCAGAGTAAGTCACCAGACAACACAGCATCACAGTAAGTTAGTCATCACAGTCTGCAAACAACAACACCCGATCTTTGCAAATAGGGATATTGACATAAAAGCTAGCGTGCTGGCATTTAGTACCTTAGAGCCTGACTCTCCAGGCATCCCCCGGGCACCGTCGGCTCCAGAGCGACCCTTAAAAACAAACAAAACATTTGAACATGATAGGATGACAAATTGTAAGAAATTTGAAATTTAATACATTATGTTTTTTGCAGTTTTTTTTTTATTTGCTTTCTGCTGCATACGTTGTTGTCCACCACGCTACTTTAGATGTGACAGTTTTATCAAATAGTGACATTCTAATGCATTGCTGTACCCCACTGCGGGATTTTATTGATTTGGAAGAAAGCCGCTCTTGCTGGGGTCCAGCTGGTTTGTTAGATTGTGCAAAGGCTTATCAGTAATAAAAAGGAATTAAATAAACATATGCAGCGTAAAGCGGCAAACATTGTGGAACAGTGGAGCAGATAGTATTGCTGTAGCACAAGTCACTGATGGACGTCACAGGGTGAGGTGTTGGAGGATTAGGAACAGGCAAACTAAAACATAAATATGTTTATTAATCTGATATGACTCTTGCAGCTATAGATAAGTACATTTTTGTGATTTCCTTTTCTTGGCTGCTATATAAGGATTATATGAAATGACAATTTGATTCTTATGCAGCAGCAGATGAGTATGCTACAAATTAACGTTCATATAATTAGAGTTGATCACATTTGCATTTGGATGACTTGTTCGTGTTTATTACTTGCAGTGTGGTAGTATGGCCCTGTAAAGTGACACTAATTGGCATTTTCAGACAGATTAACAGTGCGGCTATTGATCCGAGGACTGGAGACAGCGCAGGTCCTTTAAGCACATTTCACTCTATTGTTAGTTTAACCTGGAAATAAGCCTCTCAGCTTTTGAGCAGTGGCCACAAGTGCAAACAACCACACAACAACAAACACAGAGGCATGTGAGTACACACGCTGCACAGGTCACTGAGTTCACTCACCCTCTTGCCAGCTTTGCCGAGTTGTCCTGGAGGCCCCTGGATGCCACGAGGACCCTGCACGGACACAAAATCCACTTACTGATTGACAGACTAATAACCTGGGATGTGGCCTAAAGAAGCAGATGAATAACATTGTTGTGTGTATCAGTAGTAGCATCAGTCGTTTCTCACCTGAGGGCCATGGTCTCCGCCTTCACCTTTTAGTCCAGGACTACCAGGTAGACCCTAAAGAGCGAGAGATACACAATTCAGGTTCCTTCACTTTGTGACAAATGCAGTTGCTACAAAACAGATGAGTAAAAGTGGAGAGAAGAAAACAGCAGATGGCGATGTTCAGCTAATTATGCACATTCCTGATGCATGTTCATCTGAGGAAAATGATTCCCCACATTCCCAAGGTAGAAAATTGACAGTTTGATCACCTTTAACATCTTATAAATTCTACACCTCTGTGTGTTTTTCTTCTAAAACGATCCTCAAAGGCAAGAACACATCCGGACTTTGTTGTCTTTTAGCATATATTTAAGTCTAAAACTGCAATCCCAAATTGTTGGTACAGGCCAGGATGTTGGGAATACTCTGTACTGTAATCTGTCTGCAGACGAGCCTGGATTGAAACCTCGTAATTTGCCTTTTACACATAGATGTTTAGTGTCGTAAAATAGCCTTAGTGTCTGAAAAGCTGCCTTTTAAACATCTACATTTGTGGCAAAACACAAAAGCCGCAACTTCCCTTCCACAGTTCTCTGCATCTGATGATTGCCATGTCATTTCAGATCAATATTCTTGGCCCTGTAGGCTACAAATGGCAAATCTGAAACTGAGTCGTGCTTTGTGCCTTTTCCTGCAGCAGATAAATAGGAGATCATGTATCAACAAGCCCAAGAGAGGAGAGGGATGGGGGGGCAAAAGGAAATTTTCTTGGCAGCTGATAGCACCTACCAGGCAGGCAGTGTGGTCACTGAGCCACCAGGTGCTGATGTAACAGTGTTACAAGACAAATAATGTGTTCTCTGCTCTTTCTCCCGAAAAACTAATAAAATATACAAACATATAGCTGCACAAGAAATGTAGAAATGATAATAGTATGAATGCACGGTTTGTGATTGCAGAAAACTAGTTTTTTATATTTATATATCACAGGAAAAGGAGCTTAAATTCACTTTGAAGCGTCAAAATAATGAATAATGTCAGTGTATGGCAACTTTTTCTAATTATTAAATGCAAACAAAGTTGATGTGACAACACACATAAGTGGGGAAAATGACAAAGCAGAGACTCACCACTGGTCCTGATCTTCCTGTCAAACCCATCGGCCCAGGGGATCCCCTCATAGCCAGCTGCAGGTCAGACACACAGACACAGGCAAGGACAAGGTCAGGTTCCATTCAGTTTCAAATAAAATGCCCTTTTTGTTGGCCTTTCTCTTTGCATTTCCATATCATCTGTCTACTTTTTGTCCTTGATTTGTGAGTGAAGAATATTTGAGCAGGAGTACGTGAAAGACATAAATCAGTCTTTGGTGTCATCACTTTCACTGCACATGCATGATTATTCAGGATCATTATTCATCCTAACTGTTATGTACTGTGTATCTGATTACATAATAATACCATATAAGGAAATTGTGTATTTAAATGTCTTTATGGTCAAAACAAACATTGGCATTTGTAAAACACATTTATCTGTTGCTCTCAAAGTATATTTGCACAAAGCATAAACATTATATCATTATATACTGGACCTTTGAATTAATTAATATTGAAGAAAATTATATAGTAAATATATTGTCATTTAATTATTTCCCAGTCCCTAACATATATGATGCTTATAGTTCATTCCTACACTGTGTACATTCTCTACCTGCTGTTCTGTTGTGTTGTCTGTCTTGTGATTTAATGAGCCCACATCTCTTGGTTCACTGTGGTGTTTGGGGCTGCAGAATCCAACAGGTTCTTTAAATACTCCACATTTTCTCTCTTTTTTTTTGTTCCTTCCTCGCTCATCTCACACATGCCCAAAGACACTTCCTCCACCTGTCAGTTCAGGCCACCCACAGGTCAAAAGCCCCTGGAGTATTTTTAACAGTCTCTCCTGTCCATCTGTTCAAAGTGGACTTTTTTTTTTTATGCCGCTGCTCTTCAGCCTGCTCGGCATGTCTCATTTTAGCCTCAAAAGGCCAAATAAACACAGTGTGGCCCCCTCCCCTCTACACTAAAATGCTTATCCTTCCTCTCCTTTCACCGTACAGCTGTGTGTGTAGGCAGCTGAGCAGGGGCGGGGGGTTTGTTTAATGTCCTTGTCTACTTACTCTGGCCTGGGAGAGGATGGCCTGGGCTTGGGCTTCCTGGGCTGACACCACTGGACCCTTCTCACCATCTCCGCCAAAACGGAACTGTTGAAGGCACACAAACAAATAGATTGTTATCTCGAGTAAATACTCAGGACATTCGCCTGGTTTGGAAAGTACCTCTATTATAGTATTATAGTATATTCTATTCTGAACACTTACTGGTAACATTAGCATGGTACCAGGAGGCCCTGGTAAACCATCAGCACCAGGGAGTCCAGAACGGCCGGGAGGGCCCTGCAACCCAAAGAGACACAGAGTCATTCAATGAGCATCACATTTAAGATGAACTCTGACACAGGGAAGAAAAGGAAAAAAATAAATAGTAATGTATGTCATTTATGTTTCATCATATCTACATTTTGGGATTTCACTAGACCAGAGAGCCAAATAAATAACATATGTGGCTTTCTGTTGGCTTTGTAACACATCCAGCATGTGCACTTTCAAGATAAGATTCAACCCAGATGTAAATAGTGTCACAGTATCACAATGTTGTGGATTTTATTTTGGAAATCAGTGATGCCTCCAGATGCAGTGAAAGGTGAACTTGTTCCTGTACTAAGCTCCTATGGTGTGAAAAGTGGCAGTAATGTGGAAGGAAACACAAACACAACCCCCCCACACACACACATTCACATATAGTACAAACCACACAGCTGGGACACTAAATGCTGGAGGTGTGCTGTTCGTTTGAGTCATTAATATGTTCTGCTCCTCCTCCAGCACACATAGACTGAGCCTGTTCATCTGTAATCCACGCTATGTCTACAGTCCAAAACCAACATCCCTTTCCATGAATTCTAGTGTGTGTGTGTGTGTGTGTGTGTGTGTGTGTAGAAAGAGATGGAGAAAGAGAGTTGCAGAAAGTAAAGTGTTAAAAAACATCCTACTTACTATCTATCAAATGAATCTCACGTTGGTCTAATATTTATTTATCTACATTATGTCATGGTTAGTTCAGTCTCACTGTATCATTTAAAGCATACATCGTGTTGCACAATTATCTGTCGTGGTGGTTCAGCTGTTGGGCTCTTAACAGTGACAGTGTAGGATTTAATGTGATTCATATAGTAGATCACCGTTGTATTTATTAAATAATGTTATTTAAAAATGTTAGCATGCGCCTTATTTATCTGACAAAAACACAAACACTGAATTACTGGCTGTGATGCAGCATGTTAGCACAAAAGTATAATCGAATGGTATGATTTCATTTGAATTAACACTGAAATGGCTAATCAAACGTTATTGAAACACAACAAAAAAGTGGAGTTCCCTCCACAGCTTAGACATGATGCAACATAACATTTTAATATTACATATTACTTTAGTAAACTCTAACCTACGAGGCTTTTCACTGAGCAGCAGAGACAAGTTCCACTTTGGTTCAACTTGACAGGTAAACTGACTGACCAGTGCATACCTTACATGTTCATTCATACTTAGTTACTCTACTATGCATAGCATTTCCTGCTATGAAGTAAACAAAAGTATAGTTACAGTGTGATCGTACTAATACCTACTATAATAGCCACACTATTACTGCTTATAGAGGTACTATTAAGTACTAATATGACTCACTAATATTCATGTAGGAATATGACATCTCTTCACCAAATGGTCCAGTTTAAGTCATAAATGATAACTCACCCTGTCACCGGGATCTCCAGCAGTGCCTGGAGGTCCGTGTAGGCCAGATGGACCTGGGAGACCCTGCAAAGACGAGGCTGAGTCAGTACACAACTGTCAGCAGCAGCAGCAGCAGCAGCAGCAGCATGGCGGCTTGTTTATTTCTGAGTACAATGGTTTACTACACTGTGGGAGTTAAACCAGTATACTCACAGCTGGGCCGTGAGGTCCTGGTGGTCCTTCAATCAGCATGCCCTTTAAAAAACAAACACATTGGGTCACACCATGAATACTGACCTGTGCAGCAGAAGCTCTGGAGGAGTCGACAACAAATATGGCTTTTTGTGTGTGTGTGTGTGTGTGTGTGTGTTTGCCCACCAGGCGTTTTGATATGTAAGCGGAGAAAAAGCACAGGTGTGATGCATACAATTAATTACACTGGCTATTGTTAATGATATCAGTAACACCTGGGCCCCTTTTTGTTTACCTGTAATTAAAAATGGCAAAAATGGCTGCTATTTTGACAGTTCATAATAAGAAAAATAAAGTACATGTGTAAATAATTAAATGATTTATGGCTCAGTGCCATTTAGCTGCTTCACAGTCACAATAAATGTGATCAGGAACACCTGTGCTTTTCCACATAAAACATTCAAAAAAATACTCAATACTTTAAATGTAAATTAATGACTGGGATTAGTTTTAAGGATGCATGCTGGCTCACTGCAACAATGAATGTGATCAATAACACATGTCATTTTTCAATGATCAACAATCATAAGAAGAGAAAAAAGTTTGAACAAACATAATTAAGAACAGGAACAACAATAATAATATCAGAATAATCTTTTTTGGTCCTTACTGGTTCAATCACAGCCGGCTCACCCTTCTCTCCCTTCTGGCCGAGGGCTCCTCCGACTCCAGCAATCTGCAGTTACAAGGGAAGTACAGAGGTGGCATTCTTCACACAGCAGTTCTAGTTCACAGTTCAGTGAATGGCAGTGATGAGTAATGGTGACAGGGCGGGGGGGGGGAGGCAGTTCAGCCAGGTGCTTCAAACACATTTTACTCAATCAATCAGTGAATATCAAATACTGCAGCTATGTCAGAGGCAGAAAGACAGTGAGAGAGATACACGATGTGTGAGTCAGCATCACAAAACAAAACAGGCAAAAATGTTAGTGACATTGAGCAGGAATGGGACCTGCGCTCTATGTGCTTGAAATGGAGCAGCGCTGTCATAATACTGTCATTGTGCAGGGGGGCTAAAGGTGACACATCGACCGACTATTACAGTCAGCTAGATAACTTTATGAAGAGAAGGATAATGAGAATTGTTGCCTTGTAACGGACACTTTCTCTATTGCTCGTGCAAAACTGCGAACGATAACATATTAAAGGAAATAGCTAAGCACACCTGTGGTTTCATTAGCGGCAGTGAATGAGTTCATCTGTCTCGTGTGTGGATGTGCACTTCGGGAGAGGAGGATGTGGGGTGAGGTGGGATGGATTCGTTCACAGAGGGGCACTTAAATGTAACAATTCCCAAAGGCGCACGGACACAAAAAAAGGGGTTTGATGATGTTTAGACAGATGGGTCAATTTACACAGCAGTGACGCCAAATGTTTAGAAGATAAAAACAAAGTCGTTCTGAGATGTTACATTTTAAAGTTTGAATATAAAAGACGGGGTGTAGATATACTGTAGGTGCCCTTGAGTTAGAGGATAACTGTTTTGCATAAAGGGAGGGTTATGTCATGTAGTTAAAATGGCTGAGAGATGAAGTTACAAGGGAAATTGTTTTGTACTTGTGCACACACAGAATAAATAAATACTAATGCAAGAAGTAATCTGTTTACACCAAGAAGCATGCAATAATCCCTTATCACAACTGACAGTCATTACATCCCCAATCACAGACAATGCATTTACTGACGACACATGTGTCCCATGACAAGCAACAAACTACCCAAGTCGTGCACTGGAAGATAGAGTGAGTCTCTGATTTGGAGCTTTTCATGCACACACCCTCCGTCGGCAGGTCCGGGTGCGATACTTACGGCGCTCTCAGAAACGTCAGTTTCAGCAGCGACCCCGGGCCCCACCTCATCCTCGTAGGCCGCCGTGGGCTTGGACGAGGCCGTGCCATACTCATCATCATACGCCCCGTAATCATACAACTTGTTGTCAACCTCGCCCAAGTCATACTCCTTTAGGTCATATTCCTTAAAGTCATATGCTTCCGCACCAGTGTCCGAGATGTCCACTGTTTCTGGGAGAGCGGAGGGCTCCGGGGCAACGGGAGCAGCATCGGTGACATAAGCACCGACAGCATCCTCCTCCGCAGCCTTTCAGGAGTTACCCAAGCAAAGTTGGGGGAAGCATTGGTGAGCAACCGAGGAGATAAAGAAGTTAGTCAAGCAATTGAGGTGAACAGTGTAAAGTCAATAAAGCAGGCTGCAAATGAATTTGGCTTATTTTTCAGAACATAACATGGTAACGCTTTATTTACTCAAAGAAATGGATAAAAATGGATCTATGAAGATGGTGTTTGACACAAATTATGCACCGAAGACAAACGAATAAATCAAGTGTTACCATGTGACTGATTCTGAAAATGTAAAGTTTGTAATTTATATATATTAGCACAGACGTGATGTTATTTCAGCCTTTATTTACTGCGCTACTGTAGACTAACACACACCGCAAAGAAAGGCTGAAATACACGTCTAAAATAGCAGCAGCTTCAATGTGCAAAAACATCAAATCACTTAGTAGTAGCTGTGCAGATATACAGAGTGCATCATGATGAGGAAGAGGAAGTCAAATTGAAATTTGTTAGTGGGCAAATTCATTTCAATGGGACATGTTTGTGAGTTTCCTTGGTGCACTCTGTATATTGCACAGGTGCTTATTATTTAACTCCCTGTAGATTTTGCATAATAGAGCAACAGAATGGATGCAATTATATTGTAATCACTGACAGCATTCCCCTTCAAATGTCACAACATTCTTCATTTAAAGCTGCCTGTATAATTACATCCACTCTGTCAAACACTGCAGTAGGCGACGCATGTTCATAGCTGGCTGTGAGAAGATCATTGATCATAGTTCTTTTAGAGGCATTTTGGTAGAACTAGTGATCAGAACCAAGCTCATGTGATGGACAACAGGATGTATATAGTGATAAACTACTAATCGCCGTTATCATTTACGATAAGTGGCCTTGACTGAGTGACGCTCTGTCATCATCAGCGTCTTTTAATCCTGGATAAAGCTGCAAGTCTTGCCAACGCCACACTCTGTGTGTGGGAAATAAAAGCAGACAAGCTGTTGTTGTGACTGAGGCAACAATTCTGGCCAAACATATTTTTGGCTCCTCGAAAGAGACACTAGCTACGTCACTAAAAGCCTGAGTGGTGGCTTGTATTAGTTGAAGTGTCACAGCATATGTCAAAGCCACATGTTTCTTTTCTTATTTTCTTTTCAATTTGTAGTATACAGAACAGAATAGAACAGAATGCATGGCAGAAACAGTTCATCTCTCATTGCTTGCATGATCCTCCCTGACAGCCTCATAGTGTTTAAAGTAACTGCTGTTGTTTCAGCTGAATAATCAAACACTAATATTTACTTGTTCACATGCTGGAAACTAACAGAAACAGAGTGAATGTTAACATTAGGCTGCAAGTGACCTCCAGTGTCCACCACATTGCTTTCTAAGCATGCATGCATGTGCCATAGGCCAAGAGGCCAAGTGGGTTGTAGCTTTCAAATTTATCAAATTCTCAGCAAGTCAAAAGACACAGCGATTCACTAGAATGGTTGTGTCTTTGTCATTTCATACCAGATGCTTCCTTGGGAAAACCTTCCTTGATCACATTTCCCAAAACACCCACACTGCTTGTTTAAAGTAGATGAGAATGAAAATGAAAAATTACCTCGTAGGGTCCACTCGTGGCAAAGGGGGACTGAGTGTGAGTATCATCTATAGTTTCGTAGTCAATGTCTGTATTGTAATCTTCTACATTGTTTAGCTGAGTCATGTTGAAAAAAGGAAAGAAGAATAAAGCAAGGGTTAAAACAAAGGCTCAAACCAAGGTTATTTGCCGGGGCTCCTGTCAACTACAGACTGAACTACTTCTACACAAAAGAGGTAAGGGATTTTTAGGTCGGCCATCAAAGATTTTCCCTTCAGAATTCAGCAAAGGAAGATCTTGATGGGATTTGGTCTTGTCTGATCATGGACGTTTACCCTAAAATTGCCTCTGTGTCGTGCCGGCGCTGTGGCCTGGTAGCCAGGCATCTGCCGTTTCTTCTTAGCGGGAAACTTTTTAGCTGGTGATTTTTTGGCAGCCAAGAACCTTAATGGCTTGGACTTAGTTTTACTGAGGGACTTTCTGGTCCTCTTCTTTTTCATGGAGACACTACGTTTCTTTCTCTGGAAGAGCTTGTGGCGACAAGGAACACCAAGACAAACATGGAACATTCAAAACGATGGAAACGATTTTCAAGGCACAGTCTACAACTTTTGCACAGAGTCTTTACCATCCCAACTGTCAGAGCACGTGTGCTCCACTTTCCTGTAGCAGCCCATGTGCAGTAGTCGACATGCATGGTGTCCTTTCACATGGTCACCATGTTCACCAACTACATAGGCTGCAACTGGAATGCTGGCCATATTAATGCATGCCTTTAGATTACGTGACCGTTGGGGAGGAAAGGGTGTTGTACAAGAGTCGAGGACTGGGCTTTTCATATGACACAGGAGCTGTTTTGGGACAGACTGTTATATACTTAATTAATCTGGGATATAAATACAATAATGCATTTTTCCAAAATGTGAAATACAATAATGCTGTGCTAAGACATGCTAAAATGCAAAAACACACACACGAAAGCAGCAGCCTCATAAAACAGACACGAAGAGGACTGACACACTGAGTATGTTTGTATGCACACCGACACTCTGCTGTGTGTCCCTGCCTTTATGTAACGTCACTATCAGAGAAAGCATAATCAGCTTTTTCCAGAATCTATGATACATTTGAAGAAAGAAATGGACATTTTGGTAGGATATATTATCATCAGGCAGTAACTGGAGTATTAGCGTGCACATAAACATAACACTGAGACACTGACAACACACGGAACAAACTGAGAGACACGGTGGACAAACGGAGACATCACACGTCTTTTTTCTTGGGCCCTTTTTCATTTACCTGTGGTTCAGAATACTCATCAGTTGGAATGGTGTCTATGGCTCCCTCAGAGTAATCATAGAGGTCAGAGTAATTTAAATCATCAGTTAAGTACTGCAGAGGTTCAGAGAGAGAGAGAGAGAGGAGGGTGGGGGTGAAGAGAGGTATCAGTGTTAGCATTAGCATCAAGGATGCAGAAGAAGATGATATATAATGTATATCATCCTTCAATCAGCTTAAGTTTGAGGGCAAAGCTTGAGGTTTAACAATCTATTAAAAATAACATAGCATCATATGGAATGCTACACTATGCACAGAGTGATGTTATGATCATGTATTAAAAGCTCTAATTTATACATACAGTATATATATATATATACATATATACTGTATATATACATATTATATATTATATTAAACATTAGCAAGTTATGGTTCATTGGCAATAATTACAAATCTTTTACCTTTTTTGAAATAATTCAAACCAAGTGCAACAAATTTAGACAATGGTCTGAACACAGCGAACAAACGAGTAAACACATGCTGAAACAAGACATGTGGGTCCTCGCCCACAAACAGTTCAACAGATGGGAAGTTTGAAAGCTCATAAAACAAAGGAAAACAACAGGGAAACCGCAAAGACAAAATTACCAGCTGCATTTCAGGGATATTGTAATGGAACTTTCTCACTGCAAGCATGCAAATTATACACTTCAGGGACTACACATTCAGCCAGATTACAGGTTTCTGATGTGCAGCGCCTTCTTCTAATATTGTTTACATCCGTATGTGAATATTTTTTTTTTTTACTAACATTTAAAAACTAAATGATACAATATAAAAATAACGGATGCTGTGCAGAGAGGAATCATGACGTCTAATTAAACATATTAAGTTGACATAGTTGTATATTAGTTAACCTAAATAAAGCATAAAGCAGGCTGGATTATTTTACACCTGGTCAGTGTCCACGGTGGTCACCTTGTCCATCATAATCATGCAAATGAACCAAAGATAAATATAAGAAGTATTAACTTTATAGCACTTAACTCTAATGCAGAAATCTATACTAAAATGAATGTTTCCGTGAATGCTGCTTCAGCGCAGTGTTAAGAATTAAGGGTTAATAGGCATTTATGTGGCATCTTTTAGAGAGAAAACTTGGGGTCAGAGGAAGACGTGAGACAGACAGAATAGGTCACTCTCTCGCCTACTTTCAATGCAACTTCAATGCAAAATGTACTGCTGGCAAACAGCAGCTGTGCTGCTCTCTGTGCACATCTGGCCAAACCTTCAGTTCAGGACAATACTGCAGGCATTTTAACTCCACCCACCTACCTGATGGAAAACACCTGATATGGCATCAGTGACTGGGGTGTGGCCAGATGTGGACCATAAAAACTATCAATTTAGTGTGTACTTCCCCTTTAGAGGTATACCGCTGCTGGTGCAATATAGGAATATATGAAAATAGTTGGTTTTTTTTTGGTTGGTGGATGATTGCACCAAATGCATCCGTTCAAATCAATATACTCAGTACCTGAATGACCTGTGTCTTGTTAAAATATCTCATATCTACACCCGTCGCTGCTGAAACATGCACAGTTGTGCCAGAACCGTACAGATTTCCTAAAATGTGAAACCTAAAGAGGACAAAAGCACCAAAACACCTCTTTAAAAAACATCACTTCTCCCTGAAACAAACATCCCCAAAATCTAATATCTGACAAACCCAAAAGGCTACGGCCACATCACTCTCAAACCGTTATCTGATGAAATGTATCTGAATTTGAGCTAAAATCTTCTTCAAAGAGAATTTGATCTAATCAGGACCCTTTATAATGGTATAACCCCCCCCAATCACACCCTCCCAGGATGGCTGACCTCTACCTCTGGTTCCTGGGCCTGCAGCGATTCACCATGGGGAGTGTCACAGTCTGGGCTGTAGTGTTCACAGTAGTCATATGCTGCTTTGGAATCAGCCACGATCAGAAGTTGCTGGATGTCACCCTGCAGAAAAGAGAAAAGGGAACTTTGAATCGCTGTCTCTGTGTAGAAACTGCTCTCTCCCACACATATTCTTCCACACCAGTTCAAAAGATCAGACATCAGTGGTTTCAGTGTGAATTATTTACATGCACATTACAATGACTAACAGCCCCTTTAGTTGATAAGGGCGGATGAAACCAGATTATCAGCAACAGACAAGACAAGGCTATACAAACATATTAACAAGAGGGTCATGTCTCATCCAGCTCACACATGCAAGGCAAAGAGGCATAAATATAAATCTTAAATTACAGATGCGATCCCTCCAGCCCCATACACTTATGAAGTCTGGCAGAGTAAATTCCCCCACTTGAATGATTAAACAGCTCACACTGAGTCCACACTCACATGGTGCAGGGAGGGAACCGAGCCCAGACACTGAGAAAATTATTATTATCAGTGCAAAGGTTTACCTCAGGACAACAAATAAACGTGACACAATTTCATTCTAACTAGCAACCATTGGTAAGACCACACTATGGGCTTATATTTCTTATCACAAATATACAGTATCATATCAGTGACTCACTTATAGAAGAAGAAACCTTGGCATATACCTGGAGTAGACCAGGAAAAATGACAATACATGAGAATGAATTGCAGTTTCCATGTAAATAATGTTCTCCTTACCTAATTCACACATTGCTAATTTGCTATCTTAACAATTAGTGACAATTAGTTCAACTATATCTATCCATTACAGTGCTTATCCTTTGTGGGGGAGCTGGAGCCATTTCAGATGGCAGTAGATGAGAGGCAAGGAGATAGAAACTTTTATTTACAGTCAAATGAAATGAGTGTCAACGTGGGATTGTTCTAAAAATCAAGCCATCTTTGAAAATGTTAACAACACACTGTGGTTTTGTCTGAGAACCATTAAAATAGCACACAGTAAATTGAAGACATGGTTTGAGAAAAGTCACAGACCACAGTTTTCTCTCTATGGTTGTGACAGTTGTCGCCACAGTGCTCTACACCGTTCCAGCTCTGTCTCGCTTCAGCCAAAACACACAGCTTGCTGCACGACAGCGAATGCATTGGAGAAAGCATTTAGATGTTTCTCTGGAGTCTGTATCTGCTCACCATGTTCCTGCAGGCTGATTTTTGAGCCTTTATACACGTTGCATAGACAGCTGGGAAGGGGTAGTTGAACAGGCATGTCTCTGGTGAGGCTGTGTGGCAGAGGAGCACACAGAGATGCCTCAGCCCAGAGGTAAAAATCCTGATGCACTCGTTTCTGCGGGGGCACCATACGTTGACTGGCAGTGAACCAGGAGAGAAATGAAGCAGGCTATAACTTGTCAAGAGAATGTGTGTATGTGTGTGTGAGAGAGAGAGACAGAGACAGACAGACAGACAGACGGACAGACAGACAGACAGAGGGAGGGAGTGGACCAATTGATCCTTAACATGTACCTTAGTATTAACATGCACATGTGTACATGTGCGTGTTACATGGGAAACTTTCTCCGTGTAACCATCTGTCAACATCTCACTGCACAGCTTCAGCTATGTGACTCAGGGTGGGTGGATACTGTCTTCAAGAGAAGCTGATTTCTTTCAACGTCTGTTTGCTTTGCTTACCATAACACAAATGAGACACGGTGCATTTTTCACTGACAAAACAGTATCATAAAAACACTAATCTACCACCAAATTGCCCAGATTTTGGCCTGCTTCTGCTAATTACCTGATCTCATTGTGTTGTTTTGCCCACTAGCAGCTGTAAGCCAGTCAGTAAGTTCTTATAACTACACTATCTCTACAGTCGTGAATACTGTAGCATACAAAAAGGCCCATAAGTCACTCCTACTTCTCAGCAGCAGGGCTACAAGTAAGTATCAATTAAGTGTAAACCACAAAAATACACAACATTAAGTGAAGCACTTAAGGAGGTCTAGGCTATCAGAGAAATGTACATTATCCATTAGAAATCGATCATGAAAAAGCAAAGCTGATCAAACAAGCAAGGGACATCATAAATGCCAAGTTAGGAAAGGCCCCATGTGTTTGAGTGTGACAGAGATCAAACCTTGCACTGACTCAAGTTGACATGTATTATGTCACCCAAAGACCAACACTGTACTCTTGAACCCTGCCTAAAGTCAGCTCTAATTAGTCCACATCTGAAAGCCACCCGTCTGCACACAAAGAGCCTGTGGAGACTTAGTGTTCGACCCCCAGATCACATCAGATCAACACAAGCAGGAAACTACTGACCATTTCATAGCAGGACTTGAGAAACATGTTGGATTGATTCACAACAGACACAACAATGGGTGTCTGCTAAGCGCTAATGCGCAACAAAACGACAACAAAGGACACTTTAAAGAAAACAACTTTGACACAGTGTTAACTAGATGACGTCTCTATCTACTGGCCAGGATATTTAATGGTATCTGCAACATGAACCCGTTGTTATAATATGATTTCAGCCAAGATGCCAATCAATTAACAGCCCATTCACAAGATCATTACAAGGCGAGTGAGAAACTGTTGGCAGAGAGCGCTAAGGTAGCATCCAGCGACAGACAGGCAGGGCTTTAGCGAGAGCAGCTGGGATGGTAAAAGGTGTTTTGTGCAAGGGAAACACCTGGGGAGAGTTACACTGAGGCTCTGAACCTGTCTTCCATTATGGACAGCCGAGATAAAAGCCTCTAGCAATTTAGAGAAAAGCCAGAGATCCAAAGTAATGGCTCCTCCTACTTACAGCACAGCACAGCGCAGAAACAAGCTCTCAACCTTGTGTGTTTATGACTGTGGGGTCAAAGGTTAAGGCTGAAAGAGAGAAGCTGGGTCAAGACCAAACAGCTGAGACTTGTAGAAATCTATTTACTGTTCTATACCTGTTCTGTTATTCTTGGCGGTGCTCGACTCTGATTAAATGCATCATTTGGAAAAACATGCAAGCACATGTCCTTTATTAACGTACCACGGATTTTGTGGTTGTGTAAAACAAACATAAAGCAAACAAAATACACAAATCCTATGCTTAAGTTTCTTAAGTTGAGAAGTATTATCTACTCCTGACTAATCTGTGATACTGTTCAAACTGAAAAAGGAATTGTCAGAAACATCTACAACATATTTAAATATTCAGTAGATATGTTGTTTTCAGTATTGATGTGAGTGCGATACTGGCCAAACTCACTGTATCTAATATTGGTAAGAATCAAGTTAAATCCGGTACAATAATTAAACCCTAAATACAGTATGATGCAAATGCTTGACTTAATGCAAGCAACATGCTGTTAAGGGAGACTATCTAACTATCTTAAGTTTGTAATTGTATATACTTAAGGTTGTAATATCTGGTATCATATCAGATACAGGGAGATGTCACACACATACACTCTATGAGAGGTCAAAAGAGGTCAAAGATAAATAATCAAATGCTAAAAGAGTTTCTTTTCCACAAATGCAGTAGCTCCATGAAGGTAATATCCATGCTTTGGAAGTTTTGATTGATCTTTTGTTTGTCTAAAATCCTATTGCATGGTTTAATAACAGGGCGAGCGCAGGGCATCACCGACCAAATCAAATCACAACTAGTCGTCACCGTGGATCCTTTGACATACCTTTGCCTGAGGGGGCATGCCTTTAGTCCAGCCATAGCTAACTGTAATTAGACAGCCCCACACAACAATTAGCCACTCCCCCAATGTCTGTACATTAGACGGAGGAGAACTCAGAAAAGGCAAAAGGGGCTTGAACCTCACACAGCTGGAGCAGTATGTGACATTAAAGGAGAAGGACACAAAAAATGTAAAGGTTCTCTAGGCCCCAGCTCTACAGAACAACATGAGATTAACAAAACTGTAAGTGCAAAAGAAACGAACATATTAATAAGCACTATATTACATCTCAAAGATTCTTTTTTTTTTAGTAATGCCAGGTCAAATTATTTCATAAACAGTAACTTTTAAACAGAAAAGTTAACCTAACGTCCTCAATGTATTTACCATGATGAATCAAATCCACTAAACGATACCAACCATTCTAATATGGCACAGACACCTCAGCACTATCTCCTCTTCACCTGAGATCTAATGAGTAACTAATGTGTTTTTTTACACATATACATGTACTGTATATATGTGGGTGTAGTTGATTCAGACAGGTAATGTTGGCCAGGCATGAATAGACAGTCTCATGGCTTTGACACGGCAGGGAGGCCTCAGGATGGGGAAAGGGTGGAGAAGGAGGAGGAGGAGGAGGTGGTGGTGGTGGTGGTGGTGGTGGGCAGGGGAGCAAATGCAGGGAGGGGAGGAGATGAGGAAATGAGGAAGGCCTGACGGGGCAATGAAAGACTCCCATTCATCCAAACCAGATCCCTTTGCGGCGGTGGTCGCCTCCAACCTGGGGCAGGTACGGCATGAATAGACTTTTATGAAAATGCAGGTCAACCAGTGAAAACAAACGTCAAAATGTGGATGCTGGAGAAAAAGGCGCTTACATTTATTTTCAATGTACGCCTGCAAATGAAAACCCCACCTACCAAATTAACACTCGCTACTAAGACAGTCAAGCAAGGATTATTTACAGTATTCCGTGCATTCCTCTACTTCCTTATAGGCTGGCTGCTTAAACCAAATATAGTGACAATTTAAAATAACAACAGAAGGTCTGACAAGGTCCCTTTAGCTGTCAGCAAAACTGACATAACGGATACATTTATTTTCTCATTCTAACCACTGACTTGGTTGCTGACTGACTGAATGCACAGGGTTGAGGTATTTCCCTCCCCTGTATATCCCAGCATGCATCGGCCCCTGTGGATCTCTGAGGAGAGCAAGGACAGAGAACAGACAGGAGACCTGTTCCAGAAACCACACAGTGAAGACCCTGTTAGCTGGTTTATGGCTCCTATTTTCAGCATTTCCACGAGCCGATCTCTGACTGGACACACTGTGGTTTTGAACCAGGAGATATTCAAAACTAATCTGTTTATAACTCTGTGCAGCTCAATCACAATAGTCCCCCAGATTTCCATTCATCATTGAGTATTATGACACAACAAGCATTTTTCAGACTTCAGCCAGCAACATCAAGACATCGGCTCATTCATTTCATATTAAGATAACAAAATAAAAAGCAAAACTCAACTGGAGACAGAGAATAAAATATTATACGTTTAATAAAACCGAGAGAAATTGAACGCCCAGAATGGTCTCAAGAGAAAACTACGTTAGTACTTTTCTCTAATTGGCATTTCCTTCATGACGATAATAATGGTTTTATACTATTCATCAGCAAATGTTTACATGTCATAAACCAAACTGCCACAGTGTAGCCGGAGGTGAGAGAGGGCAAATAATGCCAGACAGGAAACCAAAGACACATGTGTGGACACACAAAACAGCCTCAAATATGCAGGATGCTCCTTAGTGAAGTCAATGCGTGCAAAACAAATACACACATCCATATATATGTATACATTTCTTTAAAACACGAGCAGCAGCATCAGTCATTCAGAATAATGACTCGTCATTCACACTGTTCATAAATGAAACAAGCAAACACTGCTCACAGCCTCTCTATGACCTTTACCTCTCACACCACACAAGTGTCATGACAATGTAACCATTGTGTGACATTGTTTATATACATCCGAGCCTGAGCCCATGCCAGCGTGCACCTCTGGATGACCTGTGCCGCTGCCTCACAGCCTTTCGTCTAAATCACAAGCAAAGGAGGTGGTAACACCAAAAAATCCCACTGAGCTGCTCTCACAAACTGAAACTCTGAGGCTGAGAGATGCAGATTTGTGTCAGTTCAAAATAACTAATAGGAACTCAAGTACCAAAGTGTTACAGTATGGCCAATGTCACAACATGCAGCCACCAGGTAAGGACGGCACTAATTCACATCCCAATTATCCTTAAATTATCATATGCTTCCCCTAAACCTTTAAACCATGACTTCATTTTTTTAGAAACCAGTTACAAAAAGTCTCTTTGAGAATCATGCAATTGAGATAAGCTGTGGAGTCACTCTTCAATTTTCCATCTGCAGTCCTGGCTTTCAATCTTCTTTAACTGTAATATTGACAAAGGCTTATAAAAACCAGTGGCTCTGAACTACAATGTGTGTCTGTTTGACCTCCAGCGATACTGTGAGCTTCTCACACATGTGGGCCACGTTAGTCTGGGGGCTCCAAAACAATAAGAGCTGAGACATTGAAGTCTTTCTGTGTTGTCATCCAACTACACACCAGTAACTTATATGTGATATATCTACAAAATCAAAAAAACTAAAGCGCTCCAGATCCTCCCTGGTTTCTATCATTTCCACATTCCTTTAAGGCGGCTTCAAAGGAGACGAGGGCTGCCTCCATGAGAATCAAACTGAAACTTCACAAGTCAAAGAATTTTCAGTTGGCAGTGAGTGAAATCTGGACATGTACACAACATGTCAACTTGTACTTGTTGGAAAAAGGTTTTAGATGAAGATGGATCTGATAAACGTGGTAACGAGGCAAAATATGCAGCCACAATCAGCCCAAGTGAAATCTCTACCTGGAAGACCTCCTCGTCCAGGATCCTGGTGCCGAACACGGTGACGCCAGTGGTGTCGATAGACGCATGGTCACTCCTGAGGAGAGGCTTGGTGATCGTCGTCTTACAGTCAACAATGATAGTGACCGTCTTCTTCTCTACACTGATGGCGACACGGTGCCACCTGATCGAGGAGGAGGAGGCAGAGAGGAGAGAAGAGGTGAGCAATTAAAGAGGCCACTGGGTCACTCAGTACTTCCACTGTAAGACTCCACAAGAGCGGAGCTGGAAGAGTTAATCCTGTTTGAGACAGTTTTCAGGAGTTCACACACACACTTACAGCAAAGTACCACATGAGCTTACATTTAATAATCCTGAAAGACAACCAAAGCAAGAGGAAGAAGAATCATCTGCACAGCAAGTCAATAATTTGAATCGAAGCACTTTTAATAGGATTATCATTAGCTTTTTTTTTATAAAAGAGAAAAGCTGCTACATGGATAATAATCTCTGCCATATGATGGAATTCATGACATGAAGAAATGCTCTGAGAAACACAGATACATTTCTATCAGCAACACCCACGGACGTAAAGGGTTAATCAGGGTCACACGTGAGTGTGACACCACCCTCGCCACTGGACCGTTTGCCACTGCATTTAAGGAAGGACCATTGCATACCAATCAGCAGTGGACCACATTCTTGCCCTCACACTTTGGCCCTGTTTAACACAGGATTACACTCATTAAACTCCAAACTTAATCCTCCTTCTGGGTTACTCGGCATGACAGACGTGGTGAACATTGTAGAAAGTGTGTGTCAGGATCCAGGAAGGCCTGTCTTGCCAGAGCACGAGACACACAGTCAAAACATTGTTCTAAGGTGGAAGATGAGAACCTGGCACCGCTGTAGCCCAAGATGGCAGTATGGGGAGTCTGTAACGGAGGCACAGATCTAATATCAAATTCATTTCTCTATGGTGGTACGTGTTGTGAGCAGAGGAGGGAAAATGCCCAATCCCCCTTGAAGGGAGCAAGATCATAGCGAAACATTCCAGCACAGGCAGTGAAGCTTAAGAGGAAAACAGGCATGAAACACTCTTTGGGCTTTACGGTGCGGCAGAAGGATTACTTGTCACTTTATACTGTAAGGCAGAAGAGCAAAAGCAGACTTCAATAAGTTTAAAGAATATCTTAACCTTTTGTTGTGCATTATAAGCAGAAAAAGAGCAACACTGTGTTTGAAAGGGAGACTTATCTTTCAAAAAACAGCTTAGACGTGTGACAGTGTGCAGTGTAACAGCTCACTAGAAACCCTCCCAGTCCCTTTAAAGAGAAGGATAATGCTCTTTTTCACCTCATCACTGTCATCATTGTGCCTCTCTTTTCAGGTTTGGTGGGTGCTTCTTAATAACAATGCATCCGCCGGGACTGTCAACTGTACAAAGCCCGAACTGAAGATTTAAAACAAGTCCTGGAGCTGGAATTCATCCAGACCAAGAAGTGCATGAAATCCTTGCTCCTCAGAGAGTGGGTCACAAGAAGACGACACTCAACACAAAACACAAAACAGCCCAGATGAACACAATCTCTTCTCTTTGTTGCAGAGTTACTGCAGAGAAGAGATTTTGGAAAGAATGACCAAGTTAACTATCATCTCATAGTATGGTCAGCAAGTGGAAACAAAAATAATGCTGCAAAATGTCATTAAAGAATATATATAATTATTCTCCTGCGCACCGATCATGTCAGCTAATCTGTCAGCGAAGCTCTGCGTGAGAATTTGGGGTTTCTGATCCAGGGAGCAGATTATCAGGTTTATGCTAAAAGGAGAACAGTTTCTGGTTGGGTGAGGTAATCCAAGGGGGTAAAAAGCAGAGGCAGTGAGTTCATGGATAAGGTCAGGCTGCCCATAGCAGTCCCTGCTGTGCCCCAACAACCCAGTGTCCTCCTGTCTCTGACCTGTCTCTGTGCTTACGATCTCCTGATGAGATGGATAATCCGGGAACGAGCACCTGTGGTGCAGCAACGGGAAGATCTAGGTTGTTTTCTCACTTTTAATAAAGAAGAACAAGACAGTGAAAATAAGAAAATAGCGGATTGTTTGAATTTTTTAGTTAATATAAAAATGGCCTAACCCTAACCCAACACAGGTCATTCATACTTTCAAATTACATGACCTGGTTTTTAGTCCACAAAGATTAAAATTGAAAGGCTCCTTCTTATATAGAATTTTAAGGATTTGACACGCTGCATGCTACAACACCCTTTCCTTCTAAATCAGCTTCAGCCCTGAGCATGAGGATGTGAGGGCGTGTTTGAGTACACGAGTGCACATTTGAGTTCTGACGTACTTTCCATCAGCAAGGTTGAGACTGCTGAACAGTGGGTAGTCCTCCGGGGCTGGTTTGCCAGTCTGATCCTCATACAGGAAGACAGGTGAGCGTCCCACTTCCACGCCCAGCTGCTGCACCCTCTCGCTGTTGTAAATGGACAGCAAGAAAGACTGGAGGCCAGACTTGGGACGCACTGTGGTCAGGATGGAGAAGTCCTCAGGAAAAACATTTCCTGCAAAGACAAAAGAGGAGAGGGTTTTGTGTTGTATTAAAGATGCTTCTTATTTCATGATAGAGCAGCCATCAATAGCAAAGACATGCAATGTGAAACACACTCACACCACAAGACGGTTGAACCGTGAGAATAACTGTCTTACCTGGGAATAACTGCGTGGTGGGGGCACTGATCTGGACCTGCTTGGCAACTCTGTAAGCTGAGTCCGGCTGTGATGCTCTTCGGTTTGTGCAAAATCCTGACGTTTTTGTCACTCCTTCGGGGTAATTTTGAAAATCTAATACTTTTAGGACGTCCACTGGTTCAGCTGTACAGGGAGCAAATAAAAGTGTAGTTAGGTCACAGTATACTTATTCAATATTTGGCATAAGGTGGTTTTGGTTTTTGGACATTTGAGCAATATCATCATTTCATGGTTTGGGAAAGAACAATCAACATTTTCTGACAATTTATGAACCAAACAAATACTCGATTAAATCGGGAAAATAATCATTGGTTGCAGCCCTATTAGTCAGTTTGATGTCATGTCATCATTTTACATGCATTTATGACTCTTCACCTACAACCACTACCACTGCCCACACAAGGTGATTGTATATCCAGTACTTCACAAGTCCAATGCTCTAGCTATACACCTTTATTATGATTTACTTATGTCTTACAGGAGGTCACTGTTGTATCAAATCACACATAGCGTAACATAAACTGATCAACATTCCCTCATTGAGCAACTCCTGTCTTAAGGCAGGAAACGCTGCCTTGCTGTGGCACTACAAGCTCACACAGCAGGAAATGTCTCCATTGACCCCAATCGAAGAACATAATGGACAAACAGAGGTCTAGATCTACAACACCTGGATAGGTTTACCTTGATAAGGCTCACCAGAGGCTCTCTGGGTTTCCACTCTCTTCAGTCTGATAATCTTTATATAAAAGAGACCCATGGGAAAGCATTTTAATGATGCCTCCTCATCAAAACATCCTCTCAGTATCAAAAATGGCAAACATGATCGGGCCATTTGGACTCGGAACACGATATGTGGAAATAAAAATAGCCGCTCACTTCACTGCACAGAGGATGCAGACCAATGTCTGACTAATGATGGAATTACACTGGCACAATGTTAAATGTCATAAAATAGAACATAAATATTGTTTATTTAAAAGTCTAAGTGGAGGGGATTTGTGTTGTAACACTGTAACAATGTAATATTTTTTGTATCCTTCATCTGAAAACAGGCTCTGTCAAGCAATACTATCAGATCTGACTGAGGGAGCCGTTTGTCTACACTGGGAGAGCAGGGGCAGCCAGGGGCAAGAGGCATTTTTCCCATCATACCAGTGAACAATGGTGTTTTTGAGTAGTAGAATTCACTTCTAAAACTTTTTTGTGGGCACTTCTTTGTGCTTTCAGCTGATTGCAGCCATAGTCCGTCAGGTTTGACATAAAACAAATAACTTCCTCTCTCCAGAGATAGAATTTTTGCCCGGCAACACTAAATCTAAACACTGCTATACTAAGAAATAAGAGACCTTTGGACTGCTGGTTTACACTGGTTTAAACACCATAGGCATTTGTTGATATTAACAAGTTGTATAAGTTTATAACTAAGTACCTTATCATGTGTATCTTAGGTCACTGTGTTGATGAGCATAGAGGTCAAATCACTCTCAAACTTTCACTTTTACGTACTTTGAAGTGCTACATGATACTAATACCTTAAAATTGTCTGCTGTCAGTGCTCAACATGAGCGCTGTGTCAAAGAAAAGCATATGAACAGCATGTTTCACTCCGTTCAGAGAAGCATTTGGTTAGGGGACATGTCCCTGTTCCAACATGAATCTATGCTGCTGGAGTATGACGTTGCTGCAAGCACTTATACAAATAGTTGTATAGGAATCACCCGAAAGTCAGCGCTGCTAATGCTGCTGTTTAGAATGCACAGAGCACACAGAGGAAACGAAGACAAGCAAATCATGCAAAGCAAATTGTTGCACTGCGGGGATGGGGAAGGTCAACTTGGCCTTTTTTGAAGCTTGCGAGGATGAACCAGCTACTTATTTTGGAGCGTGAACTGAGAAGCTCATTGTGAGTTCCTGCGGAGCTGCTTTCAATTCAAACTCCAGGACTCATCGGTTCCAGATGTGGCAATTTGGCCAAGCAGTGACCCTCACACAGAGGTGCTGAGAAAACGTCAACACTGGCCAATCCATTAAGGTGGCCAAATGAGTGTGCACAGGTTTTAAAGAGTGCATCTGATGAGCTGGTGTGAGTTTGCCCTCAGGGCTGAGCAAACAGGCCACATACAGTAGCTACCAGAAGAACTCAATCTGGTATGGAAGGATGGACCCTCCTAATTCTAGAAAAGAGAGAAAAACTCCAGCAAACCCTTCAATCAGACGAGACCGTCTCTATTTCCCAGTCACATCCAAATGTCTTTGTGTCTTACAAGACACGGAGGGGTATGTATGATTCATTACCATAATTCATGAATCTCTGCCATGTTCACAGGGTGATGTAACCAAGAGATAGCATAACACTACTGTTAGGACGGAGTCCAAAAACAGCCTCAGCTCAACACTCATTGCCCAGTACATAAGATGTGAGCATAGAGTTGTCATCACATCATCTGACTGTCATCTTTACACAGAGGTAAACCTGACTGGTAAATGGAGTAGGACCTTTTCACCTGCAGCTCCCTGAGACTCTAATAATATCTTCAGTCAGAGTGTCTCTCTCTCTCTATATATGTGTATATTTACACTCAGACCCACCCACTCTGTTTCCCTCTCTCCTTTAACCTTCCACCATGCTGCCTGCTACAACAAGACAGCTTTATGCTGCTGTCATTCCTAGGAAACCTCACGGAGACCTACCCATGTTTTTCAAAGCATTTTTTTCTTTGACTCTTTACCTCTCTTTATATTTACACTCATTAACTCTCTTTACCGTAGCCCTCATATGAGGAAATCAGAGCACTGCTTTTTTTCTTAGTGTTATAGAGAAAGTGGTATCTGAAAAAGTTTTTTTTTTTTCCTTTAATTTGCAGTCACTATACAACTTTGATGTGAGTCACACAAGCTATGGCTTTGTGTGCAAGTGATCCAGCAGCGAGTGAATATGTGACAGCTTCAGGTCCAGTGAGGGAGCTGATTAGCTGATATTCCCGGTGGAGCACATTGGGGAGAGAGGACTCTGAAAATGCTAGCTTTGTCTGCTGGAATGCACATCTGAGTCTGCGCCCGGGGGGGGCTGAGAAAACGTGTCTGTACACTGCTAGATGGAGAGGGCACCCTGCAGAAACAGCTTCGGCTGCCATAAAGAGCTCAGGAGAATCTGACCCTGGAAAACAGAGCCTGCAGCACAATGCTTGAGATTAAAAATAGAGACAAGATTGGAGTGGTTTGGAAAGGTAATGATTCTATCTGATGTACAAATCCAGGCTGGTATAAAATGAATAAAAAGTGACACAAACTATTTTTTTGCATTTAAATTATGCAGCCGAAACATTTGGAATACCTTGATTTAATGTTACAAAACATTTGACTAAAAAGTTGAGATATTCAATCACCAAAGTGCTTAGAAAACATTTTCAAACCCAACAACATAAACAAGCTTTTAAAAAATAATTCACATCCTGCCATCATTGTGGACATAAAATATGCTTCCTAAATTTCCACCTGTGACTATAGGTGTGACAGTAAATCCCCACATGTTTGTCTATAGCATACAGTGAGGAGGCCTGTGTAATCTCAAGCCCTGTGACTGGTGGCCATTATGGCTGCAGGCTAGACTCATATGCAGGCCGGCTCTTTGAAGGCTGTGAAATCATAGGGAAGTGCGACAAGGACCATCATCAAATAACTGCTCAGTACTTAAGAGAGGAAGCATTCCCACCGCTCACACAACACAGCGCCGTGCTGCAGTTGTTATCAAACAAGTGCAAAGTTGAGGGGAAGAGCTGGGCACTAGTAAGGTGGGATGGGGGTGGGGGGTTGACTGGAGTGGAGTGGAGTGGAGTGGCGTGGGTGAGGGGGGCAGCTTGTGGGCTTCAGTGTGGACCAGGGCAGTGTGGAGATAGGGTGAACCTGTTTGACCACACAGATTCCTGTAGATGGCTGTGCACTCTGCACAGAGAGGCCTTTATATAAACATGTCTATCTATCTATCTATCTATCTATCTATCTATCTATCTATCTATCTATCTATTTATTTAATGCCATTTAATTATAAAGAGACTGCTGCTTTCTCTGAGTTTTGACAACCAGATCAGCATTAAATAAAAATGTAGCAGCCATCATCTCTTCACCCTGACAGAGGAATACAAGAAACACTTAGAGTTTCAATGTCCAGTGTCATCTGGCTGAGGTAATCCACCCTGCTAGCCGTGTCCACATCCACCCAGCGGACCACAGTACAAACAAAGAGCTTCTTCTGAGTGTCTAAAGTGAATCATTACCACGCAGGGATCAGTTACCTGCTCTTCTGTCCTGATATGAGTGAGCACATACCGGCGGTTTAGGATGAATTTAATTATGCGGAGTGATTCATCTCCGGCAACGACGCGTTCCCTTCGTGCGTAAAAGTAACCCGCGGTAAACTGCGTGTGAATGAATGCGGTGTGTTTACCGGATAATTATGTGCACCTCACGCAGTTATCTACTCAGTGTGTGGGCTGACTAACTTGGCTCTGGACCAGTGCACTTCACTATAGTAGTAGTGTGAGCAGGGAAAACTTTTACGCTTTTCCACACAGTGCGCAAACCTACATGTATTCAGTCTCGCCTCAATGAATCTACTGAGGTTGTATAACCGAGAAAAAAATACTTGTATGTTTAAATAAAAAAGCAAGCATGACGGTGTTGTGTCCAAGTCAGTCCCCAATCTCCATCATCAGACCAACCGGTGTCAGCTCCGTCCTTTTTGGAGCAAATAAAGGTCATTACAGGAGTTTGCTCCCTAGTATTCTTACCTGCTGTGACACAAGCAGCCTGTAGAACCAGGGTTAAAGTGATGAATGCTGTTACAGTGGAATCCATAAGCCACCGTTTCGTTTTCCACCTTGTGGACCACCTTTGCATCTCCATGGCCCACAAGTGAATCAAACTTCTGGGCAACTTCAGGTGATTTTCAACAGCGTCCCTTCTACAATCCCAAATGATGATGGAAACGGTCCTAGAAAAAAGCCATAAGTGGTGAGTTTTCAGCCTCTTCTCTTAGCCACGAGGCCCCCGATCCTCCTTCCCAGTGCCCAGCCTTCACAGTGAAGGTAATCGGGCTTTAACCAAAACGCACAGGGTGCAGTCTGTACACTTGGTGCGTCCACAGACAGGAGGGCTGGGCGAGCTCCACAAACCAGAGCCACGATTACAGAGGAAGGACTCGGGAACCAGCCCCCGATTAGCAAATCACGGGGCTGGAAATTCTCCTCCGGGTCCACCCATTAGCTCTGTAATGCGCCCCCACGCAGGTCTCTGCCGGTGCGTCTCAGGAAAGAGGAGCAAAAATGAAAGAGGAACGATGAGATGACAGAAAGCACATGAGCAGAATTGTAGTTCAATTAATATTCATTTCACTAAACCTACAGCTGATCACAGAGAAGATCCATGTCAACAATGTATACAAGTTATGAAACCTACACTTTGGGTTTTTGAATAGGAGGTAATATAATCTACTGTCTTGAACAATGACTACCAAAGACTGGCTCGGGACCCACATGTGGGTCACAGTAGATTTGTTTGTGGTCCCCTAACAAATGTGCACATGTTCAACCTTTTTGTTGAGATTTCTGTGCATCTGCTTTAAATAACATAATGAAGTTGTAATTATTTTATATCACGTGATCTGGGTCATGATATTTAGTCCTTTTTAAAAAGTGAAATCACAAACATCCCTATTCATTTAGGGAAATTACAACCTAGTGGAGTTGTATTATCTTATCTTTCAAATGAAACAGCTACTCAGGTGTTATTTGAAAACTTTATTTATAATTTTACAGTTGTTAGTCAGTCAGTCTGTTAATTAGTAAGTTAGTTCATAAACACACAAGAGAACAAAAATAAAACTCTTCAATAATAACAACAACAACAATAATCAGACATCAAAAGGTACTGTTATATTAATTCCATATAAAATACATGACAGATAATTGCAGGAGTACTTGTCCCAAATGAAATATTTGATATTTACAACTGACTACACGTTATAGTTTCTCATCTAAACCTATTTATTTCAACACAAAATGCAATGTTCTTATCACTGAAGAGTTCTACAGAGTGACTGTGCATTTAAAAGCGATACCTGCACTGAGAACAAATGAAATCATCTGCCAACAGTGTGAGATAACTCCACTTGTACTCAGTGGTTTCCCCTGTTCTCTGCCAGATATCCTGGAACAGAATGCACACGCTCAAAAAAAAGAAGAGGGAAAAAAAGACAATTGAGTTTGATGGCAGGTGGATGAAGGATTCCAAGGCTTCTCATCTAATGGCTTTTAGAGGACAGTCAGGTCCTTGTATCTTTGTCTCACTCCCGTGAAAGCATGGATCTGGCTCCGTCTGTCAGATGGCTCATCCTTCCCAGTTAGCCGGCCAGACTCAGCCTGTTTCCAGGCAAACCGTATCCGATGCTCCGTGTGGATGCCCATTGGCAAAGTAAAGACAAAGTTCATGTTAAATCTCAATCTCATGGCTCAGAAACCTTCGCTCACCTTGGCTCCATTTCTCGCTGAAGTAGTACCAAGTAAAATAAATAAAAGCAGACTTTATATTGTGACTCGGGGGAAATTCTTCCAGTTAAAGAATTAAAAAGTGTTTTGGCATTACACATAATAATCGCCACACTTATCTTCAAAGGAGATATGAGTAATGGCAGCGCAGACTGTATTCAATGATGCAATTGAAAGATGGCATGCAACGACAGATGGTAGCCTCGGGGAAATCCAATTAGAGGTTTGCCTTTTGATTTCCTGTCAGATGGAGAAAATCTGGACAATGAGCAAACCACATTCCTCTCCTTCAAGAAACGCTGACGATACACTTGCCTTCCTCTCCGTGTGAGAGGTGCGTAGGTGATTATGTGACCCGGTGGCTGAAAAGTCATCGAGAGATTCTGCCGAGTCGGCTGAATCTGCAGTACTTTCAGTGGCATGACTCAAATGACTCAAAAAAAGCTGCAGCTACAGTTTAATATCACAGTAATAGTCACAATAAAGAACTGCACAGGTTTATTTATGAAGCTCAGTGATAAACAGTCATTTTATAACAGCTAATTGCTGATGATGAGTAGTTATTAACAACATCGACAAAACACATTGTGACAGCCATTAAATCACCAGACACGCAAGGCAAGAGATGAGTAATCTTTGAGTGATGCAGCAGCAATTATGAGTGATTCTGTAAAGAGGAACAGGCATTAAAACACGAGATGACGAGACAGATACTACATACTAGGAACTTCAACGGCAACATAATGCTGCAGGTAGTTTACCTGTGAAAGCCTAATATGCTGATATATACAGTACATACAGTATTAAATCTTAGGCCACCATTAGATTTATTGTTTTAGCAATGCTATAATGACCACATGGTGTAATTATTTCTCCATCACATCATTGGACCACGTCCAGAAAATATGTGAAAAGTATATGCAGTTTCAAAAAAACATATCATTATTTTTCCTTCCACATCCAGACTCCCTTCAGATGACCTTTATTTTTAAATATTAGGTTAGACATTCCTATTTGAAAGTCTCTCAGATGGTTACTGTTTCAAAACCTATTGCTCATATTTCTGTAATTTAGTTCTTTGTCATATAGCAAGAGCATCTGCACAGTGGACATTATCAGCCTAGCACATTTATCCACCATGCTTTTCTTCAAACTTCTTTTGTGAATAAAAACTGAAGGAAATCAGAATAGAATAGCCTGAGGGATATCCTACTTTTAATATTAGTATCAGTAACAATTAAAGGGAGAAGAAGGGGTTTCTAAGCAAAACAACTCAAAAGATTTTAAGTTTGCCAGCTGTTTCTGTATTTTTTTCTTCTCTTTTTTATTTAGTAAAGCAGAGGAAACATTACAGGGAGACATTTAAAAGCAGCCAAACACAGGACCTGTAGTGTGCGCCACAGACAGACAAGTGGTTTCATAGTCTGGTCGTAGGGTATCATATGAACAGAAATTATAAAATGAGAATTGTTCAGTGCTATGAGTTTCACCTGACAAGGTATTGAAACACAAGCGCTTTTCACAGGCACACTCGAGTCAGCCACCAGCCACTGTCTGTCAGTGTTTACACACTACACAGGAGCGCATAAAGAGCTCTTTCTTCATGCTCACTCTAGTCCTTTTTCTACCACAAGCAAGAAAATGCTGCCTCTTTTCACTAACATTATTTTTGGCTCCTGTGGCTTTTCATTTTTTTTTTTTTCCACGAGAATGAATTCATTTTATAATCTTGTATCAGTATAGGTAAGTGTAGTCACTGTGGGACTGAAATGCCTTTAATAGAAGACTAACCAGGTTTGGTGTAATTTGGGGTAACGAAACCAGGGCTTCATCAAGGTTTCTGTGACGGTGGAAATATATTTTTTGCCATTAAAATTACTATTTATATACTTTTTACTGCACCCTGCCAGTGAAAGTCATGTATTTTCACAGTGGGTTACTCTGTGGCACACCAGAATCAGCATCTGGCTAAATACTGTCTTTATTTTCTAAAAGCTCTTGCAGGAGAAATATGACATCAATAGAATTGTGCGTCAGCTGACCTGATATCTGCAACATCTGCTTTATTTATAGAACAACCTCCATTTATGAGTTACACATCCTGTACAGCGTTCACTGGTTTGGTTTCGGAGGACAATTTCACCCATGCATTTCATCTGTTGCTAATTTTTATGGTTGCACATGTCCTTAATCAAAAAAACAGTAAAAGCACACCGACTTGTAATTGTGGTGGCTGTGGTCAAAGGTCTTCAACAATCATAAGTTAAAAAATAATTTGTTTGTTCGTGTCAAAGCTTCTCTGAGCAGGTTTCTGTTCTCCACACTCACTGAAACCTACAGGTCTGACTCAAAAAAAAAGAAAGTCATGAATTACAGCCTCGCCTGTGCCACAGGTGTTTGAAATGGGAAACAGCCCGATGCTCCAGAGCATTAGAGAAAGGAAACAGCAGTCTTGCAGCCAGACATGCGACAAGACATTTAAATGTCTTCGAAGGTCAGGAATGTCTTTCTGTCTGAGCACATTGTAGCTTGGAGGCATCTGAAGTGATGGTTGCAGCTGATCATTTCAAGGCCACTCTGATTTTCCTATGTGAGGTGACTTGGTGATAACTCTTTTATTGATGCTGCATGAGACACTGTGTGCCACATGGTGGAATAATAACATTTGGCATCCAGATCCCTTGGCTTAGAGAGCGATTTTGTTGATGTGTCACATTTCAAAATAAATAAAATCCCTCGTCAGCCTTGTTTCATGTGCTCAAATGCAACAGTGAGATTGTTCATAAGGCAGCTGTAACATAAAACCCAGTACATTTGGAATAGTATGACAAATACTTGCTTATATTCCAAGGACGTGTGAGCAGAGTGGAGCAGAAGTCACCTCGCCTTATCTCTTGTGCTGTCTCGCTCCATTTTTGCTCACACCAGCATCTGAAACGTGTGTGAGGAAGAGTCCGATGATGAGGCATCTGCTTTCTCACAGGCCCAAGCTGCAGTGGTGTCCGCAATTCTCTGCTCTCATGTATTGGTAGCCACTGTCACAGTATCTGAGCATTGTGAGGAAGAGTTCAAGGACAAGCTTGCTAAACTATATCTTATTAGGGATGTGTCTACCTGAATTTGGTAGGCCTGTTTATGCCACTGATATTGACATTGACCATAATGGTGGTACACCAAGTGCTCAAGGGGTTATAAAGTCTAAAAAGTTTGAGAACCACTAGGATATGACATTTGAAAGTTTGTAAAACTGCTGTGTTGCATGGCTCAATAACTCGTATGTAATAGCTCCTTGGACAGCTTCACTGCCACAACAATTTCCCTCCAATAATCACACAATTTATCACCAGCTATGCTTTTTAGCCAGTCATGACAGAGCTGAAGGTAAAGCTGTGGGTCTGCACCACCTGGCTGGGGTGGATCTCCAGGGAGCCCTCAGGACAAAAATGTAAAGTTATAGGAGACATGACCTTGGTATGCAAACCTGCAGCTGTTAAAAAGACGGCAGACGTAATCTGCAGCAAATACAGTGTATGAACTGTGCAGCATCCTAATCACAGGTGCCAGGGTGAAAGTTACAGCTCCACATTTCCACATTGAGAGTGTGGGGAAAGTTTACTGAAGGTGCACTCAGGTGGCTGCAGCACGGGAGAAGAATGAGGGGACCACCTCAGATATATGGGAGGATAGAGAGGCCACTGTGAGGTGAGGGCGTGTGGCCTCCTATTAGCTCTCTCTCTCTCTCTCTCTCTCTCTCTCTCTCTCTCTCTCTCAAGCAGCAGAGCTGGTGATGGGTCAATAACAGAGCCATTCATCAAGGCTCCTGCAGAGGCAGATTTATGATTCAGCCAGAAAATGGCCTGACGTTTCCACTCCAGCAAAAAGTCACAAACTGTCACTCATTGAAGTCAAAGCCTGCTACAACATGAACACTGCGAGCAAAGTGCACTCAAAAATCAATCTCAGTCGCACCAGTGAAAACATCAAGCTTGAACTCCTCTGACAATAAATGATCAGGAATGTGTGCAAGATTTTACTTATAGCTGGAGGGAATTTTGGCAATTTCACATTAAGACTTAATGTATACATGCGTTCTTTAAATACTGCATATGTATACAAATTTAAATGATTGCTTAAACTCCCTAATGTGGAGTTCAGCCACATTCAATGCTGAGCCACAAAAATAAAACAGCACGTACAGTGTTATTTGCAATATTTTCATAAAATGAATCATTGTTTGAGTGTCGTTTCTGGACTGCTCGTCGGACAGTGAGAGTCAGGCTCCTTCACAGAGCTTCTTTTCATACACTACGTGTCTGTGTCCCCCTTCCACCCTGTGAGTAAGTTGTTGAGAACTGTCCTGGAACAGCATGCAGGCAGCGTGCACCCACATGGGCAGTAATGAACACATGTAAGTCACTATTCATATTGCCAAATGACAGGGTGTGTTTGCTACTGGAGGCATCTGATGTGGTGGCGCTTGGATGCATGTCTGATGAAAGTCTACATGTCTATGATTGTGAGGGAGTCGATTACTAAGGGTTTTTGTTGCGCTGCCTCTAAATGACAGCTCCGCTCCAGTCGTGACTGCTGTTTTAGCTCATGTCTTACATGGCATCCCCACACAACTCCCAAATACTCCAAACTAGTCTGCCACTGCCAGACACTGTCATGTGTGTGAATGGGGACCTCCTCTGTGAGAGGGAATAAATCCAAGCGCGTTGATTGTTCTGGTTTCAAACTAAAATAAACTGCAGTTATACGAAAGGCCAAATGCAGTGTTTAATTCTAGGTTACCGCTTTCCATTTAAGCAAAGCCATTTGCTGTGTCTTTGATCAGTTATTTCAGTCAGTTCATGTGAACACAATACAACGTTGTCTCAACTCAAACAAGGCCACTATATCTGCTGCTCACCTTACTTAAAAGGTTTCACGTCCCTGTGTGTGCCTCGGCATAAAATAGTGCTATGCACATTACATTTGTGTAGTGCATGATGTTCACTTTCAGCTCTAATAAGAGTAAATCACAAAACTGTGACGTTAACTGAGAGCTACCTGGAAAAAAAGATGTTTTTATGCCGTTATACACCAAACTTTTCCATGCAATTATTACACATTTTTGACATGAAGTAAAAGTGACTGATGGATTATCTAGTGTATGTCGAGCAGCTTTTACATTTCAGCGAGTTGAAGCTTGCACCACACACTTAAGTTTGCACTGAAGATATCATTGCTTCAGCCATTATTTGTTATAATAAAGTTTTCTCCCTTCAAAGTGGAAACTACTTGACAACTCATAAGACAATTTGGAGGTCATTAAACAGTCTTTTATCATTTTGACTTAGTTAACAAACCACAAACGTTGGGTGGTTCATAGGGAAGCTGTGCACGATGCTTTGCTATAACTAACTTTCACAGAGTTTCATCAGTTCTGCTTTGGGGCAAAATCATTAACTCACCGTCAGGGGACTGATTAAAAAAGAGAGGTGACACTGCTCCATTTGACTTTTCACCTCCTTAGGAAGTTTGGTGAGGAGGTCATCACAACGCTCAAGCCGAGTCATGTTGGCACTCACCTGCTGCCTGTTCTGTTCTTCTTTTAACCCGTCAGGCTGAAGCAAGTACTCCTGCACAGCTCAAGGCCAGCGCCCATTACAGAGCCTTGTTGTTCAGGTATGCTGCGGAAAAGCATGTCGGAAGAATTCAGCTGTTCACTTCACCCGTCACCGGCGGACGTTGTAAAGATGTAAGCTGAAGATAGTTTTCCACCACCATGTTTACCTTTTACCTTGACAGTGCATTAAAATTCATGAAAAACATTATGATGACTTTGTGTCCATTTGGACCAGTCTGTTCCAGGACTGTCAAGTCATTTTTAAAGCAGACATGTACAGTACATTGCCAAAAAGGAGCAGCAGAAATCAATGATGGCAATTGTGTCTTTGTGATTATTGTTTTCTTGTGCATGTAGCAGGTTAAAACTGTCTCAAAGTACAGTTCTACTGTACATGATAGCTTAGGAAAAGTCAAGTACCGCGTAACAGCGAGAGTAATACAAGAAATGATCACATCAGGACAACAGATGATCATTGAAGCACAAGCGGAAGTGAATCAATGCATTCTATAGACCCAGTTTATTAGGTAATCATAGCTTAAACTAATGCATGCCAATACGACAGTACTGTAATAATAAATCTCTGTCCTGAAGGTAATAATCAGTGTTTATTTGCAAGAGTGTGAGCAAAACTCTGTCTGGATTCACTTAGAGACGTGAATGTTCTCCGGATGTGTGTTCTTTTGGTATTGATGGCATTTCACTCTCGGAGGGTATGTTTTGTGGCTCTCTTATATGACGTCAGAGCAATATAGAGCTGATTAAAACTCTATTCTGGAGATGTCTTGTCTTGCTGATTAACATTATAGCAGTCAGTTTCCCTGTGTGATCCAGATGGCGAAATGATTTGAATGCATGGGAAATGCTGTGAAGCTCTAATTTTGGCTGGTTCTAGGTGTCGACAACTTTGAAGCATGTTTAAAAGGAGACATATTGTGCCAATAAAACTATGATTAATGACACGCATGAGCTCTCACACAGAGCCAAAACAACAGTTGTGGCCTCATCAACAAAAAGCTGAACTCTTATATTCATACATCCACTGCTGTTAAACCTCCTCTAAAGTAAAAAAAAAAAAAAAAAAAAAACCTTCAAAGGATCTATAATGTTGCCAGAAAATATAATGTTTCTGAAAGAATAAAGTGGAAGATTTAGTCCATGTGTGTGCCTCCATTCACCATGTGGTCAGGGAGGTGCCTGCGCATCAGAGTGGTAACTAGCAGTTTGGAGAGGACAGTCTGGCTGAACCAGTGGATTGAGATGACAGGGAGAAATGAAACATCAAATTAGGACAAGAACATAATGATAAAAGTAAAATTGTGATTAAAGGACTTTTGCATAGAGCAGCATACACTGTAGTTGTGTCATGGGCTGTAAGCACAGATCCCGCTTGCAAAGCTTACATGTTGGAAGCTGCAGCAGTTTCAAGAATGGGCGTGTTTAGTGCATACTTTCACTGACAGGAAACAAAATGACATCCGTTATTGGTCGACTATATATCCAAGAAGCATCAGCCATTTGTTGTTGCCTCTCAACAGAGGATATACAGCGTTTAAAATGGATTCACTTTTCAGCCACACTACCAGCACAACTGTAGGACTGATAATATCAAGCTGTCATTTACATCAACAACAACAAAAAACAGTACACTCAACAATTATTGTGTGGATTGTGATGACATTTGGTATAGATGCTTTTCAGATTGATCCTCTTGTAAAATTATTTCAACAATCGTTGAATGGGTTCTTATAAAATGTGTGTTTCTCTCACAATAAATAGTAGTAATTCTGATGATGCTCATTCTAATTTCTCTTATACTTTAACTGATGACCAAAAACCAACAGTAAGCTTCAGCTTGACGTTGCATTTGGTGCAGATCACTGTAAACTGTTAGCAATTAGCCTTAAACAGTGTTGTGCCTTGGGAATATATGCTATCATTGCTGCAATCACTTAGTCTTAATTCTATAATAATTCAGGCTTCAAGGTAAATTTGTGTGATGATATAAAAGTTCTGTCTTGGTTTTTCTTTTCATATACTCAATGTGGTTGTTTTGAGTTCAGTCATATTCCAGGCTAAATGAGAGAGTTAATCATTTTGATGAATTGATAGTGATTGTACGAGACCACGCGGTCTTTATAGCTCTCAGAGTAAACTTGAGCACCAGCTGTTGAGAGGAAGGAAATGTTTGAAGTGACACCGGACTGTGCATGTGATTTAAGTTACGTGTTACACTGCGGAGCAATACTTTGCTGAGTCTTGTCTTGGATAATGAAAATCATCTGCTATGTTCACCATTTTGTTTTCAGTGTGAATCTTCCTGAGAGCATGAATTCACTTTCATATCCGGACTCTCACTAATGTCACCCATCATGTATACTTTGACCCTGAGTCATTACTCTGCAGATCCTTAGATGGTATCTCTCTGTGGTCACTGGGTTCTACTGTTGAGGTCTGCAGGCAACATTCCTCAAATTCTGCCTCAACTTGGGATTCCTGACCTCTCCTCACCCTCAGCAGTCTTCTTCCACAGTAGGTGACAGGGGGGTTTTTAGCCATGCACACTCCCTACCTTTCTCCTCCAAGCTCAGCTTTTATGTGGACAGACATGCAAACTGTCTGATATACATCAATCATAGAGACCAGATACATCCTCACATGGTTTCAGGATGTGGTAGAAAACAGGCGACATGGATGGGTGTTGTACTTGTACTTGTGTGTTATCTTTTGCATTTGAACAAATACAGAGATGATTCTTGCAGAAATCATCTGATGTTGATCATATGGTGTCTGTTCAGGCCGGACTTGGCCATTTCCTGGACATCACCCTCTATCAATTGCTTTTTTGGGTAAGTGCTGATTAAATGGAGACAACCACAGTTGGTGTTATTCCAGACTTAGCCTGCACTCTGATCAGCTGAATTACAGGTTACTTCAGTATCTGAATGCGCCACATGCCATGATTATCAGCCTCTGTCATATCCACAATACGCAGCTTTAATTTGCACATCACATCTCCCTTTTCTAAACATTGTTTAGGTTTAAGTGCAAAACAAGAATTATCTTTTATTCCCCGTAGGTCTCTCAGTCAGCTCATGTAAAGAAAAATGACTCAGCAAATATAAATGAGGACATTAAAACATTATCGTTAAAAATGTTTTTATTAGAAACAGAATCAGAAAATAATGGCAATTGCATGGCAATAAAAGGATCATACAAATATTCATACAAACAATGTGAAACAGCTGCAGGCCACATGAGTGTTCATGGCTTCATACAGTTGGCTGTCACCCACTCATTCTAAATCTGACTCTAAATTTAACAAAGTGCAAACAACATGGTGTGTCTGGTTCTGTTTGAACTATTACAATCAGAGTGGGACTTTGTGAATGCAACTGTGGTTCTTATCAATGTGGGGCCATTTTTACCTGGTCCCCTAAAGACTATCTGTCTTCTACATCGAAAAGACATCAACACAATTAGTGGATTGTAACATATTTCTTTGTAGTTGCTTTTTAATTGCTTCATTAGCACTGGGTGTCCTCGTGTTATTTGTCTCGCTAATCGTTTTTTCCAGGTTAAATGAGCTGAACTCTGGAGGGAGACGGTAAAAAAGAAAAAAAGATGAAATAAAGGAGAGAGAAGGTTGATTTATCCCACAAACATTAAGTTACATATTCATTCTTTCACCTGTCTACATGCAAATGGGTGAAACGAGATAAGAATAAGATATATAAGTTTTCGTTTACAGTGTGATGATTAGGAAAGTCTCTGAATTTGTAGAAGTCGCGATAAAAGTAACATTCTGCTGTTCAAACATATAAATCAGCTCTTAAATCAAGTAGTTTGGCTTTTATATGTCTTTAATCATAAACACTCAGCGGTCATGGTCTGGCTCTGAGATAGAGAAGAACACAGACTAGAAACTCAAGTCACGATGTACCAGCATTCCACACCAATCTGAGAGAAGGACTTTGTCAAACACTCACACATGCACAGTGTTCAACCGACAGACAGGTAGAGGACGCGATGCTGCTCCTAATTCTGTCAAACAAATCGGGGACATAAAATGAAGCTGGGGTCATCTGCTTAGCTTAGTTAGCACCCCACACCACTACCTGGATTATTCATTTATAAAATGAAATTTTTTGCATGTCATATGTTGTGGGTGATGATGAAAAAAAAGCTTAATCTACTAAATAACACTAATAAAACAATGTACCAATTTCGTAAAATGAATTAAAGTGTAACTACAACGTGTAAGCGGATACAATAATTAAATAAATTATGAGTAGATTATATCAAATGGTAAAGCAAAGTTAAAAAAAAAAAAAGGTTCAATGTGGTGTACACACTTTTTTTACCAAAGAGGCTCATTGTGCCGCTCAGTTTTCATGAAAGAGTCAATTCTAAACCTCAGCAGTTGGACATGACCAAGGTTTACTGTCCAGGGTGTATCAGCCCTCCCTCTGTGTCCAATCAGTGAAGGTGCATGGCCATGATGAGGTGTAAGCATAGTGTCATGGAGCTTCTCTTAACCACTCACTATGAACATAAACACAAAACTGTTCAATATTTACTGGCTGCTCATGACAATAACTGTCTAATGTTGTTCCAATATATAATATATTGAAACCATATATATATATATAATATGGACAGGCACTTTTATTAGTAAATCCAATACATTTACAAACAGGAATGCATGTGTGCTGTTGCCAGTTTTTCACCACAAAAACGTAAACAGGGGAGAGGCATGAGCAGAAATGTGAGTGTTGACTGAATTTCTTAGGCAGCCATTTTGAACAAACAGGTTGGAAGTTGTGGCTGGAAACTTATAAAATTAGCATTTCTTCCCCACATCCAAAAGCAAAATATATTTATAAGCGAGATTGAATGTCAATGCATACAGGTCCACTTAAAAAAAACAAGTTATTTCTCCTGGTAGACACAACACAAGCAGTGTTTCATACTATTGCTTTCTAATCCCTCTTTTAGTTCTGGTCACCCTTCCAGCCAGCTAGTGATGGTACACTAAAGGTGCAAATGTTTATTTTAGAAAAATTCAACACAATATTTTGTGTATCCTACAATTAATTCTGCTTTAATCACAGGGATGAAACATCTACATGTAATAATAAAGTCATATTATGAATTTGTAGCTGCTAAAGTTAAACAAAAATAAAAGAACAAATACCATATATACAGTACATGATGTATTTAAAGAAAATAAAAGAAGAGCTTAACAATTTGCCATTTATTGCAGGTTGATACATTAAATACAAAAGTGAAGAAAGAAATTAAGCACTTGAAAGCACTTGGGTTTACTGTATACTCATATATTAGAGTTATAAATGAAACCATAGCTTCTATTCTGTACTTGTTGGTTTGACTATCATAATACCCCCGCAAATAATAACACTGGTTAATCTAATAACCCCTCTGGCTGAGAGAACAAGCAGATATCAATACAAAAAGGTCACTGTGCACATGTTTAAGTGTCTCACATTCCTCACATAAATGAAAGACACTTTATATTGTTGTACATTGTTGTTGACCTTTCTCCACAAAGTCAGTTTGTTTTTCTTTTATCTCTCTATTTAAATGATCGTATCATGACTTTTATATATTTGATGTCGCTGCCACTGTATGTATTTATTTTTTAAAGCAAAGCATTTTGAAATGCCTTGCATGATGAATTATCAAAAGAATTATCAAAGCAGAGAGCATCAGTATTGGTCATGTGTATTTTATAATGTCTTGCTGACAGATGCAAAGGCCTTTCTCTTCGCTATCTTCTTGCCACTGCCAATGGAGTCGGTATTAATCTCTTGTCCACCATAATCCAACTTCTCCTTCTTCAGCTCCTCTGTCTGACTGAGACGTGAGCTGGGACTGGTATTTCATTAAGAATCAGACCTGGTGTTGACAAAGGAGTCAAATCTGAATGTTTTACAGGTAACAAATATCAGCTGACAACTGCTTCATCCCCTGAAACACTACTATCGGCTCATCTAATTGAAACTGAGCCACTCCTCCATTCATACTCAGCTCATTTCTACCCTCTCTCTTTTCAAACAGCATCTCTCTCCCTTTTACTCTCCTTGGGTCTGATATGTTACGTCGGAGGGAGGGAGAGAGGAGGATCGAGTGTCCAGCGTTCCTCCCATCACCTGTGAAATTTCAGAGCCAGTCCACGGTGAAAGGGGGTATTGTGTCCCCCTCAGGAGGAATGCCCTTGCATCGCTCCTCAAAGAAAAGGCTTCATTTGGCCAGGAATTTGGAGGCATCTCGAGAAGTATAGGGGGATTTTCTTGGGGGTGGGGATGGGAAACTGAAGGCCTTCTTAAGGCTGAACAGACGACAGACAGCAGGCCTTCTCAAAGTCCCTCTCACTCCCTGCACATTTGATAGATTATTCAACAATTAAATCACCTTAGTGCACACCAACCAGATTTTCTGTTTCTGGTCCCTTTAAATTGATCACTGACTGATCTAAGTAACCTTTTTCATGTCATTACACAAGTGAATTATGGGAGACACTCTTAATGGGTCTTTACACATAATGATATAGTAGCACATTACTTTTCTTTTTAGTAATAAGTATATTGAGACTACATACACTTGAAATGTTGCAACTGCAGTATTCATGTGAGGACACTGACACCTGCTGGTGGCAAACAACAACTACAATGCGTGTAAGGCTTGAACACTGGTGCACAATTTCCTGATGGCAAAATGTGCATTATAAATGCTGTTGATTAGGTAATGATTAGGTTAACAAATACCTTAATCATGTTGTAATTACATTACACAGTAACTGCATTATTACTCATGTACGCTGTAGCAAAAATCATTATTGCAGTCATTACTATATTCGTGTTCTTTGTAACATCTAATAAACAGGTTTGATTGTAACTTTGATTGGACTGTAAATAATTATAAAACCAAGGTTAATATCCTCCAATCCAAGAGGGGGCACTAAATCTAAAGCTCAATGATGTCTAGAACCGTAACCGGAAAAGGCGAAGAAGAACAGCCGGAAAGGGAAGAAGAAGACAAAACACCGGCGGTGTGTTTTTAGCTGCTTCTACAGCAGGTCGGTCTACTGCTAAATATTTTATTTGGACCATAAATTATATTTCGTCGATAGTCATTTATTGCATATGACAACTTTTCCTCAGTCCAGTCTAGCGCTTGCACCAGGGCTTGAAGAAGTCGTGTCCTGACGTGTTAGATTAGCCCGAAGCTAAAGTTGGAGCTAGCCTCGTGAAGTGTTCTACTATTGTTCATTTGGAAAACATTGGGATTTAACCACTTATTCGCCAGTCGGAAAACATAGAAACGGTTGAGACAATAACTGTAGTTATTTTAAGAATGTACAGGTATCATTCATAAATTCGGCGGCTCTTGTTTTAAAAATACGCTTCGTCTAAATTACTTAACAATCCTAGCTAATGGCTCGGTTGTCACATCTCAAATGGTCGTGTTATAAATAGTAATACTGCAAATTATATGTAGTATATATTAGAGATATTAGATATTGGCCAGAATATATCTGAAGCTATCTAAAGCGACTAACATTATACAGTATATTGCATTATATCTATATGTGCAATGATGCGGCTGTAAAAATGTCACTTACCTGAGTTTCTCATGTTCTCATCGCCCTGCACCATGTAAAGCTAACAATAATGATATTTAATGCTTGTTGTCCCTGTCCACAGTAAAATGGACACCAATGATGAGGTGGTACAATCACAAAGCAGTAAAACATTGCTCATCCGCCACTTACCAGCTGAACTCAATGGGGATGAGAAAGAGGATCTGCTTAAGTATTTTGGGGCTGATTCAGTCCAAGTCTTCTCTAACAGGGGTCGTATGGTAGGTTGCATTTCACTGACACCTTGTGAGTGTTTTTCTTATTGTGAAATACAATTCATTGATAGTAACTTCATCACAAATAATTTGTCACTTCCCACAGAAACATACAGCCTTTGCAACATTTAAAAGTGAGAGGTCGGCAGCAAATGTGAGTTGATTATGGTAGTTGCAATTAAGTCAGATATGTACAATTTGACACAAACCTTTAGTCATCAGATTTTATCTTAATCTGTGTGTCTGGTGTTTCGTCTCCTTCAGGCTCTTACCAGGCTGCATCAGTTAGAGATCCTTGGTCAAAAACTTGTTGCAGAGTTTGCTAAAGGTCAAGATAATTTGACAGTTTTAAAGGATCCACCGGTGTCAGTCAGGTATGTTATTTGGATAATATAACGTGAGGAAAAGAAACAAAAACAATTCAGGCTATGTTAAACCTGTGAATTGGAGTCAGACTCTGGTGTGTGTATCAGCGGTGTAAGGATTTTTGTGTTGTCTTTCTACAGTGGAAAAAGACTTAAAGAAGAGAAGAAGAAACAGGAGACCCAGAACCCAAAAATCACCCTTATAGAGACTGGTGTTGCACCAAGTCTTGGGTATGTGTGTATATTATCTATTATGTAGCCTTTGGCATTCATTTTCTATTTTGTTAATTTTCCAAGTGTTGTATCTTGTAAAACATTGTGCTGATGACTGATCTTTAGACTCTTGAATGCATCAACTTTACACTACCAGTGAATTACTGTTTCCTCATCTCATTGCTCTTTTGCAGGAGTGTTTAGTCATTGTATTCATGTTTGTGCCATTCCCTTCGGTACAAGGTGTTCAGTACGTTCAGAGTACACCGTCGAAGTGTGAAGCAAATAGAAGATGTAAAATCCTCACTGCTTTGTAGATAGTACTGAAGCACTGCAGGAGCACTGCTGCTGAATCCGCCTGCTGAGGTACCCAGCTTTTCCAGCAGAGCCGCAGACATAATTAGTCGACATTTTTAAAATCGCTCAGTCTATTGCAGAAAGAAGAACTTTTTCAGGAATTAAATGTTCAGGAGTAGAATGAAGTGACTCCAGTACATGCACTGTATATTTTTATCATCTTTGTTCGATTATTTTCATAATCGATTAATCTGTCGATTATTTTCTGGATTAATCGATGAATCGTTTGGTCCATAAAATATCAGAAAACCTTAAAAAATGTTGATCGGTGTTCGTCAAACCTGGAAATGATGATGTTCTCAAATGTCTTGTATTAACTTTTAATGATTTCTTTGTTATCCAGAGCAAAGAAATGAAGAAAATACTCACATTTATGAAGCCTAAACTATTGAAAATCTAGTTTCAATCATGAAAAAAGCTTTGAACCGATTAATCGATTAGCCAAATAGTTGTCGATTAATTTAGTAATCGATTAATAATCGAATAATTGTTTCAGCTCTAATCATAATTTACAACATTGACATCATTCTCTGTCAGAGAAGACCTAAAACTTGTGTTTTTGGCCATTAACTCCCCAGTAAAATGTTTACTTCCGATAGATTTCCATTAAAATCGAGTTGCCACCTGGGCTTCTTTTTCAAACCAGGTGACAACGTATTATATGTATACTCTGTATTTAGTGATTTAAAAAAACTGAATAGTATGACAAAAATGTCTAATCTTGGTAACAAACCATTCCTCAAATCTTAAGAAGGCACTGAAGATTGGACAAACAAAATAGACAAGATATCTGACTGATATACAGTAAACTATTTCTGCACCACGCAATGACCAGAGCATTAAATGAAATGCAGTTTGGAGCTGTTACTGCAGCTGAGACAATTATTCAAAGCTTCAATATTCTATATCATTGTAGTTAAATGCAATTTGTTTTTGTTTTAAACGTGGTTTTTTTTATGTATATGTTGTATATGTTGTTGCAAAGATGTTACAGTTAGGTACCATTAGATTAAAAAAAAAACTTGCTTGTTTGGTCCATAAAAGTTACAAAATGTTGATCAGTGTTTCCCAACCCTAGAAAATTATGATGTTCTTAAATGGCTTGTTTTGTCCACTAACCAAAATTATTCAGTTTTAATGATTTCTTTGTTATATGGAGCAAAGAAACCAGAAAATATTAATATTTAAGAAGCTGAAAAATCATTTTGCTTTCTTGTTATTATTATTTAAAAAAAAAAACCAAGTCAAACTGATTAATTGATTAATAAAATAGTTGACGATTCATATAGTAATCGTTGCAGGGTTAGGGTTTACAAAATAAAATCAGTGAGACAACATGTAGTACATTCTTACTTATGTCTCTGATTGTTGTTTTCTGCTCCAGCAGAACTGGCAGCTAACAACACCCACCCACACATACACACACACACTCACACTGCCCTTTCCTTTGCTTATTAGGCTGCAGTATTAAGATTTATCCTCTCATGCAGTGCCCATTCCTGCCCGATAAAAGTTACTGTAACGTGTGGACAAGCCTCAGTGCTGACATTGCAAGCTGGTCCCAATGTCCCTTAATGGCTGGATTTTACATTTTGTTGCCTGAGTGCTTGTCATAGAGTATAAGTCACCTTGCTTAAGCACATACTCTGTCTGTCTGGTTTACCTTAACTTATTTTGTGAGTTAAGTGAAGGGGCGATTGTGTTCGGAAGCAACTTTTTAAAAGTAATTCTGTCTTTTCTGTCTCACTTTCTCCCTATCTCCTACAGGTTGAAATTTCAATCCAATCCCACTTTGAAATATTTATACCCACCACCCTCGAACAGCATTCTGACAAACATAACACACGCCCTAATAAGTGTGCCAAAGTTTTATGTTCAAGTGAGTGATTGCAGATTCTCTCTCGTCATATTTTTGTTGTTATCTTTATATGTCGTTGTATTTTCATATCTTTTTGTGTAGTGTGTAGTTTATACAGAAAAATGCATATTTGACAGCATGCTTGACCTTCAGATTAATAGTGTAAAATGAAAATACGCTTTTGTACTAAGTGTTCTTAAGATTTTTGAACCGTATCCAACCTTTTAAAGATCAAAAAGCAAACATTTGCCTTTTAAATTTCAATTTAGGTAGCAAGTATTAATAATAAACTATATGTGGGAGGCATGAGTTATGGGTTTAACATTTCCTTGGTGAAATCGGGCTGCCTTGGTATTTTCTTTCCACTGCTGCTACTTCCAGTGTTGACATCTTGGTGGTGCTATTGTGTCACAGAGAAGCAATCACTGCCAGGATCTCACTTCAGTCTCAATCTCACTTTGATCCTTCTATTTTAAATGGAAATGCAGGAAGCATGCAATCAGTTTCGTATGGAAGCCTGAGTTGCAGGCTTTCTGTTTTAGAGCAGCAATATATTCATATTAACAGCCCCCCCCCCCCCCCAACTCTTGGTATGAGTCTTGATATAGAACTGTCACTGTTTTGTAATATATTTTACATATTTTCAATCATACAGGTACTTCATCTAATGAACAAGATGAATTTACCATGTCCATTTGGTCCAGTCACTGCCAGACCCCCCATGGTAAGCTTAACACATGAATGTTGGATGAAGAATAGGCTGATGGCTTAACATTTGTAGATGCTTTCAATAATAAGTATTTGATATTACACATGAAGAACTGTGTTGTTATAAGGGGTCACTATTCAAAATTGTCAGAATATATTTAAATTCAAAAACACTCAAAAAATCAATGCTTATTGATTTCAACCCCGAGTTTTAATATGTGACATGAGTATTAAAGCTATGTTAAAGTAAATGGACTTCATAATGTAGCCCAAATGTGTTAACATGTGTAGCCTTAAACATCAAGGCTACACATGTTGATAGGATTTTTCCATTAAAATCAATCAATTCATCACTTATGTCTTGTCATTGAAAAGTTCAAGACTTTTTTTGCTTGACATAAGATGTATCTTACTTTTTTTTTTTTTTTTTTTTTTAAAGAAGCAAAAAACATTGTTACACTGTTGTGTTGCATGTCAGATCATAATTGGTTTCCAAACAAGTGGTAGTGTCGCATCTTTGTCACTTGAGTGAAAACACGAGCTGAGAAACCTTCCACTTTCAGCAGGTTTCTAATATTAAACTGTGTAAATGCGTCATTCTGTACTGTGAAGTTCACAACAAGGAAACAAGATAATTGTCACAATTTGTAAAATATTTGCTTCATGAATTAATATGTCCATCAATGTCTCTAGTAATCTTGTAATCTTAGTTTTGTGTTACATGAAATGGAGAAGAATTACAATGTCCTCAAATGTCTTGTTCTGTCCACAAACCAAATGTATCCTTTTTTACGGCCAGAGAGGAGCAAAGAAACCAGAAAATGAGTGATCCACTTAAGGGTTACTAAACTTAGCAAACTTTAAATTAAATATAAAATGTTTTCTTATCCACACGTTTAGAACTGAAATGAAACATATTTCATAATTCTTGGGCAGAAATGAATTATGCAAAAATCCACTAATTGTTATTGTTAAGTTTGAGTAAGGTGACCATTTGCAGTTTTTCAACATTACAATTAAATATTTGCATTAAGCTTCCCCCGAGTTAAGTATTTTTTGTTGGTGCAATAGGAACCATTTGAGTCAGTCTCAGAATATTGTGATTTTAATTTAATCCCAATATCGACCACCCCCCACACTATGATCATAAATGAATCCTGGTGTCGACCAGTGCTCACCGGGGACCTTAGCAAAGATGCACATGGAATCATTTGAGTGCTGAGGTATTTGAAAAGTAATCCATCTTGTGTTGTCTGCTGCAGTTTCAGCTCCTGCCTCCTGCACCACCTATCCCCATGCCCCCTCCCTTCCCTCCTGACTACCCTCCTTTACCAGAGGAGGAGATGGAGCTGTCCAGTGAAGAAGAGTCGGAGTACGAGAGTGGAGACGATGAAGACAAGGAGAGGTGAGGTGCAGATTACCAACACAGATTACCAACACAGAGTTCTGCCATTCGGCAGCCACCTTGACATTGCCCGGGGCCTTTGTTTCAGACTAACACCAGGCTCTGTTATCTACATGAATGGGGAGATGGACACAATTGCACATTCTTTGTTTACTAGTACATAAACTGCATGTAAACTCAGGCATTTGCAGGGTTTCTCAACAATAAACTCTTTTTTTTGTCAAGAGCACTTTGAGACACTTAAGCTACATCCATACTACTCAAAAAAAAAAAAGAAAAAGGCACATATTCTGCTGTCTATATGCCACTTGTCCACACTACCAGGGCATTTTAGAGCCCAGAAAACTGAAGTATGAAAACGCTGCTGGCTCTGTTTTAGTTTCATAACACTGAGGCTGTGTTTCAGTAATAGATGGGCAACAACAGACAACTTTAGAAACAATGATCAGTTCTGTTTGTTATCAGCAGCAACTCGACTATCTAAGAAAAAGCTCAGTTTAATCACTTACTTTCTGTTTCACCTTGTTTTTGGTCTACTAAAACAAATACCCTTGTTCTATTTTTCCACCATTGTTGTTTATCATATGCAGTACTCTCTAAAACAAACTGCAGAGGACAGAATCAGTGTCACGTTTTATTCATTTTTTGGTTTGTTCTGAACACAGATTACTCTTGAAACGGAGCTAAAACTCTAATTGCGATGCAGTAAATTCAAGTTGCGTTACTTGTTTTTGTTTTTAACATCCGCTTCTTCCGTCCTAAACTAGTCCAATTTCACAAGGTGCCATCATCAGTGGCAGAAACTGAAAGAATCCTCAACTGTGTGTGTGATAATACGAGGGACTGGTATGAAGGGCAGGATGTGTCATACATCTGCCATCTTTAAGTCATTGACTTTTCTATTCAGGGATCTTTAAGGGTTTTTTCTCCTTTCTTACAACAACTCATCTCTGATTTCTTTAGTCCGTGGAACTGATTGTGATATTGTTTGCATCATACAGCCACTATCATTCATTCACAATTATTAATATTAATATTATTATTAATAATAATAAGGCTGGTAACACAAGTGGCTTGAAGGAAAATGTCTATAATTGTTTTACTCTTTTTATTTTCTGCCCAAGGTAGGTATTTTTCTCATATTCTTTATGGTTGCTTTATTTCAGGATTGCTCGTCTGATGGGCCTGGTCAACCAAGCATGCAAGAGACCCATGAGACCAAAAACTGTTGCAAAGAGAAAGAAGCCCAAAATCAAGGATCTACTCTATGTTCCCAAACCAGACACTCAAAGGTACAGCAAAGGCACTCATGCATGTCACAGACCTCACGCAAAGCTGTGCTCCAGACCGTATTCATAGGCAGCAAAAAAAAAGGACAAAAACCTCCAGACAATAAGTCTTCCTCATGATGACAGCCTTGTGTGGCTTTGAGACTTATTGTCTCTGTACCACACACACACACACTCCTTTAATGACAGACCACAAAGTCGATTTCTAAACTATAAATATACACACACACACACCTCGGTGTCTCCTGGCTTCGTGTTTGTGGACTGGGAAATATCTTCCCCTGACCGGAGCAAAATATCCCAACCCTTAAGCCGCTCAGGTGCCAGCTTTATTGAGGGTACATTTTAGAGGCAGGCTGCTGTTGAGCGGAGTGCTGATTGTCTCTGCTGTCCCCAGTGCTCCGACGCTGCAGCCCTGTGATGTGTTTGAGCAGCCCCACCCCGCCGGGCTGAAGAAAATTGAATTCCACATTTCAGTTCCAGAGGTAGCCTCCTTAGTGGAAGGAAGTGGGCCAGGTCAAGAGGCGCCAGCTGATGAAGGCCGGGGTAAGTGTTCCCACTGACGCACTTCATGCTGTTAACAATTAGTCTAGACTCGGTGATTAAACAGTTGATTCATTAAAAGTATTAATTCAAAACTAACCTTGGGTAATGTTTACAGTGTATGACCCCAGTGAAGCAGAGAAAACAACAGGAAATGCAAAACCATAAATATGGACCCAGAGTGGCCACTCTGTGGGAAAAGAGACATTTATGTGTTCAGACATACAAAGACGATGCATTTTAAATGATTTATTATCTTATGAAATCATACTTTGCTTGCCTTTGTTTACTTACAATGCAAACGGCTCGTTTTCTTGCATGTTGAATTTCATTATTATTTAATACTCCAAAGGGCAATTGTTAAAAACATGATGAGCATACACATCATCATAATTTCTACTGTGCAGCTGAGAGTGAGGGTAAAACGGGGACATCACTCTGTTTCCTAGGAGCAGTCTTGCGATTCTGATGCACCAGCCCTCATCAGGATCTGTCATTATAAATATGGACCCTGAACTTGTCAGCGGAATCTTGTGTTGTGTCACACTATGTTTATTTTTCTGACACACCCTAACCAAGTCAAAGAGAAAACCAACATAGTTTGGTGATACAGTTAATCTAAGCTCCATTGGGTTTGTGTTATCCTGTCCCTGATTGTTACCATGGTTTTATCCTTATTACAGACATGTGTTATGTACGTACTGTTAGTATACACATGATATAATGTTTAAAAAAGTACTGTATATGTTTTGATTATCTATGGAGCTACGCACATACTCAGCCTAGTGCTAGGCTAGTCAATATTGATAATTATACTAGCTTGAGGCTAGCTATGTTGCCGTTGTCGTAGATGGTAGATGTCTCCCGCCGCTGATGTGTCCTTATTTTTTATGACACCACCTACTGTTTCATGCGCCCTGCACCGCTTGATGTACATAGACTAGACGTACACAAGACAAACCTTGAGTCGTCTCTCTCTGCGGTTGATGTGCGATTCCGTGCAGAACAATGACATTAAGCAAAAGCGAACAAATTATGTGATGCCTGGGAAATGTAAATTCCAAGATCTCTGGCTAACCAAAGAAAATTACAAGGACTGACTTGCCCAAGATCCCAAGAACAATCATTTGGCCATATGCAGAGCGTGCTGCAAATCAATTAATGTGCTCTCTCATCTTAAGCTATGTCAGCACATTTTGTCCTTGATATTGCAGGAATTGGTCCGGGAAAGTCCTTGAAAAGTCTTTGAATTTGATGTGATCCAAGGTGTGTGTGCACCATCTATTGAACCTTAGTTATACTGATATTGAAGGAGATGATATTGTATTATCTATTGTTGAGTAAAATCAGTCAAACCAGAACCTCAATATCATTTAAAAATGTTGTTACGGTTGGGTTTCTACATGCAAATATTTTCTTTTTAAGATGAATGTAAAAAGAAAGTGATTGACATAGTGGTGGTCACATATTGCAGTCGTTCTTTATGGTTGTTTATATGTTACGCTGTATGTGAATGAACTGACTGATACATACCTACTCAATTACATTTAAAAGATCTCCCTCTCAGCATAACACTGGTCATCTCCTCTTTAGCCATGTGTGGTCATGCAGTCATATAGGATGAAAGCGTGCCGCGTCGGCGTGTGCCATGACTGAGCCCACTAATCACCCCCAGCACATCCACCCACCCCGAGGGCAGCTACTGCCACAGATGGATTGTAATTGTGTGGGAAACTCTGTGATACTAATACTCACCATCTCCAAACATGTCAGCTTCAAATGAAGTGCTTCTTTGGAACAAATTTTAGTTGTTTGTGTAACACTGTGACTTTCACCAACTGGCCAGTCAAATAAATCAGGCCAATAACACAATCTACAAATACACTGAGGGGGCTCTGTATGAAAAAGTGTTCTGCTGACTGTCATTTGTGGAGGAGGAGCACTGTACGAATTTGGTTGTTACCATACATCATGTTTATCACATTGAAGCAGGAGGTGCCTTGATACTACTATTGACATAAGTTAAAGCCCTTACCATGGGTGAAGTCAGAGCAGAGTGTTACACAGCACTATATCACAGCAGAAACTAGCACCAAAAAGGTTTTACCATTATCTCTATGAGGAAATGTCACAGGGAGCGCGGTCCGTGTTACTTGTCAGCTGTGCAGTTCCCTGTTTGCCTTATCTCCCTTCTCTCTAACTACAACTTCACTCCCTGGCAAAACCCCTGAGAAGTAAAATAGATCTCAAAGTCAAACACAAAAGATTTCCTAAAGGCAGGGGGAAGATAAACCATGACAGGTGGCTTTTTGGATTAGTCTAGTTTTGGGGGAGTTGGGGTGTGGGATCCGATAAACAAGCTATTTAAATGAAAAGGGGAGGTGGGGGACAGATAAGGAGGAGGATAATTTTGAAAGCAGTGGTCTAGTTCTCTGCAGAGTGTATCAGAAAAGCTCCCCAACACTTCTTGCTCCAGTGCTTACATGCACACAAACACACAGATGCACACACGCCTTGCTCCTCTTGGATTTATACAGGCTCACTGCTCTTAGTAATTCCATCTACACTGTGTGTGTGTTTGTGTTTGTGTATGCATGCACTCCCCTCAAAAGTCTGTTGGAGTTATCTCTCCACTCAAACGTGTGTTTGCCAAACAGGAGTGCATTTTAATTTGATTAGTCGTCTGTATTTGACGTCGACTCTGTTTGCTTGTGGCTCACACTTAGAGATTCCATTCAGCACTTTAAAGTTACATCGTTCTGAATGTATTTACCATATTAAGCTCAGCTGAGAAACTTAAAACATCACTATGATGGACTAGGAATTATCAACATAATTTGCTTCCACAAAACGTTCCCGAGCTAGTTTTGTTTCAGGTAAACATTGAGGAGTCTGTATTTGTGCTGGAGGTGGACAGTTCTCATACTGTTGGCATGAGCAGTCCGCCAAGTCCAGCTCAGCTGCACTTAAAATGGAATGCAATATTTTTTCCTGTAACTGTTCCTTCTACTTTTGTGACTCCTCAGACGTGGACGAGCTGGAGAAAGCTGCACCTCACAGTGAGGAGAAGGAGGTCACTGAAGGTTTTGGGAAGCTCTACCCTAGCAACCAGGAGTCTCAACAGCAAGAGGAGAACAGTGACAATGAGCTGGATCTCTCCTCAGGTGTCATCTCCCGGAGGGAGCTGGAGAAAGGACGGCTGTCAAGAGATGGTAAATGTAACTTGAACTGAGCTGAAGCCCCCACATTTTGAAACATTTAAATCTAGATGTCAGGTTGCACTATCAACGTGACATTGTAATAAATTGCTTACTAAACATGATATTGATGGGGTATTTATACTCATTAACATTTTGTCCTTTCAATCTGTGCCAGAGTAGAGGTTGTATCATAGAACTGCAATCAGTCACTGAGTGGAAATGTTTGTAGTGTGTGAACAGACCAGCAGCTCAGTGGTCAGTCAACTTTCAGCATCAACATTAAAGGAATACTTCACAGATTTAGTGTCACTGGTGGGCACTTAACTAAGAAAATAAGAAATGCCGGTTCCATATGGATTAAAAAAGACGATATGAGAAAACTGGCACATCTCTTGTGTTAATCATTTAACATGAATATTATCAGGATCTTCTTAACAGAAATGGATTCTATGTGTTCTTGATCTAGACTAAAAATGAATCTTTACATCTTCAGTCAGTCAAAATGTTGTTACTGTAAGACTTTGCCAAATGACTACATATAATAATGCATTTAAGGAACATCTACAGTAGCAAATGAGGTAATGATAACACTGGAATTCTAAGCTGTTACTAAAAATATTAGGAGGAAGAACTGGTTCGCTGTGTTTATGTAGTGAAAAATCTAAATTCATGAACATGTCTCAACGTCAAACCTCCATGTGTAGTGTTTTACAATACAGTGCACACCGGCTGAGCTGAGGATAAGTCCTAGTCATATCTAGAATAACTGTTCTTCTGAGAGTGTCTTTATTCTGTTATGGCTCCTCCATTGAATTACAATGGCTCTTAGTTTCCCTTTGTGAACTGTAGCTGCATAAGCAGCTCTGTGAGCCCTTTGTACCTGTTTTTGAAGTGGAACTAATATCGTTTTTTTTCCCCCTTTCTCTTTTAAAACAGAGATGAAAAAGATGTCTGTGTTTAAAAATTATGAATCGGGTGAGCCCACCTGCAGACTGTACGTGAAGAACATTGCAAAGCAAGTGGAGGAGAAAGTAGGTGCATTGATAGTGTGGTTTTGTTTGGCCCTGTGTCCAATGTCTGTGTTTTTTTAAATGTGGGTTATATTTTAATCTGTAGCATCAACACTGCACTTAAGTGTCGTCACATATTCACTATTTCTCTTCATTTGTGTCGTTTTGCTTTTCAGGACCTGAAGTACATTTATGGGCGATACATCAACCTTTCATCAGAAGCAGAAAAGAATATGTATGTGATCTTTTTTTTTTTTTTTTTAATGTAACAACATGGTTCGTGTGTTTCCTCACTCCATTTTGTCTTCCCGAGCTATTTCTGACTGCGGCAATCTGTCACCTTCTCCTGAGACATGTTAGCAATTCATGCTGACTGAGTGTTGTGTTATTAATAAGTATCTAACCTGACGTTGGGAACATGTGGGACATTTTCTGTTTGTGCATCAGCAGTAATTCAAATAAATTGTCCACCTGACTCATCAAATGGAGCTTATGTTGGTCGAAGGCCGGACTCTGAGCTCAGACGGAGGTGATGAGCAGGAGGGTGGAGCTCTGCCAGAGGGAACAGCTTGTCCTCGGATTTTAAAAAAGCACGATTTTTATGATTGACGGTTACTACAATATATATTTTCATTGTCTATTCAAGTAATTATAGAGATCTTACCCTCTGCAATATCTGATTGGTACTTGACCTAAAAATCTGCAGGTTTTTGTCACTTCATAAAAGATATACTGATATGCAAAATTCATGATTCAATAGGTTTTTCTGCCAAAGGTTTGTAGTTTTTTTTTGTGCAGTGTGGAAAACAAACATCAAGGAATATTATAATTGATCTTAACCCACTTTGTGCACATGCTTCACACCCCTGTTTTCCACACCTGAGTGTCTCATATCTGTAGCCAAAAAACAAACCTGCTGTATTTTCGTTATTGCTCTGGCTTCTTCCACCAGTAATAGACACACCTGATTTAACCCGAAGAGCATCTAAGCTTTGACTCCTTTCTTCATGACATTCACAATAACCCTGTTAAAGTTGGAAAATGTATATTTTTCCTGCGTTCCAGAGTTTTTTTTTTTCCCCCTCACTTAACTCTCTGGTCTCTGGTGTGGATAAACCTGAAAACGCTGTCTTGCTGTTTCAGTGAAGAACGATGATGAAAGCCGCCTCAGCAGGGGGCAGGGGGGGCGTCGCGGTAGCAGAGTTAACGAGGACTTTCTGTCATGTCTAACCTTGGTTGTGTTGTCTCTTTATATACGTTCAGGTGACATTACAATTATAAAATGAGGGTTTTACTCTTCTGCTGCAGAGAGGCACAGGTTTGAGTTGAAGTGCCTTCACATTTGTTACATTCTAACAATGCAGAAACGTGTGAATGACACGTGTGCTGTGCGTTGTCTGGAAATGTTTGTTGTTATGCACAGTTTTGTTGTTTTCCAACTGGGATGGGAGGGACTGGGAGATTTACCAGGGAAAACTAGTAAAAATACGCACGTATCTGTTACCCAACACACTGCCCAGGCTTTCTGGGTGAGAACTATACTTCTGTATTTAGGTTGTTTTTTTGTTTGTTTGATCTGGCACTTTGGTTCATAGTTTGCACCAAACAGCCACTGAATCTGTGACGACGACGATGATGATGATGATGGAGCCCCCGCTTTCCCTTTTTTCTCCTCAGGTTTGACGTTGTGTTAATGAAGGAGGGGAGGATGAAAGGACAGGCCTTCGTTGGACTCCCCAGTGAGTGGAGCGCGGAGAAAGCGCTGCGGGAAACCAACGGCTACATTCTTTACGACAAACCCCTCGTGGTGGTATCCTTATATTCCCTCCTTTAACATGAACCCGGGACGCGGCTTAAGTCTTTCTATTTATTTTTTTTTGCATATTGATTTCAGGTAATGCGTTTACATATACTGTACATTTCAGGTCTGTTTATTGGTGACTCGTTTATATTTCTCTTCTCAATATATCGAGGATACGTTTGGTCCATAAAACGTCAGAAAATGTTTTTAAACCTCAAAAATATTGATGTCTTTGTTGTAAAATATTCTTATTTAAGGAGCAGGGAGCTTGTTTAATTATAAAAAAAAACACACAATAGTTGATCATTCATTGTTTCACTCGTAATTATACATGATTAATTTCCTGTGAACAGACAAAAGTCTTTATTTTCTAGCTTTTGATGAACTTAAAACAGAAACCTGCTCCTGTGGCTTAAAAGCTGTTCCATGGTTACAATGTGAATTCATATGAGAATAAATAATTCATCTGTAAACCTGTGCCGACAGCTCAAACTGGCCTTTTAGTGAGGTAGGTCGGTGGGTGTTAAATTTCCGCGCTACTTCTGGCATATAGTGTTACTTTAGTAGAAAGAAAGGTAAAAACAAATAAATGAGATCAAATACAATTTTTAAAAGAAACCTTATACCTTCGCCCGAAAAAAGAACGTGTCATATCGAGCGTCAGTGAACTGTAAGCTGTTAAATGTTTGTGCGAACAGACCTTAACTGTTAATTCACAGCAGTTTGCCAGATCCGCAAGACCAAAACAAGACGGCGCGGATACGAAGAGAGGGACGAAACAGCGGTGAGCTCAGCAGGTGAGTCCATGACTGTAAATGATGATACAAATGTGTCAAAAGAGTGAGTTTTTGTTTACTGTTTCATAGTGTGTAAAGCAAGCCTAATTATCGTTGTAATGGTGTTTTCTTTCACATTTTGTGTTTACACTTGTATGTATTCAAGATACCAAGACTTGATATTGTGACCCAGCAGAACCATGTGTATCCTTATTCTGGTATATCCTTTGGAAACAGACAAAAGGAAATGGTGTCCGTAGTGAATTTCAAACAACAGCACTAAAGTCTAAATTTAAATGGACTCACGCTTTGCTCCTGAGTTTCATATTGTATTTTTGTATTCTTGTTTGTTTTTTTTGGGAGTCTGTTAAACGTCTCTTTACATTGTCCTCTACCTTGTTTGACTGAATTGCAGGGTGATGGTCGTCAGGTGTCATCGTCTTCTTTGATTATGAAATAAAGTATTTTTTATTTAAAATACAGTTTGTCATGTTTTCTTCCTGTCACATAGTCCTGTACCTATAATATATTCTATTATAGGTACAGTGCAAACATTATCATAACTGATGAATCTGAAATCCCAAAGTCCAAACAGGCAAACGACTGCAGACTCGGGGAAGGTATACGAGGGGCAGATTGGCTCGGCAGCAGATGGTGGGCTGTCAACACAATAGTAAACCTAAAGTCCTGAAGAGACGGCAAACAGAGCAAACAGACTGCAGACTCTGGGAAATTGCTGGGACCGGTTTAGTTTGCCTTTAAAATCCCAGACTGGCCCCATCTGTGTGATTATAGAGAGTAAACCTTGGAAGGTGGACTCTTTCAGCACCCAATCATTTCTGGAGATTTTGGATGTTTTTTTGTTTTTTTGTCCTTGTTAGGCGTGAGGATTCGTGAACATGTACCAGCTGCATATCTGTCAGAGCGCTGTCGTGTGTCACTTCTAGGACTCAGAACGAGGTGCCTGCTCAGACGAGGTCTGCTGTGATTCCCTACGGTACAATAAATGTAATTTCCACTAATGCATCACAACTTTACAATGACACGATTTAGCCAGAGAAGGTGAGGACTATTCACCTGTGTATGAACTCCAAGAGCTCATACACAATGACAATGTTGTGTGTGAAAGTATTGAGCTTTTTTTGTTTACTGTGATCGTTGTCCATCTGTAGAGAATGAAAGATTAGTTTCATAGCAGTTTTATTCTTTATTCTCTAAGTTCTTTAAGTGGCAGGCGACCAAGGATGGAGATTTCTTCTTCGTTTTAAACTTTATTGTTTGCAAATCCTGTTGTGTTGGCTGGTACGGACCATTATAAAAGCTGGAGTCAAATCTATTTTCAGCACATTTTATATTGATGTTGTTTTCAGCAAATAGGAAACACTAATGAAAAAATTAGTAGCAGTTCCACTCCTGAATCTTTAAAAGTGCCCCATAAATAAAGTATATTCATTTTGCGGATACTGAATTTACAACCACAGTGCAACTTCGATCCATACGATCTTAACGCCGCGCTCACTAAATCTACTTGGAATTTTCCAGTGGAATATTGTTAGTATCACAATTTCCGAGGAAGTTAAGGTGGTGAGCTGCAGAGGCTTTGACAAAATTAGATTTTGGAAAAACCCATTTTAGTTCAAATTACAAAGAGTCGTAATCTTCAGATTTCACATTTAAATTACCCTCTCATTATGCATCCGGCGGTTAAGCCTCTCTGAAACACAAACCCCCTTTTTTTTTTATTATTATTTTGAACAAATTCCATTCAATTTTCAGCTGAGACACCCCTGTGGCTGCAAACCCAAATTAACATCTAGTTTTAAAGACTCAGACGAGAGCTGCTGCACACTGGGCCCCATACAGAGAACTGTACGTGTAAGTGAATGATGCTGCTGGCCTGAAATTATGTCAGAAAGCAGCCTTGACACCACAGGCCATTTCATTCACTGATAAACCAAGAGCATTAAGCCAATGTGTTCTGCTCAGATCTGACTCTTGTAGAAGAGGAGCTTAATTTTGAAGAAGGCATGTAACTGATTTAATGTAGACACCGTAGCATCGCCTTTATCACTGCTCTATAATGAAGATCATTCAGTGCAAAGCCCATTTCCACACCGACTGCTATCACTGAGCCACGGTGAATTGAAGCCGTGAAATCTGTGGGGATGGAACCCCTCCCATATTTGCATCACAAAGTCCTTCTTTCATCTCGTCCACCCTGTAATGTAGCAAAGGATGCAATGATTTCACAAAGCTATGATCTGCAAATGCAAAAAAAAACAAAAAACGACAGGTTAACAGGATGTGATTGACCTCGCAAACTGCCAGAGGGGAAAATCACCATTATTAAACAATTACCCGAATCTTCTTTAAATGCAATTTTAAGTGCTGAAAGTGTGTCGCTGTGTGTTTTGTTCTCATAAACCTTGTCATTAACCTGCTATTAAGCTGTTTACATGCAACTTTCATCTACTGCAGTGGCTGATTAACATTTCAGGTTGTGCTTTTCCTGCAAAGTGTGAACTCCCTGTGATTTTTATTTTTGTGTGTAGTTCATTAAGTCCCATGCAGACCCGCTCACAAGCTCAGCCGCTCTCTGGTTACAATCCAGGCACACGGGGGTTATTAATCACATGTGCTCGTCTGCTTCGACCTGCAGCTCATACGTCAACGCCAGTGGAAGGGAGGAGTTCCCATCTGTGCCCCACTCTGCCCGCCACCTCAACGATGACAAATGTGCCACCCGCAGTGGAAATATTGAGAGTTACCAGGACATTTATCAGGTAACATTTGAGCAATATGAAAGATAACCTTTTGTAAGTGGACATAGATAAAGATGTATGTTCTGCCTTTTCTCTGCACCGGCTCCATCTCTGTATAATAGTGCAAATACCTAGAAGTTATACCATGGAAATGTGTTTTGTTATTCAGAGTTCAAGCAGGTGTGTCGACTGTTTGCTGGATGGAGCCTGTGGGTTGTCAGGTGCACATAGCAGATGTTATTTCTGACCACTCGGTACCATTCGCTCAGTCTGCTCGTACAAATCAAGGGCAGCATTTACTCATTATCTCGTTAAAACTTAAAAAAAATGCCAGAAACACTCAGGGCAACATCAACACGCCTGAGGCCATGAGGTGCAGTATCTCCAGACACCTCCAGTGACAACATTTATGTTGGAATTTGCCTGTGGGCGATATGGAAACAGAATTTTGCTTCGACAAGCTGATGTAAAACACTGCCAGTCAGGCCGTCATTCCACTCCCCGTGGAACTCGAGACACACTTACTGTGAGTCTGTGTGCTGCACAGTGGGGGACAAAGGTTTTGTTGTAGACCTGACTGATGGACCGATTTATTTCTGTGTAGATTCTCATTCATTTAGGTCATAGTTATCTATAAGTATCATAATATCATCATCGTATCATATAATCAGTAACTGGACTTGTAATCGTTCAGCTCTCATCCATGATGTTTCTTCAGTTCTGAGAGTCTGTGGTAAAACCCAGGAATTGAACGTCCGCGTGTCGGCCGATGAGCATGATTTGTCCGACCAAGACTCCGCCTCCGTAGGTGGCGCTGTATCTCTCTATAAGCTCGTGCGTATACCTCGATTTTAGTTGGACTAACATGACATTAAGAAAACCGGATTATTGTCTTAGTCCGACTAAAATCAGACTTTTAACATGCATGTAAATGCACTGACTTTGACTCGTTGGGTCGCTCCGACATTTCATCGCAACTACAGTTCTCCAGGAGGGAGCTCCAGGTTGTTAATGATGGTCGTTGGTGTGTCACCGGAGGTCACATGGCACATGGTGGTTGTCACTTAGGCGTCGTCTTCCGCTTTATCCCAGCTGACAAGGTCTGATCAGCGTGTAGTAGCGTGAGTCACAGGACAAATACTGGTCCATGAGGGCTCCCGTCTTCTTCCATGTGAACATGTGACCTATTTATTTTTGAGTTATTCAAGCCCTAAAGATGTGAAGAATAACTGAAAACACAGTTTCACATCATATTATTGATGATTTTTTTGTGTAAATGTGATTCGATGTTCTAAGTCTGCTGTGAATTAGCCGGTGACTGTGATGCATGAATGAAAGCAGTCAATGTCAATGGGATCATTTGTGAGTGACTTCAGTCCTCATCTCACAGTGTTTCATTTCCATTCCTTGTCAAATGAGTCACAATTTATCAGTAGTGACTTATTAGCCCAAGTTTTATTTAATTCATGAACGATCATACTGTGCAGGTCGGTGGTCGTTAACAAAATAAAAAGTGCTTTAAGCTTTTTATCTAATGTAGTAAAACACATGTATTTACTGTTCACAGCTGCCTGTAGTGATTCATTTATCCTCATTGCTTGTGCTTGATAGAGCAGATAACATTCAATGCAAAATGTGTGTTTCTAAACGGCTTAATGACATCACACGTTCATATTTCACATATTTGTTGTTTGGCTGAGACAGGGTTAGGGGCAGAGGACACTGCATTTACTTGATGTTTGTGTCCAAATGTAATATATAAACATCTAATCGTTTCTTCATCATTTCATTTCTTTTTCATTTGTCAGATGTAGATCAATTTGAAATTTGAAAACGGGCCATGAAAGCGTTGCTTTTCAACCTTGATCATTTTATTACCATACATCAAGAGCATATTAAACTAAATACAGTCGTTATGGAAAGGAAGCATCTCGAAAGTGTTGGTTAAAAGTTAAACCGGTGCCTCACAGCGAATTCTCCCCTCCACGTGTTTGTGCAACTTTTCTCTGAGCACAATGGCTGCAAATGAGTGGTATAGATAATGGATGGATGAACACAGGGTTCAAAGTGACAAAGCAAAAATGTAAAAAATGATCATTTTGGTAATACGGCCAGCCGAATGTTAAAGACGAAAAAGTAAACTCACACCGAAGGACGCCAAAGTCAAACTGATCACTGCGGTTTCAACAGTTAATGAATGGGGAACAGATGTACAAAGAAAAATACAAGTCACCCTCTGCACTCTGCATCATGTGGTGCATTCTCTTAAGATGCTTTAAATCTCCCCAGCTGACATCAATAAACAGAGAGCCTTTGTAAATGTTCACCTTTAAATGATGAATCTCCTGAGGGGAGTGGTTTCCTACCAATTGATCATGGCTGCAGCGACGCAGGTCACTGACAGCTCGTGTTGTATTCAGTGCATGTCATCAGCGGGTCAGTCTCAAAACAAACGCTCAAGAATCAGCCTCGCGAGAGGAAACTGACCAGCGGGTAAAGTTGCACCTACGCTGGTGCAGACGAGCCGTGGTGCCGTGCAGCTGCTTTGCCGCCATGCTGAGACATTTTATCGATGTTATTTTTTTTCAATTCATCAGAGGCCAAATGAAATTTCTGGAAAACACAAGCCGTCTGTCAAGACAAATCAGATCATGGCGTAAACAGGACACGAGCTCTTTCTGAAACAGTGACAAATTTGACCCCCGTTTGAACCCGAGGCCATGTATCAACAATTAATGTCCCTGATTGAATTCTCTTCCTGCCTGGATCAACTTAACTCTGAGATTTTGCTGAGTTTGAGCGAGCAGACAGTGGGACACGGCACCGCGTGCTTCGTCAACTCCAGAGTGTTTGTGTGGCCGTCAGTCTTGCGAGTCCGTCCGAGAGCAAATGTGTCAATTCGAATTATTAATTATTCATTATAAAGAAGGTGATGGGCGCCAACATTCATTTTTCATGCGCTTAAATCCTGCAAGTTTCATGAAGTTGTCCAGATGAGTAGCATTTAAAACTGAAGTGAAGGAATATACTTAAATCTTTTATGTGTCTTTGATGAGAAATGTGACCAAGGTCATAACTTTTATTGAAGCCAAGAAGGTGATTTATTAATCTTAACTTGCATATTTGGCGTATTTAAGTCTGGAGCTGTGTGGATGAAATGTATTTGGTCTAAAAGTAATCCAGCCCTCCCGTTAGAGTTGTTAATACCTAAACAATCATACCAGCAAGCCTCTTGTCAGGGTTGTGCAGTGGATATTGTAAACACAAGATCTCTGTCACATATCAGTATGTTAAAGAACTTTGCTGTAAAGTGCTCATCCTCCACTTCCTCCCTCTTACGCCTCTTTCCTCATTCCTCCGCCCTGCGCCGGCCGAGGTGCCAACTAAATCTCAGCCTCATCTTGTCCGCCGTAACCTTGTTTATTCCCAACAGTGGCATTAGCAAAGCTGTAAAAGTATTTATGGGGGTACAAATGTGGGACAGCCAATCTAAGGTAAATCTATAAATCCTGGCTGCTGATTTCTCAGGGCCAGGAGGTGCAGGCCGGTGATCAGTAGCGGTAGAAAGTATTCCCCGGGTGACTCTATGTGACTAACGCACAGAGGCCGTGCAGCATGCCAAAGAGTGCTATGGTGACACTGTTGTGCTTTTAATATGGCCAAGCTGGCCTTCGCCTCTGAAGTGAGACGCTGCCTGGCTATCCATCTACCACGAGTTGGTATCATTAGCCAACACCCAGGAGGGACCTGACTCAGCAGTTGGTGGGTGTTTGTGTTTGTGTGTGCATCACATTTAGCACCCTGTCCTTGGCTTGTTTGAAAATTGTTCTTACAAAGGCATATAACTATTAAAAAAATAAATAAATAAAAAGTCTGCTGCAGCAGAGCACAAATGTGCAACACACTGCTGGGACTTTGTGCGACTTACATCTCCAGCTGAAGAGAAACGGCAAAATGTGTCGCCTGCAAAGTCCAGCTGTCACAAATCAGTGGTCTGTGGACGTGTTTTGGGTGGACGTGTCGTGTGACATTGACATTGGCGATCAGCTCTTGAGTAAAACCTGCCTCAGTTGCACTCACGCACGCTACACCAACAGCTGACGAACAAGAGGACTTTACCAACCGATGACAGTCATTGAAGAAGCAAGTGACACTCTATCCTTGTACATCGAGGGAGGAAAAAACTCCACAAAAACCTCAGGAAGAGCCACAGAAGAGGGCTTCACATTGTACGGAAACATTTTCCAGCGGATTACAAACAAAACATCACATTTTCAACGAGTGGAAACAGGCAGATGGTCATAATAGCAGTAACATCAACTGATATTAATATTAATATCAATATTAGTATTAATGAAGATGGCATGAACACAGAGCTGTGGGTGGTTCACAGTTACAGGTCCATCTTAGAGAAATGGAAATTGCCAGATTTTGGTCACATCTGAAGGATTTGGCAACCCACGACGCTGCCAAACAGAAGGAAGCCCTCGACCACCGTGGAAGTCTGGAAGAGGACAGACCATAAAGGAAATTAAACCAATACAATTTGGAAAATTGCAGAATATTAAATAATCATAAGAAGGGAGGGGCATCTGGATCTATGAAGGAGGAGTCTGAAACTTCATGGCTTCAAAGCAGTCACCAGATAACGGCCACACAACTCTTACATTACAGCAATAATATGTCAGTATATACCGAACTTTTGTTTTATTGCTTTTAAAGAACGTGTGCCTGAACCCCCGAGCTTCTTCATCGCTGATGTAGAGGTTCGGTTAGCCTTAATTCAAAAAGACTATATCAATTTTCCCTGTAAGTGTCATACTTGTTTGCAGCCACAGTGTACGAGCACTGATCCGTCACATGGCAGAAGCGAGTTGAAGATTTCATCTCTTCAACTTCACTCAGACCTCGTCTCCTCTTTCAACTCCGTGCCCTTCTCCGTATCGTGCAGAGAGGCAGCTTCTATCAGCTTCCATCTCTAATAAGATTTACACAGAGTGAAGCAGAGAGAGCAGGGTGATATGTCTTGGGAGCTCTACCCTCAATATTGGCAAGGAAATCAATGCAGTGAGTAAACCTACCAGCACAGTTTGCAATCAGCTGCTGGGCCAAAAGTAATCACTGAATTGAAATAATCCTGAAGGGTTTCCCCACTGTAGCAAACTTAATAACAAAAGAGTCATCCAAGCCTGCACCTTGAATCAGATATTAATCCTTGTATCAAGAATAATTACCACAAAGGGTTAGAAATTGTGACCTTGCAGACTGACTCTCTTCTGAGTCTGACTCATTTCAAAACGTACTCAGTGACAATGTAGTTTTTCAATGCTTAATTATTTCACCGCACTCACTGTAAGGGAACAGTCCCTTGGCAGCCAGGAACCTCATCATCAACAATTTCTCACTTGTTTACATTAATCCCATCCAGATATCCTCTCATTCCCATGGCAGCTCTTTGTAATTCTGCTCTATTGTCCCGCTTTTTGATAGACAGTCGGCCAACACTGGCTAATTAGCTGTGAATATGAGCTGTGTGTGGATCCCTTTTCTAATGCTCCTTAATTGGAGTCAGGTCTTTTGTTAACACTACCATGGCAGATTGAAAGGCCTAATCTGTACACGCTCCCCGCTAAGCTTTCACACGAGTCCTGCTTCTTTGCCGTTCCATTATTTAGGAGCTATTACTTGCAAAGGAGGACACTCCGTGTGGAAGGACCAGTCGCGCGTCACTTCGGGGATGCCGTGAACCACCTGCTACTGTTCTTGAGTCTGTCTCAGTTTAGGGAGATAAAGAACACTCACCAGTCCAGTCTTTCTGCCAGTCAACTTCCAGACAGCTAGGTCGGGTCCTTGTCAATGCCTCAGTTATTTGAGTTTATGTGAGCTGAGCTGGAGCTGTGAGACCCTCTTGTCTGCCTACGTTCATTTTTCTGTTTCTAAGAGACAACCTTCACGAGAGGGAGCCTGTCTGATATTACGTGGTTTTATATTAGATGTCTAGAACTTACTGCAAGTATGGTCTTCGTTGCTAGTTTCAGCTCTTCCTCACACAATGTCAATTTTATAAATGATGTTCCCATTTACAGGGGAATAGATGATAAAGCAGAGCACATATGAGTGGCATTGAAATGATTAATAGCTGGTGTCATACAACAGGTGTCCGGCTGCAGGTCACCGCGACTCTCATGTGGAGGATAAAGCGGTAGAAAATGGGTGGATGGATGCAGGTTTAGGTCTTTGGGACAGAAGAAGTGTCAGGATATGTCAAACTGTCAAAATATCAAGGCTTCAAAACGGGTGCAGGAGGCTGCGTCCGTTTTTTATGTACCGTCTATACATTTTAAAGATTTGCCACCTAGTGTGTGTATAACAATAGTGAATAAATTGAAAAACAGTGAGTGGTGTGCCAACTGCTCCTCTTTGTTCAACGTGTAACAAATACAGCACTTACTGCGCGTGTGGGAGCTGCTGAATACTCAGCAGGTGTTAAAATAACATGAAACGCGCTGTATGCCGAATGGCTAAATACCATTCTGTCTTTGTGAGCATTCACTTGGTCCTCTCCTGGTAAATGTAAAGAGACACTGTGGTATATCAGCTGACTCTGTGTGTATGTGTCACTTAGAGGTGATATAGTTTGACATTTTCCAGTCAGCAGTGCTCAACCACAAAAGGTGACAGCGTGTTTTCTGACAGCTTTCATATGTTGAGAAATCCGATAAAAAGGGAAGTGGCCACCCAGTGAGTAGAAGTTTAGAGTCTGCTTGAACAAATGTGTCCAACAAAATAAATCTGACCTACACCTCCTGTTTTATTATATCCAAAATGATGTTGTACCTAAAGCTGCAGTGCGTAACTTTTGTGTGATCTTTGTTTATTACTCTGCCTCTGAAAATGCGCTCTGTCAAGCAATACTATCCTCACTGAGGGAGCAGAAGTGTTTACCTGTCAAACCGCCGAACAACCAGGTGTTTCTGAGCAGTAGAATTAACTTCTGAAACTCCTGTTGTCTCCGTCTGTCTCGACATGAAAAGAATCGTTGTAAAACTTACCGTACAAAGAGACACAAAGAGAGCAGCATGGAGCTGGAGCTTGTGTGAACTAATTTGACAATGGTTCTCAGTGTAACAAGCATTTGTTTACATTTAAACTTTAAACACCATGAGTTACAGATACACTATATTTGTGGGACTTTGCATTTATACAGTTACTAGCAATACTTGGCTCGACTCAATTCTAATGGGTCTTGTTTTGCTTTTCCATTAGGGATCTAATCTGGAACCTGGTGCTGTTTTTTGGTACCTGCGCCGGTCGAGGTTCCAAGTGTGTTGAGCTGATACTAAAATGTGGGCCACTGATTGATAGAGAGTGTCGTCACTGGAAGAGTCATGAGAGCAACGTCCGACACAGGAATCAAACCGAACAATGCCGAACTGTAGATTCAGTTAAAGAGAACATGCGTTAATATCCAACATTTAGCAAGGACATTTCTAAAATCTCCTATTTCATGTCAAGAAATATCTCCTCTATTGTGGCGTATTTATTCAAGGCATGCTTGAGCTTTACTTACAGCTTACTAATACATAAGACCAACTTTCAGTCACATCATTCCAGTCCAAATGCCAATGATCACAGAATTCGACTTTTGCACAGTACTGTACAATCTTAAAACTTCCCTTTCAGTTGGAAAGGCTGTTCTTGTCTTGTCTTGTCAGTATGCTCGTGTTGTGTATCCGAGCTCCAGCAAGGCGAGATCTTGAACTAGCAGCACATCAGACAAGTGGGCGTTCCCTCCGCCCCGTTTGCTGTGTGTTTGATGGCGTATGTATGTTTGTGTGCAGAGGCTGCTGTGCGGAGCTGCGGATGCATGGCGGGGCTTCACTACATGGTGCTCCCCGCAGTAGGTCCCAGTGTGATGTACAATAATGACCTGTCAGAAATGCAGGCCTTTGAAAACAGGGATAATCCACAGAGGTTATCAGACTAAATGAATTCTAACAGGAGCCAAGTCGACCTGCTGAGACCCCGGAACATTATCTATTCCACTGGCCTCTTATCACAACGGACACAGAGGCACAAGCACACCGAAATAGCACAAGCATGGCTCGAGGTGGAGGTTTTCTGCTGTAGATAGTACATGTTTATTCCTTTTCAATGAGGCTGTTTGATTTCTTTTGTTTTGACGATCCTAATTCTGTACTAATGACATTTCTGTTAAAAGTCAATTAATATTTATATCTGCGTTGTTACCTCAGCTGGCACTGTTTAAATAAAAAACAATCCATCACACAGATGAATGTGCATCTACATGGTATCGCCTTGTTTTCACTGCATAAAGATATTTGCTGTCAGCAGAGCATTCTTCAGGATGCTGTTTACGATTTAAAAAAACAAAAAAACGAAACCCTAAAAATACATCTTCATAATTCCCAACTGCAACGGCGAAAAGAAATGACTCTTTCTGAAACAGCATTCCATGTCAGCTGCACAAAAGTGTTGAGAAATATCTCCTCTTTGTCACCGCAGAGGAAAATGTGTTTGTAATCACTTTCCCAAATTAGAAGGATTAAAAAAAGTTGCTAAGTGATTAAAAATCTTCTTTCTCTGGAGGAGCCAAACACACACACACACACACACACATGCTTTAGTGTGGACCAAAGCAGGTGACCATTGCGGTTTATCAGTGTTTGTAAAGAATACAAATGTAAACGCCGCAGTATCAAACCACTTGTTTAACAAAGAGAGGCAACTTTTTCACCATTTTGGTCACAATTTACATCACAGAGCTGGTTTAGCTACAATCCTGCTGCTGTGGTACCTGCAGCCTCACAGCAAGAGGCTGCTCTTCTTCTCTACTTCATTTCCTCATCTATAGGAATTTTAAACTAAAGTGTCAGAGTTGTTTGCGTGTGCTTCTGCATCGAGGTAAGACACACTTTGAGGACAAATCTCGCTGAGGGTTTTTCTATCAATGCAGCTTTTGAGGAGGAGTTATGCCGTAGCTCTACGTTACTGAGCCATATTTTAAGACAGGTTCAAAAAACACTAAACAGATGACAGGAGGGAAACTATTTTCAGTCTTAATTCTTGACTCCACATTTGTCACATGTTCTCAGCCACTATCTTCTATCATATACTTTAAGCTGGTGTCAGTGGGACAAATGTATCGTCAGTTATTGCCATTGTGATACATAAGGCTCCATGCTCACACACACACTTTATACTATATATAACTATATCTGAATATACAACACATTTTGCCCTTAACACAGGTGAGAGGAAAATTGTCATAAATGTAGAATTAGATTAAGATTAGCATCCAAATCAGTCTCTTCTCCTGCTGCATAAACAAGAAAGAAGAGCCGGGTTTGTGACGTGTTCGGAACAAGGGTCTTTCTGCATGGAGTTTGCATGTTCCCCCCGTGTGTGCGTTGGTTTTCTGCGTGTTTTCTGGTTTCCTCCCCACACTTTAAAAACATGCATTTTGGGGATTAGGCGAACTGGACACTCTAAATTGACCATAGGTGTGAGTGAGAGAGTGAATGGTTGTTTGTCTCTATGTGATGGACTGGCAAACTGTCCAGGTTGTACCCCACTTTTCGCCCTACGTCAGCTGAGATTGGCACATTACCCCCGAGAACCTCATGTGAAGGATAAAGCGGTAGAAAATGGATGGATGGATGCTGCATAAACAGGTTTAGGTCTTTGGGACAGAAGAAGTGGACATTGTACTGACCAAATATTCCATGATTTCTGCCCAGCAGTCACTGTTACTCTGTAGTGCCAGTGATTTGGACCCATGCAAAGGCTCCTGTGAAGTAGATCGTACCCCTAAGATGTTGCTGTCAGTTGTGTCCAAAGGTGCTCTCCTGTCAGATGTAAGTGATGTGAATCTGAGCCCCTCAGTCTGCCAAAATGACTTTCTGATGGAATCATCGCCCCGTAATATTCCCATTCAGTCAAATAATCAGTCTGCATGCAGCTCCGAGTGGGAGGGAGCCCAAACTGTCACCATTCAATTAGGCACAGATTCTGATCTCCCCGTGGCACAGCTTGATATATAGCCGTCACCCCTGAAGGTGAAAAGCGTCCGCTGCGTGGATCCAGACCTATTGTCTGGAGGAGTGACAGGGGTTGATGCAACAGGCTGAAGTGAGTTAAGGCCTACACACACACACACACACACACACTCTATCCTCACCACTCGTCCTCCTTCCATCCCCAGAGAGAGTATTTTTCATGCTTTCAAACCACCCAGCAGTGACAAGCCTCTGACAACCCCTGCTTATACTCTGACACCTTTGTGGGTCCAGAGGAGGCTTCCACCGCAGCGCCTCCTTTGATGGCCATTCTTGAGCGATAACGCACATTATACTGCCATAACGCCAAATTTGATTGACTGGCACCGACAGATTTTTTGTAGTAAAAGTTGCCACAGAAGAGTTATAAATCTTTTAAGTAGTCCCATTGAAACTTTTTTTCAGAGGCTGGATGTTTATCCCTGCATCTCACTCCAAAAATGTTATTATTGATATATAATTTACCATCATGTGCAATAACACACATAATGTATTTCTTTTATTTTCAATCCCAAGTGTTTCCAAATGTCATTTCAGGGAAAGATTTAAGTGTTAATGATGACAAACGCTGCAAATGGCAGCACTGACATCACATGAAACAGGAGAGATTGCCATATTCACTGATAACAATGGCGCAACCACTTTGCAATCTCGAGTCTCTGAGGAGGGTGTTGGGGGGGGGGGGGGGGGAGGGGCAATAATTTTAATGTTTTTAATTTTGGAAGCAGATGCATGTCTTACATAATAACCCTTTTACACGGAGATGTCAAACTGGCGACTCCAAAATTGACTACAGACATAATATAATACTAAATAAATTTGCTAGCAATATTTACATAAATATTATAATAATAACAATAATAATAATAATAATTATAATAAGTAAAATTACAATTAAAATGTTTCATTACAATCAACATAACATTATTATTGACTTAATTTTAGATTTATTTCCCAATTTTGCATCATACGTGTCTTATTATTGTGAAGTGTGCATCATTCCACATCACAACAAGCCCTTTTATTTTGAAATTCTGTGAAATATCCTCTTGATTGCAATGTCATGATGGAATATTGTATCATAATTTTAAGCTCATATTCTCCACCCACGACTGAACAGTTGTTTTTTCCCAATTTTTTTTTCTTTGAAACAGATAGTACTTAGTAATTAGTTTGCAATATAAATATACAGGAAAACAGCTTTAATGGGATTGCATGGGACTGAAACAATATCAGTTTTCTTATTGTTTTCTCCATCTTGACATTTGGGGACTCTCTTTGTGCTCGTGGACCTTTTAACTAATGTCCTGTCCACAGAGGAACCTGAGGCGTACGCCGGAGTGTTGTAGTGTGTGTCAAAGGGCAGCACCCTGCTCTCACAGAGAGGCCACATCAGTTTCAGCTGACTGCAGCTGTGGCACTCGCTCCGTGTGACACGGAGACGGGAAACCTGCTACACACAAACAGCACCTCGCTCACTGAATCCAACCCCCGCCCCCTTAAACCCTGCACAGGGACAGGGGCTCAAGGTCATCCAGCAAACACACACACACACACACACACCCACTTCCCCACCTCCGACATCCCTTGCCATGAAATCGGGAATTATTATGGCCGTGAAGTTCTTGCTCACATGACAAGGGTGAAATGTCGGCATGACATCCTAATTTGTTGTCATGGCAACCTGGGGACTTGATGGAGAAGAGCAAAAATGGCAACAAGTTAGATGTGTTGGAGAATCCCAGCATAAAGCAGCTGCTGACAGCTGGTGTCTTTGGGGGAATCAAGTGGAAGGGAAGCATGTTCCCTGATCACAAAAGGTGAAGCATGTACGCTGACATTCTCCCCAGAGCAACATTTGATGACTTTTACCTCAGACAGAGGACACTGCAGACATTTTGGGCGAGTCCTTGTCTTCCACCTCAACCACGACCAAACCTCCCCCCGCCCCCGCCTCAACATATTGCACCTGTTCAATTATTTAGCTGCTGGTCTGTGGTTCGGTCCTGAGCTGCAGTGAAAGCTGTACCTGCCGATTAGAGCGGGGCTTGTCACAGGAGCTGGCCAGATATCAGCATCTTATCATTGTCTGAGAGAAAGAGAGAGAGCAATGCCTTTGGCCACATTACGCGGGAGGAAATGCCATTACCTTGTTGCAGGCTTGTCATTTCCAGCCTTTGCTTTCCTGGAGGCAGCGACGATTTGTATGCATGTGAAGGTGTGTGTGCAACTCGCCAAACACAAATGAAAAAGGCCGACGCATGAGAAGGAAATTCACACTCGAGCTTCATGACTGTAAACTGAATCTCAAACCCTTAATCTTAAAATTTGGATTTCAGGATCATTGTCATTTTTTACTAATTCTAATTATAAATTGAGTAATGTAACAATCGAATATAATCAAAATTCATTATTTACAAATGTATCTTACTAGTATTTAAAACAAAGGCTAAATGATGTACATAAAAGTCATTAAGTGTTTGATATTACACTCCTTTTGCACAGATGTCGTTCCCTGCTTCCTTCACCTCCGATGCAACCATGAAGGTGCACATAGTTTCTGTCAACTGAACTAATTCATTAATACCTTAAAAAATTATCTTATTTTCCCTATTTTTGTGTCTGAATCATGCACAAAAATGAATATCCAGTTGTCTTAAATCACAGAAATATTTGTATACCAGTTATTTGCTGCTGTGCTTTCATAATGATAATATGTGCTCTTACTGTTTTAAGTACACCATTTCTCACTATTATCTGCAGGGTGCAATGATCTGATTGTAAATCAAGCAGAACATATGAATAGCCCATCGTTTCTTCCACTGGGGGGCACTGTTGATGCAAATACAAGGCTCTAACAGATAATCTACCTTCAATGTCCAGGGAACAGTTCAACAAGAGCCTGAGCTCTGCATTGGTCATTTTTTTGGAAGGGGTTGTATCTTGTTAAACTGCTGTTTGTACCAAGAACCACTGCAGTGGAAAGGTCTCCATTTTCCCAGCCCTTCTGTGCTTGTCTGGGGCCAAAAGCTTAAGAAAAGGATTGGAGAAGAGTTACAAAGAACAGTTTGAGCATGTGTGTGTGTGTGTGCAAGGATGCTTGGGTGAGATTTAACCCCAATAATATTACACTTTCCTCCCTGAAGGTCCCACAAAAGACACATTTGATAGTTTGTTTCTTGCTGGACTGTGTGTTTAATGTGTAAATGTCTGTCCTCAATTTCTGGCAAAGATATGCAAATTACACGAGAGTTATTAATCTGAGTGTCACGGGGATTATGCAAATCATTAAGGAAGAGGGGCCAGAGACAGACGGGGGAAAAAAGAGTCCGAACATCAGCAAACTTGTGTTGGCATTCAGCAGACGGAGATATATTTGTTTGAAAGGGTTGGATGGTGGCTGTGATCATCAGCCTCTCTTGCTCTCTCCCGATGCAGCCAGTCCTGGTGAAAAGGTCGTCTTTGTCAGGGTGGTGAGGGCGCGGGCTTGTTATGACGAGCCTGTTGTTTCACGAGGCGAGAGCCAGACGACTCGTTAATGCTGATTTCCCCCTTTTGAACAAGTCCTGCAGCAGATGTCAACGTGACAGCTTGCTCCCACATTAGGAAGCTGTGTAAACATTAATTCATGAACACAAATATGAATAAATCTAGATCAGAATCGTTAGTTGTCATCGAGATCCTTTCTGAACGGGGCCTGAAGTTCATCTTCAGTTATAGATTGGGTTTTTTTTTTTATAGAATGTGCTGACATGCAGGGAAATCAGTTCAAACACAGTATGACATGTATTATTAAACAGCTCTGGAATTATGTCAGTTAATATCAGTAACTCACTGGGTCCGATGTCTTCACAGGTTTTCACCCAGGTGCATACTGTCCTATTAAAACCTATTCAGTGTCCAAATGTCTGCAGGGACACATTTACCAAACATTGCATGGGCACTAATTGCTCATAATAACTAATAATAATGAACAATTTCAGATGAGAAATGCTAGGGAAAAAAAACGTCTAAGCATCTAATAGAGTGTTAATACCAGCTTTTTAAAGAAAGAGGCCAAGGAGAAATGATTTATGATTTATTTTTTTTATAAAAGTCAAAAAAAGAACGATTACTTCCTTGTGATGAATGTGTTTAGAAACTGCTGAGCGTTGCGCTCTATATGTGTTTTTTTCCCCCACAAATATCACGGGATACATGTGTCAAAGACCATCGCTGCCACTTGAAGGCCATTTCTACTCGTCCCTAATCTACCTGTAGGACTTTACAGATTGGAAATGGATCACATGATGAAAGCTTGGTTACCTGCTGTGACTTTTTTTTCCCCCTGCCCTGGTGGACAATTATTGGCAGGTTTCGGGGCCCTGTTGCGAATGGCGAACGAATGCATTTCTGCAGATGACTGTGAGGCAAGGAAAGATTGAATTCTCACTCCCTTCCATCTCTCTCTCTCTCACTGTGTGTGTGTGTGTGTGTGTGTGTGTGTGTGTGATGGGGTAAACGGGTGAGTCTCCTAGAAATAGGCAGTGATAGATGAGGTACATGGAAGAAGACAGCTACCCCTGCTATCCAGCCCGGCTGAATCAGGAAACTGTCTGCCAACTAAATGCCTCAACCCCCCTCACACTCTCACTCTCATTATAATTTTCTCCCTTTCCTCTTGGCCTCCTCTCGTCCTTTGCTTACGAATCAATCGTTTTGTTAGTGCTCACCAGACAGCACATCTTAAGTCATTATGAGATTGTGCTGTATATCACTGCTTAATGAGCACCACACACTGCAAGAATTCCAGGCAGCAGCTAATGGTCAGAAAAAGCTCCAGTTTGTTTCCTTTGCTCTTCTCAGTTTACTTGTGAGTTAATTAAATGTTTACGTACTGTGGACGCTGCCACTTCACGCGACCGATCTGTCAAAAATGATTTGACCGGCACGTTCAAACACATCCGAAATAGCTGTGACATCACCTCAACTGTTCGCCAGGAAATAATTAAGCGCCAGTAGTGGATGCGTCCTGGTGGAAACATTCCAGTTTACACATAAAGACGGGATTTTTTGATTGCTGATTTTAGTTTTTTCCCTGTCTCTCTAACTCACCATGTTCTCGGGCGGATGGCCGAGAGAGCATGGTCCATCACCAGGCCAAACGTAAAGCTAATGACAAGTGGCAGCTGTTTTTGACCTTTAAAAGGGCTCCTTGTTGAAGCCCACTTCTCCAAAGTAAATGTTGTTTTTCGTCCGTTCAGCCATGGCTCTGCTCAGGCCTCTTATTCCAGCCTCTGGGTGCTTCTTTATTCATTGCTTGGATAAATGTACGTGACCCCTTAAAATAACAGGAGCTGCCCCACAGGGCACACATGAGCGATGTGACATTCCGGCTAACCTGAGATGACTTTTAAAGAATACATTGATATGTGAAGGACAGTTGGAAGATGGAGGGAAAGGGTGGAGGATATGAGGGGAGGAGAAATAAACAAAATCAAATCAGTGTAGGCACATAGGTTAAGCAGAAAAGGTTAGAGGTAAAATATGAGTCAAGATAAAAAATAAAAAAAAGTCCTTTTTCTTTTTTGCTACTGGTGGATGGAAGGTTTTAGTTTTTTGACTTGACAGCATATTGCTCTGTTTTGAAGAAGATCCCACGGTTGCCTGAATGCACGCACACATAATCTCCTCTATAATAGAAGGCTCCTTTCACTGTAATTGAGACATACACACACAAACAGTCATCTTTCCATAAAACACCTAAATGCCGCTTTTGAATTTGCATGCGACTGAGGCACGGTCCTCTGTCAAACGCACAGGCGAGCTCTCATCAAGGATTCAGCATTTAATCAGTGGATGTTAATGCTTTACAAACAGCCTCCGTAAAAACGTTAAGCGGAGCTCCTAATTAGCCTATCGTGCAGTCAAAATCACTTCAGAAATAAATTAAACTGAAGGTATTTCAGTGAGCTAATGACCTGCGTTGGTCCTCACAGCCTCACTCTTCTGCTAAGCTGTCATGTTCAAACAGGAGAAATGAATAGTGCTTACTTTGTTCCTCACTTTTTGCCCTGTGGGTAAATATGATATACTTCATCTGTGCATGCGCCGAAGAAGTCAACTTATATCCATTATGTTTGTTTTTGTGTTGCACGGTTTTATATTGTACTTGTGCAGCAACTCATTTTTATTTTTTTGTATTCACCCCAATTTTTTCGTCTGCATTTAGATATTTGTTAAAAGTGAAGCACCTACTCAGTTTATTGTTTATTTATTTGGATCCCCATTAGCTGCCAAAAAAAGATTGCAGCTACTCTACAGTTACACAACAAAAAAGTCTTACAGGCACAACAAGAAGAGGATAACTTTAGCTGTGCTGTTATTGCTCCTTTTTCACAGCTGACACACTTACATGTGAAGACACAACAAGTTTATTTCCACCATTGTGCATTGTCTATGCTTATTTAGGGTGGAAGATGTAGTCGAACCCTCTCCTCCATAATGTACATAGAACTTCTAATTTGCAAGAGCAGGCTTCTATTAAAATACTTAACGAGAATATTATTAGTAAAATGTGCACGGAACACAATGGTTCTATACAAGGTTACACAAATTATTAATTGGATTTTAATCTAATCGAGGTTCAACAACACTATTTAATTATGATTACAAGTTAATGTGAAGTATGTCACGTTGCATTAAGCGTTATTAAGATTAAACACTTTCCAATACCATTATATACCTTTATTATATCAGAATTTAATTCACAGAAATCACAAAAAAGTGACACCACTTGTCTTGCCTGAGAATCCTATGGTTTAAAAATTACATTAGTAGCAATAATACAATAATAATACAATTCCCCCCCCCACTGATTTCAGTATTTCCACATGTGCATTACACATAGGAACTCCTCATAGCAAACGTGGCATTCCCAATTTCCAAATTGTAAATAAAAAGGGGTTAAAAGAACAAATAAAAGATGCAGCTGACAACAACATTTATGGCAACCTGACTGTTCCATACATACAAGTATATTACAAGTTTGACTTGTGATAGCAGGAGACGGCACAGGTGAAACACACTTTGGTTGTGACGGCCCAATTCCATTAAGTTCAGTCGTAAACAGGGTCTGTGATCGAGTATACACAATACCACGACCCTGGACCCAGTCTAGCTAAATGGAATGAAGCCCTCAGAGAGTAACTTGTGAAAAGAGTCCGTAGAAGTCACAAGGCTTCGTCTTTAACGTCTTCCTGGACATGCTGTTTGATTTAAATATGTAATTAATGTGCATTTTTGGCAAAAAGAATTGCGATGATTTCGTTAATTGGTGGTAGTTCTTATTAGCTTAGCTTAGCTTAGCTTAGCTTTGGCGTTAGCAGCCTACATCTGCAGGAAAGCAGCAGGTCAGAGTTAAGTCTCATTGCTTCTTTGGTCGAATTTAACAACTAAGTTTATTTTTTTTTTATATTTATGGTGAATTGTGCGCAGTAAGCAGTGAGGGAAGCAGCTGAAGGACCTCTGGTTGCAAAACACCAGCTAGCCAACAGGTATGTAGCACTCAAGTTGTTGTTTTTTTTAATGAATACATGGTTGGAATTGTAGCATAAATTATGGCCGTTAACAATGTAAAGAGTGTTGTTAATGTCTGTTAATACTATAAGATAAGCTTCTTTAATATTTGAAACATGCAGGCTTTAGCAGAACAGGCACAGGTGTTACTGATAACATACATGAGCTAGCATGCAGCTTGTAACTAAAAGGCATCATTCATTTGATTATTTACACCTGTGTGTTTTTGTTTTGTGACATTTATCGTATTGCATGTCACAGAACATGACTGGGATGGGTGAAATAGGGATATTTTATAAGAATAAGTGTCATAATGTATGCATACATAAAAGTAAGAGTTATTTCTAACCTCATGTAATTGAATGTCATTTCTTTTTAATGACTAGTCATTTAATAGTTCGGTCTATGAATAGGCTGAACTATTCAGGGGGAACCAGAGTGCAATTAATTTGATGCAAACATATCAGAGATTCTTCGTTTGTTTGTTTGAGTGGTGTGCAGATTAATTTCTATTCCCACACTGCATGAATGATTTGAGAGTGATCGCTACACATGACTTGTGTACACACCCCTTTTGTTTGTAATGACGAGGTGTGAACAAATCTGACAATTTGCAATCACTGACTCTATTCGTATTCAGACTGATAAATACTAACTGTAATGGTCACACCTGGAGTTTCTTTGTTCAGCATATTCACGTATTCTTCACTGTTCACAATGTTTACCAAACAACTAGGGAACAAAAAATCGATTAATGCTGCAAAGGAGAACGCAAGCAGCGATGTAAGCTTTGGCCAAAGTTGAATGATAATGAATGTGATGAGTACACTTCCAGGAAAGCCTTGGGCCACCTTCCCTTGCTGTTCGATCAGACACAATACACAAATAGCGGAATAAGCTTTGATTACTCAGAAGTTGGAACGCCTTCTATAGTTTATCCCTGGTACTGGAATCAACAGTGAAGTGTGTTGCCCTAAAAGCTCTCGGAGTGAAAGGGGGCAGCTTTGATGGTAGCTTTCAGTAGAAGGATGTGAGATCTTGGTAGGATCACTTCACACTTTAATGATGTGGACTGGAAGTGCTGATATATTTATCACACGGATCTGAGCGCAAACAACGCAGCCTCAGTATCAAGTGAATGATGAATTGTCCACTTCAGTTATTGATGCACAGAAACTGTTCCACCACACGATCTGTGTTTTTTTCTGAAGCACAGTTTATTTCAAGGAAGCACTTATTGTGATAGCCCCAACAGGACAATGTGGCACTTTGTATTATATATCCTTTAAAGTGTATTTTTTTTTAATGCTCTTCAAGGCTGTTTTAACACAGAATTCCTGAGATTAAGACTTCATCATTGCAACACTATGAATGAAAACCTATTTATCCATCCATCCTTTTTTATCCTTTTAGGATCATGGTGGCAGCTGAAACTACAAATATTAATTAGATAAAGTCATTTGCAATAGCAATGCAGTGTAAAAAGCGATGCAGCTGTCAGCTTTACCGGCAGGTTATTCTATTGACTGTAACTTAATAATGTGATAACAGGCTTTAATTAAATTTGTGTGTCTGCTCAGTGTGCTGTCAGTGCTTCTGTCAAAGATAGTTCGTCAGAGATGAACGACCACTCTGTAACGACAATGTACAAACGCAACTGAATTTTTCTGCAATCACAACAAATCCAGCCAAACAAACATCTCAGTGCTTTGCTACATGTCACTGTTGAGGATGGTATTTTCCAAACTAAAGCTTATATCTCACCGTAGTAGTAAATATTCTGGAACATCCTAAATGTCTGAAGGAGCGGCATCACAGGTCGTTTCTCCCTGCTGTCGCACTGCTCTCAGCAGACCACGGAATAACATGCTACTCATTCTATGTGCACTATAACACTGCAATCCTAGTTCACAAAAACTCATGCTGCATATATTCTAGTTACTTAATGTATACTGTATAGTATATTGTATTTTTATAATCTTAATAGTTTATATATTTTTATAGTCTACATTCATAGATGTGGAAATGTATTTGTTTATGCAAATGTATTGCCTTTGCTGCTTTGACAGTAAATCTCCCCATTGTGGCACTAATAAAGCAGTGTCTTATCTTATCTTATCTTATCTTATATTAATGTTACCAATTTTATCATTTGCAACACAAATGGTGGCACCACATTAACTAGACCACAGTTATGTTATATATTGCTATGTATATTCTGCTGTCTATAATGTACATTCTACATCTCTATTTTAACTATTTTTTATAGTCTAAGTGTAAATATCTTCGTATATTGTAATTTTCTTTTTTGGTAATGCATGTTTATTATTTATTATCTTTATCTTTACTGTCTTGCTGCTGTAACCATGTAAATTTCCCCACTGTGGGACAAATAAAGGACAATCTTATCTTATATTAATGTGTCTGGAATCAAAATAAGAATGGGTTAGGACACATTATCATCAATAATTACCATTGCCTCTTGTTTCAGTGTCTGCTTCCTGTAATGTTTCCCTCCCCTGTGATTACCTGCCCCGCCCTGATGAGTTTCACCTGTTCATCATTATCCCTCCACCTGTGGATTTAGCCTGCATGTGTCTGTTGCCGGTTTGTCTTGTCTGCTGACCGGTAAGTGTCCTTACCCATATTTACCCGTCTTTTGTGTTTTTGTGTCTTTTCTTGCTTTGTGCTTTTTGGAAACCTGTTTTGTTCAAGACTAGTGAAAGGTGTTTTTCTGGTCAAACTGAGACTGTTGTGTTGTCGAGTCGTGCTTTTGAGTCCACATCCAGTGTTTGTTCAGCCTGATTCATTCATGTTGGTGATTTTTATGTGATCATTTAAAACAGTTCTCTCTTTTGCTGTAATTATTTTAGTACATTTCAGAAAGCATAAAAACAAACACACAGTGAACCAAAACTTTTCTTTGCTGGCTATGTATGGTAAATTATAGACCGGCTAATGTTGCTTAGTTGTCAGTGAATACATGCAGTTGTCAGTGTCCAGAACATGTTTCATTGTGATCGTGGCACTTTTACAGTATACAGTTCACTGCACTTTAACTATATGCATGTGTCTTTCTTTCAGGGTATTTATTGAAGAAAGGAAAACAACATCCAGACTGAGTCCTCTCCAAGCCAAGCTGCACGACTCTTTTCATCACAGGATGTGTGCTAATGGAGACGAGTCCCACGTCGGGAGGTTTCCACCTTGACGCGGTACAGTGACTTTTCATTCTTTACACACACCTTCCATCGTACATAGTGGTTGCATTAAATAATAATTTTACTCTGAGGAGTTTTATCAGCACTTGCTGCTGACCCACACTGCCATTATGGTGCTGATTATAATCAATCTCAAATCAATTAGGCAGTAATTGCTGAGTCAATGGGGGAGGCTGGTTAAATATTGATAAGTGTCTAAAAGGCCCATCAGGCGCTATTGACAACTCAGGGAGACAGACAGCACCGGTTGAGCTGATGTGGGAGGGAGGACTGATGGAGAGAGCGCTTCGAGGCACGGGTCATATTCTTGACTACTGCTGGCCACTCTGGTAATCAATGTAAACTTGCTCTCTCTTCGTGGCTGTAAGCTCTGTTCGTAACCTTGATATTAATGTTGGAATTGCCTGCTCTACATCTGTGAACTTATCAAACAAGAGCAGAAACCAATCCCTGCTGCTCACAACTCAACTTAAAAACATGTTTTCATGTATGAACCCATTTTGTGGTTTGGTGACTTCTGTGGTATATCTCTGGATAAAATAGAAATCAAAGAGTTATTTCACATGCAGCTTTAGTTACACAGCATAGAAAAGCTGTAAAGTAATGGATGTTTTCTTATTTTTACCATGTTTTACTAAGTATTGGCCAGTGTTGACTTAATTCTTTTTGCAAATTATTTTGTTGGAAGAGCTTCTCCCCAGAGAAATTGTCATTTATAACCTCAGATAGAACTGAACTGGACTGCCATAATCACTGTCCCTTATTAATTAGGAACTGGAAAAGTAAAACTGTTTTGTCTGGTTTTTGAAGTATTCATCGGAATTACAAGCAATGTTTGCTTGTAACCGGAGGGTTGCACCAGTTGACCCATTGTGTGTTTACTCTGATCTAATTTTCTCCAAGGACATGCAGGTTAATTAACGCGTCTAATTTGCTGATGGGTGTAATGTGTGAATGAACGTTTGTTTGTTTCCAAAATACAGTAGACTGGTGATTGGACTTTGCTTTTTGCCCAGTGTCACTTGGAATTTTCTCCAGATCGTCCATGACTTCCAAAGAATAATCAGAATAGCCAAAAATTAGTTTAAAAAATAAAATAAAATATCAACCTTAAAATATTGATATTATTCAAATAATCTTCAAAGCGGAGTAATTTTTCTTGTCTGTCACACCACAGCTCACCTGAGTGGTAATATTTCTCCCACTATAAAAAGATCAGTGTTTTTTAATTTGAATACAGAACTTTAGTAGCTAAGATCAGCTGTAAATGTGAGTGCCTGATTCAGATCTTTGTCAAAACATACTAGTTTAAACATGCAGGTTGTAGCCTGCAGCCTGCAGTAAGCGGGATGCTGGAAATGATACAGAACAGATGGGAAGAGGGGAAGGAGAATGGCAGACTGATACTGTCTACATCTGGTGAATCAGATGCTAGATCCATATTTATTATGGATATTGGGATCAATACTAGTATGGTCACGTTCAGTTCAGAGTACGGTATCGGTGTTGTCATTGTAAGTTCCGTTATTAGCACCATAGTCTGTACCATTTGATTTATATTGGGTCTGAAGTTTAAAGAAGGGAGATGAGCAAGGACGTTGGCCTAATTATCATTCTGGCTAAACATGCTGTGTCGGTTAAATGGTCTTTGCAAGAGGCGCAACCTCTGGCTGCTTATTGCAGCTACTTCCCGACACTCCCAATCAGCTTGATTGATTGGATCCTAAGCCACTCCCAAACTCTGATTGGCAGCATGATGATAAGGGGGGAGGAGGGAGGGGGTAGCTGATGGAGACATGGAATTTTATCGTCCCTAGCTAATCCAAAGTAAGTTTTTGTTTTTGTGTGTATGTGAGTCGCAGTTGTTGGTCTGCCATAAAGGCAGCATCAGAAAAATATTCATCCATTATAATCTGTCCAGATGCTTTTCTCCAGCTTCCCAAAACTGTCACATCTATCAAGATTAGGTGACTGGTGGAGCCCCCCTTCTCCCTTAAAATGAATCAATCTCTCTGAATGGCTGCAACAACTGATGCCGACTGTCCAAGTGAATCGTGCTTTAACCAACTTTGACAAACATCCCAGGCTCATACCAAAGCACTGATTGGACGGCTAAGCGATTCGTCTTCTGAAGAAACTACTGACAGCCATGTAAGCATCCATCTACATTTGTTTGTCATAGACAGTTAACAGCATTAGCCTTTTGAGAAGGGCTGTTAGCCCATGGTTCCCTATAAATCTTTGCCATTTACAGTCCTAAATCCAAAAGGGAGAACAGGGTGGTTTAAAGCTTTGGTACCTACTTTGATGCTGACCCTTTTGTTTTCTTCACTTGACTTTTTGAAGTTGTTGAAATGATTCCTGTTTAGGATATATAGTGTGACCACTAAGGAATGTGGGGAAAATATTCAATATACACACACACACACACACACACATGCACAATGACTGATACGTGAAGCCATTTGCGGTGTGTTTGAAATGGTAGCAGTATTTGTTAGTGAAATGCCTGTAATTCAAACAATTGAATCACCAAGTACTTGCCAGCTCTTGTCTTTCATTATTTTGAGATGTTTTGTTTTGACATATTATCCCTCCAATGTTAATTAGGATCTTAATCATTATTTGTCTCTGAAACAGTGTCCCAATGGACTAAATATTTTGTAATCGGAGAATTAAGGAGCGTTTAATCTTAAAGGGCTTGTCATGTGGAGTCTCTTTGATGTGAGCCAATTCAAAATGAATGTAACCTGAGGGCACTTAAGTGGAGATTGGGGTTGTGATAAGATGTGCCTCTGGAATATTAGTGCGAAAATGGCACACCGAGTGAAGACTAATCACGTAAAAGATGGCAAATAATGGCAGCAGATTGAATGCCACCTTAAAATTTGTGCTGAAGATTTTCTTGTCCTATGAATCAGAGGTGTCTGTGGAAATTATTCATTAAATATACCAAGTTATTTTAATTTTTTTAAACAACTAATAATTGGATCAAATGTCATTTGACCAGCTGTAGTGAAACTCAATGTCTTGTAGGTTTTCTAACCATAGACATTTTATATTGCTTCATCCCTTCAAAATACTTGCACTTGACTTTACCTTTTATGAAAGCCAAATGACATCTTGCTGAAAGTGATTCATAAATTGCTCAACTCTTTCACAAGGCAATGAGGCAGGAGAGAGCTTTGCACAAATATGCTAAGTGGATACGTTCTGTAGGTGTTTTTGTACCAGTGTCTACAAACAGAGGCTAGAGATGTGCGTGATTAGTAGGGGTGTCATCATTCTGCAAATCCATGATTAGATTTGATTTTCGATTTTAAAGTCAAGCTTGTTTCTCTTTTTTAGCGCAGATTGATCTGCCAATGTTAGTCCCACCCTGTAAACTAGTGTGCTTTTAGACTAGTCAACTGGATTACATTTAAATTGTTGTTTAACCAATACTGAAAGTGCTCGCTAAGACTTAAATGTAAAATTACAAACACCAATGAATTTTTATTTGTGATAGAGGAGGGGTGACATGTGATGGAACTGAGAGCAGATTTACTTCTACCACATCTTCCATTTGGTACAATTCTTATTAATCCACTGACTCTCCATGGGGCTGCTGTTAGTGCCACAGCCACTCACAAACTTACCTGGCCAAGGACACCAGCTAAGAGGAATTTAATCAATGTGATGGATAACATTTTTCTTTACAGCTCTTGTGGCAATTCCCATGTTAGCGATTTGAGGTGACAGTATTTTTCCTTCAAAATGTTTCTACCTATTTTCTACTGGCAAGGTACAAGGTAAAGTATGACCTGAACATGTTTTTTTTTTTCTTTTTTTTTACTGAAGCTTTCAAACCGCGCTACTGTGGATCATCTCGCTAGATTGAAAGACTGATAAGCACCCACATTTAAAATGACATGTCATTTTACCTTTTCAAATCAGTTATTTTAGCCCGAAAGACAGTGGTGATTTCCATGTGTGATGCAACCAAAGTGTACAAGCAGCCTACCGATGATCAGACATTAAATTTGTTCGAGGCGTCTCTGTGGACTGCAAGACAGGGAGAGTGGGTGTTACTCTTATGGCCTGTCTTGTGTTATTATAATGGTTGAGTCTTGTAGTGAGCGATACGTCTGTTTCTTGAAGTGGGTGTGTTTTTGCCTTGAGGGCTTGTTTGTGGCTCAAATGTGAGTCATTATTTCATTATCATTATTTTTAAGAATTTAAAAGTTGCAGAAACAGAAAATCGATCTGGTTTATTTGTGTGCATAGAAGCTGCTGTTTTGATAAATAAAATTAATTTCACATACTACCCACTCAGTGGAAGACTATTGATTTATAGCTTCACCCTAAGTACAAACTTTAGTGTCCTAAAACTATGTGACTGCATTTCTGAATAGTATAATAATATAGCCTTTTTAGGAGTCACTAATTATTCCTATATTCCTAATTGGGCACTATAGAAGTGGGAGAATTGCTGTGCATTCACTGAAATGCACTTTATTTCTTTGCTTTTCTTGGCAACAAGGCAAACATTGTGATTTTCTTTTTAAAGTTTTGTTTCTGCTCAGTTAAATCTGAAGCATAATAAAGCCACATTTGGCTTCCATGCAGCTTTAAGCACAATAAATCCTGTTATGTAGAATGATGAATGTCTCTTGAAAGGAAATCTGCGACTGGCAAGTGATTCAGCCTTTTGGAGGCTTTAATATTATATTCATGAAATTGCAGTTTATATTTTATCATTGCCTTATTTCACACATAGAAAACACAGTGAAAGATGATGTGACTGCAGGAGACATTTGCAGGTTTCCTTATGCTGTAATAAAAGCTAGTGTTCAGCTAATTCATCAATACAGATAGGGGTAATATTCATGGGGGTAGGGGCAGATAGTGGAAGCTGTTTGAATCAAACGACCCTTCCAGATGTGCCATGTAGACACAACATGGCTGTGAAGGAGACTCCTTGACTTATTTATTGTATTTCATGGTTGTGCTGATTTTTAAGTTTGCTGTAAAGAAATCTGTACGGAGAGCTGCATTATTGCAGCACTGTATAATAATGAAGGCTTGACAATGAGCTGTTTTTTTGCTGCCTTTGCCCTCACACGCTGCCACATGCCAGTCACACATGTGAGACTGAAGTGGGATGTGTTCCCATGTGGTATCATGCAGCTGTTCCCTCTAACCTTCCACCTGATGTATAAAAAGATGTCTAATATTTTCTCAAAGGCATTCTACTGTATGTGACCATATTTAGCTTGCTGGAATCAGTGGTGCAGTAAAAACCAGAAATCCAGGATGAATAACCGTTAATCCTCAGATTAGCAGCTCACTGTACAAAAGTCAAACAGTAAGTTCTCCTGACAATCGCATGAAACCAGGAAGACGGAGCGGCAGAGAACAGACATACTGAAACAAAACAGGCCTCCCATGAATATTTATGCTTACAATTGTTTGGAGTCTGCTCTCATTCAGTGGAGCAAAAGTGTGATTGACAGCCAGATTGTAATGGCACAGCTATCAATCAACCACTTGAATGAGCATTATTCCCAAAACCATATGTTGCCGACATGTAGGACACGGCAGTTCCTCTTGGACTCGGTACCATCCTGTATTTTTTACACTTTCATTTGAATGACTAACAAGAGCAACCAAGCGGGTGTTTGTGGCAAGGTCTGAATATTCATTAAAAATGTTAATGCATCATTTTATGTAAATTAGGCACTGAGCCAACATGCAGCACATTCATAAACACCTGTTTGCTTTTGATGTTTTTGCCACAAACTCGCAGTCATTTCAGTCTGCGAAGTCCAACGCTCCACTTAGTAAGTGAGGGGCATGTAGGGGGTGTGAGTCTGTATCTGTGTGTCCCTGATTTAATGAATCTATAGTCGGCACACTTCAAACATGATCAAATCAGCTGAACCTTGAAACCTGAGTGTTTCTTGGAGGATAGGAATTTGTCCATTTATTCACCAAAGACGTGAAAGTCTGCTCCATGAAATATTCAGAAAGCTGTTTTTCCTTGGGATAGATATTAATCATCTATATATAGCCCTCTTTTTATCACTCTTCCCGGATCATAGATGATTTCTGATTCCGGCAATGCATTTTATTAGATGGTGAGAAGAATTGTGGAGAATAAAATATTCATCTGCGCACTTAGTCACCGTGTGTGTGTGTGTGTGTGTGTGTGTGTGAGTGAGGGGGGGGTATGTCATATAATTACCCATAAATAACCAGTGAACTGTAGCTAAACATAGTTCAGACAGAGGCAAAGGCAGCTAAATTGTGATTTCAGAGTCACTTTTAAATGTGGATGGATATAGAAAGGGAGCAGTGCCTGGAGTGATGAAGTGTGCAAGAGGCTGAAGCAGTAAAGATGGAAATATTAGACAATCTTGTTAATACCTGAGGGCCAGACAAAAATGAATTACATACTAACAGTAGCTAAGTGCTAAGGTCATCAACACCTCCAGATGTGTGTGTGTGTGTGTGTAGGAGCCAGAGAGAGGGAGAGGGAGATGGAAAGACAGGAGTGGGTCTCATGCCACTGAACTGAAATTCACACCATTTTCTGTGAAGTAATCCCAGAAGGTACTTGCACAAATGACATTCCATTTTCAAATACAGCCACACACTTTTTCAAAGGTTTTGACAGTTCTACCGTACAAGTACTTGAATTAATGCATTTTCAGTTCAGTGTTAATACCCAGAGTCGTACACAATAGCTGCACAGTATACTGTGTTATATAGAGGTCGGAGGTTATTGGGAGTATTCCTTTTTATCTCGTCCCTAGTGCTGTATCTTGCAAAGGATTGGGATGGGGCCAAACAAGGCACCTTCAAAGAGCTTGGAGGGCTTTGATGAATCCACCTTTTCTTCCTCGTAGATCAACAAAGTCGTGGTCTTTACTTGCTCCAAGGAAGACAAAGTCATTCCTTGAGCTGATAATCTGCTCTTGGAGAATGTGAAATAAGTAAAGAATATGGACAAGAGAAATTAAATCACCTTATTAAATGTGGTATTTCCCTTGCCATTATGATGTGTGACTTTTGATCATTCGGTGCATGTCAAGGTCTGTCTGTTGACATTTGCTTTACATTTTCCTATTACCAGACAAAACTGCATCTTATTAGTTTTTCTTATTCATTATTTAGTACGCAACGTATAACTGGTCAGCTTGTCTGTCACCTTATTATTAAACCAGTAGGGTGTGAATTGCATTCTATTTATGGATTCCATGAACCTCATCACTTCAAACGTGAACATTACCCAAACGCTGGTTAAAATAATTTTCCAAGATACTTTCAGTGGAAACAGGATGGCCTTGAGGAATGACTTGAGATGAGAGAAACTACAGGGAGCTTGCTGCACAGCCAGGGAGCAGGGAAGACCAAAGCGAACCTCTGTGCTGCCGGTTTGGCAGCAGAGTCCCAGGAGACGCGTTTAATGCGAAATCATTAACGTGTATTTAAACAGACCCTATCTTACAGCAGCATACATGTGCAGTAATCGGATTGCTCCATGTTAAATAAATTTAGTAAAAATCAAGATCAATCTATCTTACCTTCCAGCAGCCATATGTCAGCAGCCTCAATGTTAGAGCTCACAGGGCAGCAACATTTAATTGATTGATCAATTATTCATTCATTATTCACTGATAATCAAAATATCAATTGTTTAATAACTGATTAATCTTTGGACTTCTTTTTTTTTTAATTAATGACATGTTCTCCAATTTTTCAGGTTCTTAAGTGAATGCTGAACACTTGATTTGTGGATAAACAAGACATTTCAGAACATCATTATTTCGAAGTCTGAGACACATCAACATTTTCTTACATTTCTTGGGCCAACTAACAGATTAATTGATTAATTTGTTCCTCAAATTTGACCTGTACATTGATTTGCACCATTCTGTTACTCTTTAAATATATTAAAGTATGCAAAAAGTAATGCACATCAGTGTGTTTGTAATGTGGAAGACCTGGAAACTGATCCAAGGCCTCGTTAAAAGTAAAGTAAAGATGCAAGTCTGTGAATTCAGTTGACCCAGTGATTGACAGGTAATATCTCTGAAGCGGCGAGCAGGAGCACACAAGCAACAAGTTAACATCAAAGTTTCAAAATCAAAACAAAATCCCTGACTTCAAACCTATGATTAGTAGTTAGTTTATTGTCCCCACCGTTTCTGTACATTTCCATGTCTCACTTTGACGATATGGCTGCAGAGTGTCACGGTCATTTCTCTGTGCATGTTTACACTGAGTCCCTCAGAAAATCTAAGCTGCCTATCTCCACATTGAGATGTGAGTGCTGACATAGTGAGTGAAAAAGAAAAGTGTAGCTCAACTAAAGATTTCCCGGCAGACTTTCAGCACCAGGTAACACTGCTCCCCGCTTAATTGCACCTCACGGTTAAGAGTCATTTTCCCAGGTCCGGGATGGGGCTCTGGTCTTGATTTGCTTTTTAGCAACCCCTCAGACCGCCACACTCTCCAGACAAGGCTATATTAGACTTTAATTAATTCTGTGGCTAGCAATACTCAAAGGTAATGGCAATGCGGTATGCAATTCACAGAGCAGGTCTGTGGTGCTGTAATGAATAACATGGCCTGAGTTCAGAGTAAATGTCTACCATGGGACACTGCATGAGCTTAATTTGAGGGAATTCTGGATGAACTTTGAACTCTGTACCCTGTTTGGCTTAAAGAATATAGTGTTTACAAGTATTTAATACACGTTAAAGGGACTGGTACTGTTTGCCATGAGTTTTCAGTGCTTTCTTTTGTAATTTAGTTGTCTAAACTTAAGAAAAAGAAAAGAAAAAAAAAAGAATATACAAGCTGTGTTGTTCCCTGTCTGTGCTTTTTAAAAACATTTTAAGAGATTATCTTAATTTGCAAATCCATCACAAAGGATCATCTCATTGCCACTGATGAAAACACCAACACTGCACATTCTTTTGGATATTAACACTTTCTTCCCACAAGATATGATGAGTTACAACTTCAGAGGGAACTCTAAAGTCTCTCTTTTACAGCAAAGTAAAAGCTTGGCACATCACCATGGCATGTTTTGCCTCTTTGGTCACAGATCAACAAGGAGGGTAAACATGAGTAGGTTCTGTGCAGTTCACTAGCTTTTAGATAAAATGAGTAAATACATTGATTTTTTTTTTCCCAACAATATAGTTTATACTGTTTAGTATACAGGTTGCCCTCGTCATAGCAAAAATAGTCTCCTGTCAAATGCATGCTAAGGCTGGATCAAAGCCGCTGACTTGTAACACAAGTTTGATGAGTGATGTGTTTTTGAAAGACTATCTACCTTTCGAAATGTATAATTCTATAGCTTTGTAGTCATAAATGTTTAGACATTCATGGTACGTATGGTGGGTTATACTGAACTATTGACTTTAAAGTTATACCTCAAAACAGAACTTTGTTTTTTCTTATTATATTTTTCATATATGAATTAATACAGTATATAATAGGGATAACAGGGTTTGACAAAAAACCTTGACAAACGATATCTTATACCTGAGGCCTTTTGCACCAAAGTAGAATTAAGATATCCAGGATACGGAGGAAAGCCGGCCTTAACCTATGCTACTAAGTTAACCCTGGCTTAGTCTGTTGCACGACCGTCAAACCAGGATGAGAAGGCGCAGCTTGGCTTAAGTGTGCATTCACGTCTCTTTTAAGTAGACCATAGTCAGTCACAGATTTACTGATTCAGAAATGGAGAAGATGTGTGGTCACCAAGCAAACAGCTTATAATGGAAATTATGACGAGATGAAACACTTGATACATGAAAAAGAAGACGATACATTCGCTTTTGATAAGATCAGAGAAAAAGTCTGGCTGAACTGCGGACCGACTGGATGCATAAATAGCCCAATATAAATACTGAGAGCCTATTGGAGCTAAATAAAATATTTCATATTTACTGGTTGGGACCAGGCTAACGGCAAAAAAATAAATCACCATGGTAACAAGTTCAGCCAGGATAAGTAACATAGCCCGGCTAAATCCCTTATCCTAGTTCAGTGCAACAGGGCGCTGGTACAGTGCAGTGGTTTCTAACCAGTGCAGTTGTCAATAATGAGGTTAAAGGACTAATAAATTGATATGTACTTCTGTCTCTTCCTCCCCTCCATTAGTTATACTGCTGATTCAACTCATAATCTAAACTCTCTATTATTTGTATCGTAGCTGCACATCATGTGAGATTGTGCACTCCTGTCCCATCACCGTCAGCGTCTGACACTTGTTCTTGAATTGAGACCTGACTTTTGCACATTTCTTTAAAGTTCCTGAAGCTGAACACTGCTTTTTCCAGCCTTGATTTGTTTTGATTCTGCGTTTATTCTCATCACGTACCTGTACCTTGTGCATGAGCAGATCCATCTCCTCAGCAGAGAATCGTTCACTTCTCCAGTTTCCTGCAGTCACCATTTAAAAAGCAATGCTCCTGACAAAAGCACACCTGGCTTTTAAAGGGAATGACAAGCAGAACTCTGATTAGTTTACTCGAGGTTACGCCCCAAAACACACCTACGAATAATTCAGACAGGACATTCAGAATGGACTTTTGACTATGAGCTATAGATATCTGTTTGCACTTCACTACAATTGTGGCACTGGTGCTCACTGCTGGAAATCTTTTCCAGTGCAAGCACAAAATTTAGGAGCATAGCATAAATCATCATTCAATCCGAACAATATTACTTTAAAATGCTTAACAGACAATTTAAGAAAATAACAATGAGCTGTTTTGTTGATTTATTTAAGGAAAAGCTGACAAAGTGAAGATAATCATTTTCCATCAATAATTTTCCCATCACCAATTATATTTATCATATAAAATTATCATAAATTTGATTTAAACCTAGTGTTAAAACTATAGGTACTGCAACACACTTCACGTGTATATGGTGGGGTTGTTCGTTATATATTATGGTCTATGTGTTAGATTAGATTCCTCATGAGTTGCTGTAGTCAGGGTCAGTCACAAAACAAACAAACAAACAGAGCATTGGATGCTCTCTCATGGGAAATTCTAGCTTACTGGCTCACCTACTATAAACAGAGGATTTGATGTTCCTTGACACCTTTTCCTGCTTTATTTTGATAATTGTACATACCAATAATCACGTTTTAAAGGCATTTTTCCCTCTTCAATCAGCAGACGGGTTGGTTCATTGTTAGCACCTGTGGCACCGTGAGTTAAGTCAAGATGGCCTGTTTTGTATCTGCACTGTTGTCTGCATGATTCTTGCCTTATAAGTCTTAATTTAAGAGTGCATGGGTTTTGAGGAAACAATGGCCTCGGGACTGGCACTACGAGTACAATGTGCCCCCCCCAAATAAATCATTAAGGCTTTGGGATGTGTCTTGTTCAGAGATGCATGGGCATTTAGACAAGAGGAGCTGCGGATCAAACGTCAACCCTTCCTGCTGTAAGATGATCACACTGATCCACTGCTGTCCCAAAGTTCTGTTTAGTATCATTATGTTAATTCAATATCATACTGTGAAATTCT